>NC_137470.1:145527362-146127362 GCF_964235325.1 Thermobia domestica | reverse complement strand
AAACTCATCACTTGCGCTGATTAAAACAAACAAACAGAAAAAAAGAACGTAAAAACTGTTTTGAACTAATAATGCTTCTCTACAGATGAACATTTTGTTTGCAGCAAAAGGTCGCTAAATGTGCAAGTAACTAAATCGTCATTTAAAAATCACCGAAAAAAGTCTCCAATCGGGAAAAAAAATTTGTCGCTATCGTAGAGCGACCATACGTCCCGTTTTGACCGGGACAGTCCCATTTTAGGGGCGTGTCCCGGCTGTCCCGTTAGTAGATGGAAAAAAGTAGTATTCGTCCCGTTTTATGCAAATGAAAGAAGTAAATAACAAACCCAGTACCTTTACTCCTTTTAAAAGTAATTATAATTAATAACAACAAAGAAGCAAAAATTGAACTGAAATTCCCTATATTAAACATACTCCATAGTTCGCAGTACTGCTCGAAAGGCAGCATAGGCTTTAGCAGTTTGTGTGTTGAACAAACTTCAACGTGTCTTTCCTTTTTCATAAGTGCCCGCTCTGTAATAACTGGGGGAAACTGATATCAAGGCAGGGGGCGCGGTGGCTCAGTGGTAGAGCGTTCACCTCTGGTGCTTGGAGTCCCGGGTTCGATCCCAGCCCCCGCCAAGTGAACTTTGTGGTGGACAAACACCGTGCTCGTCGGTTTTCTCGGGGTTCTCCAGTTTCCTCCCTCATTCTTCATTCCACCTTTTCCCTCATCTCTCATAATCACCGTCTCCTTTAGCCTAACCGGCATAACCGTGGGACGTAAAACTCAAAGATTTCATTTTTTGATATCAAGGCACTGATAAGAACAAAGGTAGACCTAAAAGTCTAGGGTTGCCAGAACTGAAAATTTTATGGTCACCCTACGCTATCGTGGAGGTCGAATTCTCCTGATTTAACGACTTTTCCCAAAATTGTCAACATTGACCCCCACCGAACAACACCCCCGACATCTTTAGCCTAGCCAGCATAATAGTGGGACGTAAAACTTAAAGATTTCATTTCATTTCGAACAACACCCCCAGAAACCTACTGTTATACCATTCCCAAAACACCCTTTTGTACAGTTCTCCCTATTCGAAAAACCTGTAAATAGCAGGGTTCATACATAAATATGGAACTCAATTTCCCTGAATTTTCCAGGTTTTCCAGGTATTAATTTTGCAATTTCCAGGTATAGTGGAAGAAACTAACAATATGAGAACACATAAATTTTAAGAATAATATATTTATATATTTGAGAATGGCCACCCTTCTCCCCAATGAACGATTGCAATTAAATATTGAGTCACAATAAACTAAATAATTAAAATAAATAAAATTTAAGTTGAAAAATATTAAGTTGAGAAGCCTACTAAGGGAATTAATTAAATACTTTTGTTCCGTACTTGAATACATTCAAAATATACAAAAATATTGGGAAAGAAAAAAGTGCCCGCGAGATTTTAACCGATTCTTGTAGTATTCGACGACAGAAATCGATTACTGAAAGAATTTTCAAAATCGGCGCATGCAAACATGGAGAAAATCGTATTTTCATGTACCGGTTCAAAATGGGGAAGAAAAAAGGACCACGAGATTTTAACTGATTCTTGTAGTATTCGACGACAGAAATCGATTATTGAAAGAATTTTCAAAATCGGCGCAGGCAAACATGGAGAAAATCGTATTTTCAGGTACCGGTTCAAAATGGGGAAGAAAAAAGGACCACGAGATTTTAACTGATTCTTGTAGTATTCGACGACAGAAATCGATTATTGAAAGAATTTTCAAAATCGGCGCATGCAAACATGGAGAAAATCGTATTTTCATGTACCGGTTCAAAATGGGGAAGAAAAAAGGACCACGAGATTTTAACTGATTCTTGTAGTATTCGACGACAGAAATCGATTATTGAAAGAATTTTCAAAATCGGCGCAGGCAAACATGGAGAAAATCGTATTTTCATGTACCGGTTCAAAATGGGGAAGAAAAAAGGACCACGAGATTTTAACTGATTCTTGTAGTATTCGACGACAGAAATCGATTATTGAAAGAATTTTCAAAATCGGCGCAGGCAAACATGGAGAAAATCGTATTTTCATGTACCGGTTCAAAATGGGGAAGAAAAAAGAACCACGAGATTTTAACTGATTCTTGTAGTATTCGACGACAGAAATCGATTATTGAAAGAATTTTCAAAATTGGCGCAGGCAAACATGGAGAAAATCGTATTTTCATGTACCGGTTCAAAATGGGGAAGAAAAAAGGACCGCGATATTTTAACTGATTTTGGTAATATTCGACGACAGAAATCGATTAGTGAAGGAATTTTCAAAATCGGCGCAAGCAAAGAGAAAGAAAATCGCATTTTCATGTACCGGTTCAAAATGGGGAAGAAAAAAGGGCGCGCGAAATTTTAACTGATTCTTGTAGTACTCGGCGAGAGAAATCGATTAGTAAAGGAATTTTCAAAATCGGCGCAGGCAAACATGCAGAAAATAGCATTTTCATGTACCGGTTCAAAATGGGGAAGGAAAAAGGGCCCGTGAGTTTGAACCGCTACGACGTATGTCCACGAATGTGCCCGTCTTCTCAAATTTAGTTAATTACTGTGACACTGAAACATGTGACACAGAGTCACATTGTGGATGACTCTGCAATCGGCAACCACTGGACACATGCTCCTCCCGCCCTACAGTTTGATTATTTCGATCCATTCCTCACGTGCTAATGGCATCTGCAAGAAAGATGTAAGTGTAACGTTCAATTGGCAATAGCTTTTCACCAAATTAAGCTGCATGAAATCTGATTGCATATTTGACATACTGAGAAAATTCTAACCCGTGGCCATATGTATCATATATCCCACCAGTTCATAATAAAAATTTTGAACACAAAATTACGGTCGTCCGTGTGACGTACTCCCAAAAGGCCTAATGTGTATCACCCACCTCACATTCAATGTAACCACATCCACCTCACATTCAGTGTAGAATTTAGAAAGGAACTTCTTATGATGTATACAGGATGTTTCAAAAGTTCCTTAACATAGGGTAACTCTGTTATCAGAGTTACAACAAAATGTAAGAGGAAAAAAAAGAAATCTCGAAATATGACGTTTTCAATCTAAAGTGAAAACTTTAAAAAAAAATCGGACGAGATGTTTGTGCTGTATACTCTTTATGCACCCAATTTTAAATGAAAATGCAACGTTGCCATTTACCTGAACCCACAACATAAGTGAATGAAGTTACTGTTTGAAACGGAGGCTGGCCATCAACATGTTAGCGTAAAAGACAGTAACTTCACTCACTTATGTTGTGGGTCCAGGTAAATGGCAACGTTCCATTTTCATTTCACATTGGGCGCATAAAGAGTGTACAGCGCAAACGGGCCATCCAATTTTAAAAATTCCTTCACTTTAGATTGGACACATCATATTTGGAGATGCTTTCTCCTCCGACATTTTGTTGTAACTCGGATAATAACAGTTACCCTATGTCAGGGGACTTTTGAGACACCCTGTATATCTTATTTAATATATGTTTGATGTCACTATAACTGTAGTATAATTTAGTTTGTTTAAATTTACAATTTAATACAAGTAGATTCGGATTTACATGCGTAGGATTTTGTATGCATCTAACTAATGATTTCTTTTATTTCCATGCTTAACTTAGTGACTTCGCTTTGGACTGCAACTGATTATTGTAACCCATTATTGCTTGAGAAGAAACAAGATATCCGAATCTTCATTTGGAGAAATCAAATGTCTATTGGAAAGCTGGGAATTACAACCATTAATTTCTACATTTCAAGGTGCGTAAATTATATATTCTGTGTTTACTATTACTATTATTGGGTTTAGAATTAATCAAGCACTTCATGATATTTTAGGGGGATCAAGATGGGTGCCGGATAGATAAGTATTTGAGCGTCAGGCTCTTATTTCTTTTCAATTTAATATTTAATCAATGATTATTTTTCTCCCTCATTATTCCACCAAATCGTATTCCAAGATCATAAATTTTCATTGCTCATTTGTGACCGTCAGCCTACATAACATATTCGTAGGACGTAAAACAAAGATTTCGTTATTTTTTGTTTCTATCTCTTTTCTCCATAGCTGTGAAAAATAATGCCTTCAACATCATAAATTTGTATGCCACTTGCCTGCTTTCGCCTTCAGTCGTCTTACTCTTCGGACATCACGAAGCAAAGCAGGTACTTTGCAGTTGGCATAGTTTTGAAAGGATGTGACATAACATAATGATGTTGGTGTTGCGATGTTCAGTACCGTAGATAATTAAACAATGCTAGTAAACAAATCGAGTAGCAATTGTAATTTTTTAGCTTACATGCCTTTCAGACCGGCCATTTTTTCTTACAACATATTGTTATTTCTACTCTATATGAAATATATTCTGAGGTTGTGTTTTGGGGGACGTGGTAGCTCAGTTGTGGAGCGTTCACCTCTCCTGCGTGAAGTTCCTGGATCGATCCCAGCACGTGCTAAATGGGCTTTGTGTTGGAGAAACACTGTGTGTGATTTTTCTCGGGGTTTTCCCGTTTTCTCACACATTTTTCATTCTACTATTCCATTCATTCTCATCATCATCGTCTCCTTGAGCATACCCGGCATAATCGTGGAACGTAAAACTCAAAAATGTCATTTCATTTCATTTCATATAAACTTTGTTGCAAAGTAACCTGATAGCTGAAGATACTTTGCAACACATACAAAAAACTATTTTCAGCATACGAACATAATGTTTCTGTGCAGTGTTTTCTCTCCTGTATGGATACATTTCACTTCCTACACAAAACTGCATGCAGTCTACAAATATTGAGGTCAGTACTTAGTACGAATTATTGATATTTGTAAAGAAAATTATGTATTTTCTGGTACCGACATAGGAATCACATTCTGATAGTTTAGTATGTCCCACAAAAATGGCAACTCAAGAACAGCAAAAATCTTCGAGATCTGATTTGCCTTGGTTGCTCTTTATATCCAAGAATATCATCCCAACCGTAATCAGTGGAAGATTTACGGGATTTGAAGCTTTCAGGCTGAAGCTCACCCAAATTACAGGATTTCTTTTTTAAAAAAATCTGATGTTAGTCATTCCTATGCGTCTACGCTTCAAGCCCTTCAAAAAGTCTAGTCGTTTCTAAATAAAAGGAAGTCTTTCTGTGTGAAGTCCCTCTCAAACTATTTTTCTGAATCCGCCGCTGTTCGTAATTTATTTTCCAACAAGAAATCCATCCCGACATTTACCTGAATAGGAAATTTTCCTAAAGTTAGATGGCAGGAGGTACCCGTAGTAATAATTTCCTATCTGAGGGGTTACGTTTGATCGGTGCAAAGTAGCTCCGATTAGAGGCTGAAACAACCTTCTCCCAGTTTTATTTTTCTATGACTTTAAAACGTTTCACACTTCAATTTCAACTATTGTCTCAAAGTCCCATTATACACAGAGTATTCTACGAAACTGACTTTGACGAAAATTCTTGTCTTTCTACAGGTGATATCTTTCAAATTTTGTCGGCCTTTACAGTGACTGCTTTCCATACCTCTACAACAAACCCTTCAGGTAATTAGAACTGATGTTAACCGCCAACCAAATAATCAAAACCCAGTTAGATGTTCTATCTTACGGTGACAGTTGAAACTTTCTCTTTACAGTCCATCATTTTACCGACAGAGGACTGTGAAACTTTTGCCGTATTTTGTGCAAAGTTAATCCTGAAGTGCAAAATAATCCCGTCTTATGTTACTTACAGAAGATTAGTCAGCAATTTTCACATTAATTTTAAAGATGACAACAGTTGGAGCCTAGGGCTGTGTGATATTTAGATCGAACGGTTGATATTTTCAAATATCAAAACATCGATATCGAAATTTTTGATCGATATATCCATATTTTTTTTATCTCTTTCGTATTTCTATATTTTCGATTTTTGATATTGTTTATATTTCGATATTGCTGTATTTTTCGATATTTCGAACAAGTTTCGATAGTTTGTCGATATCAATTATCTATATCTAAATTCGGATATCGCAAAGCCCTATCGAACCCTTCGGAAATGAAGTTTTTGGCTATGGACCTGATTAGGGATGCACACGAGACAAGACGAGACAGAATTTTGGTTACGAAATTCGAGTCGAGACAGAGCTCTTCCAATAGAAACGCATCCAGTTTTTGAGACGATACATACCTTTCGCGGCACCTTTTCGAGAGGAGACAATCTCAAATCTTTTCTCTTGCGCATCCCTAGACTTGATCATGAGTTATCAAAAAAAATGTTAATGAGAAATAACATGTAAATACAATATAGGTAGCTAAAACATTTTTGTTTTTATTCTTCAGTAATGCATTGTTATTAATCTCAGTATTTTATAGTGTATTCTTAAGCTTAAGGTGATGTATAATTAAATTTTGAATTCAGTGAACTTATTTTGTTTCTCATATTGTTTTTAAAATGTATGTAGAAACGTTTTTCATTCTTGAGTGTTTAAAGTGACGTATAGTTATTAAACATAGTATTTAATATTGTACTCTTAACGTGAAAGTGATATACAGTTAACTTTTGAATTCAGTTAACATTTTTCTTTTTAAAATTGCTTTAAAAAGTATGTAAAAACGTTTTTATTTTCTTTCTTGAGTGCTAAAAGTGATGCAAAGTTATTAAGCTTACTACTTTATATTGTATCCTTAACCCTAAACTGATACACAGTGCGTTTTTGTTAAATTATGTCAAGTTATTTGAGTGACGAACACTGGTAGAAAATCCTGACTACTACTGGAACATTTTGATTTTAAGGTGACGACTACTGGTGCAAGGATTTTAAAATATTGTATTTCCTTCAACGGCTACTTCTTTTTTTAATTCTGACTACATGGTCATTATAGGAAGGATCAGTGAGTCTTTCCAACTATGGTACATCTCCGACAGATGCACGATGCTCAGAGAAGAGACAAAATAGTATGTTTTCAACCTTAAAGTGAGAACCACTGGCGTTTTTACACTGCTATGCAAAAGTAAGTGGGTACTCCAGTGGGGTTCCAATGCGGTACCTAATTCCTGCATTTTAGATATTTGGAAATACATGTCTCTAAAATGTAAAGAACTGATTATTTTTTAACTGAAAATTGCAACTCGGTAAGCCTTATGGATACCGATATATGGGAAAATAAAGAGCGATACCATAGGTATGTGGGGCTTGCATACTTGACGCTACAATTCGGAAAATGGATTAAAATATGACTAACGGCTATCAAGATGTCAAATAAAGGGAGGACCAACACAGTTACGAGGGTTTCGTGTTAGATGCTAAAATTTCCGAAACCAGTCATGGAAAGTTAATAAGCACAAGTAGCAATTTCACCTTAAAGTAATTAGATATCTTCATGGGGTGTTAGAACATCATGGAGTCTACCAAAATTAAATTTTAAAAGCTTTTGAAAATATAATCTGACATTTGTAAACAGTATTTGAAATATGTGTTTACCCAAAACTTCCAGCTAGTACATCTAACATCTGGAGAAACACTGTGAAATAAAAGTGTATGAGATCTTGAAATTTCGGAAACAATTATTGGTCGCAACAAAATTAAATAAGATGGTACTTCTATGGGTTGAACGAGTACCTCAGTACAATTTCGATCGAAAGATTAGTTCAGTCCTAGGTTTTCTTCAGGCAATTCCAAGGGTTCATCGAGCTGTGAAAAAGAATGAAAATTCGCTGTCGATATCTAAGATAGTAACCAAGATATAAGGAATTATATATTTTATGACGTAAAAATAGAGATCTTTATGGATTTGTACTTTTCGGTCTTTCCTATAAGAAAAAGATTCAGAAAACTACTGTATATACCTTAATAGACAATTCAATGGGCGGGGACACAGTAGCTTAGTGGTAGGGTGTTTAACTAATCTTTTTGCAGAAACTATTGGAGTATTCACTTAACCCATAGAGATAGATCATACTTAACTCCCTATTTAATTTTAAAATTAAATAAAAGGAAATATTTCAGAGTAGCGACCCACGATTATGCATTTTAGTCTCAGGGAGATTATGATTAAAGCAAGTGAATGTTGTTGACAGAATTGATGGAATGCAAAGGTAGGAGAAAAGAGAGTACCCCGAGAAAACCCACGAATACGATGTCCACTACAAACTGACGGCCGCGGATCGAACCAAGAACCCAATACACCTGTGGTAAGCACTCTACCACTAAGCCACCGTGCCCCCCGCCCATTTATTTGTCTATTAAGGTATATACGGTTGTTTTCTGAATTTTTTTCTTCTTACAGTAAAGACTCAAATGTACAAATCTATGTGGGTCTCTATTTTTACGACGTCATAAAATACACAATTCCTTATATCTCGCTTGCTATATTAGATATTGATAAAAAAATTGAGTCTGTCTGAGGTATTCACTTAACCCATAGAAGTACCATCTTATTTAGCTTTTGTTAGGATCAATAATAGTTTTCTGAAATTTCAAGATCTAAGCTAATATCAAGATCTACGCTTTTATTGTATGGTGTCTCTCTAGCTGCTAGATGTACTAGCTGGAAGTTTTAGGTAAATACATATTTCTAATCAGTGGCGTATTTACGATTTTGTTTCGGGAGGGGCTTTGCTAACTTTCGGGGGGGGCTTTGCCTGGAAATGTGAAAATTCTGCAAGATATTTCATTTATTTTACTATACTAAGTCCGAAAGCTTAAGTCCGCTTAAGCCCGAAAGCCTAAATACGCCACTGTTTCTAATACTCTTTAGAAATGTCAAAATATATTTTCCAAAGCTTTTAAAATTTAATCTTGGTAGACCCCATGATGTTCTTAAACTCTATGAAAATACCTAATTACATTAAGATGAAATTGCTACTGATGCTTATTAACTTTCCATGACCGGTTTTGGAAATTTGACCACCTAACACGAAAACCCCATAACTGTATGGATCCTCGCTTTATTTGACAAAATCTTGATAGTCATATTTTAATTAATTTTCTAAATTGTACTGTCTAAAATGCAAGCACCAAGTACCTATGATGTCGCTTTGTATTTCACCATATTTCGGTAACTGTTAGGCGTACCGACTTGCGGTTTCGGTAAACACACATCTCTAACGTTCTTTAAAATGTTATTAAGACATATTTTAGAATGTTTAGAAATGAGAGTTCTGCGAATGTCATGGTACCCGAAAACCCCCATCAGGGCGTGTGTGTAGTGTATTTAATTGAAACTACTTTTGAGGTTGTTGTAAGCCCTCGTAATTACGTTTCCGAAACTGCACCATCTAGTACGCAAACTCCACACTTCTGTAGTGTCGCTCTTTATTTTCCCATATCTCGATATCCATAAGGCTTACCGAGTTGAGATTTTCGGTAAACAGATGTCAGTTCCTTACATTTTAGAGACATATATTTTCATATATCTAAAAAATACAGACATTGGGTACCCCATGGTACCCCGAACACCATTGAGGTACCCACTTACTTTTGAATAATAATACATTTTGAGTTGTTGTTCAGCATCAATAAACACTTCATAGTTTTTCTACGTGCAACCCAAAAGTCCATACCTGACCGAACAGATTTTGTCCATTTAATCTCAAAAATGTTAAGATACTTTGTATTGTTAAGTACAACCAAATTAAGCACACTGAATGTAACATTTTAAAAATTTTCTGATTTTTGTTTCAGGTAATTCGTGCATCAAACCACGAAGACAGTCGGACCAACAGGATTCTGCTTGAAAGACAGTCAAAAGAAGCAGTGTAGGTTGTGGCTAAAAGTACGTCCTTTCTGAAGACAGACCGAATTGTACTTACATTCTTTTGTACGAATATATAACCCTAATAAAGATACTGTACTACAAATTATTTCTTTCTTCCATAAATTAGAATAAAATATTTTCTCTGTTTAAAGAAAATGTTTGTTAGTGTTAAGTCATTTCAACTCTTTTTCTCTGTAATAAGAACATTATCCCTCTCAATATTTTTTATCTTTGTGCTTTACGATTGGATGAAGTAAAATTCTATACGAAGCACTATTATTTCAGACATGCATTAATAACTAATGTATTGTTCTGTATGTAAGACAATGTGTATACTGAACATGTCTAGCGAAAGTGTTGTTTTAATACAGAATCTATAACTCAGCTTTTCAGTAGTCAACTTTATTGGGAATTCGAAGAAAGAAGTAAAAAAAAAATATGTTGGACTTACCAACGTATGTGTGTTCGAATTCTAGACTAATCCAAATTATCCAGAGAAATCATTATATATTTCTTTGTTGCTATTTCAGATGTATCCTTTATCCAAGTCGTATGAAACGGAGACTTCATACATCGCTATACTTTGTATGAACTATGTTCCGTATTTACTTAATCACTTTGTAACTTTCTCTAGTGTTGACAAGGCCGCAGGTGTCAATCGAACAGTTTAGTGTTTCACTCATGTCACCTTGTGACTAAGGTACGTCCTGTCGGTATATATATGGTACTGGGTTCAATTAGCGATAAAATACATTTTTAGCATTAAACAAATGCAAAAATCTACACGAAATGAGATACCGTGATCTCTGACTTACGGATAACACCAAGCAACTAATGGTACTGAGTGTGATTGAGTTTACTAGTTACTAACTGGCTAAAATTAGTGTTCCTTTAGCTATACTTCTTTTCGTGCTCTAAATTGCAAAGTTTGAAATAACCGTTTTAAATTATTGTACATATATCTTCCGAGTAATTCTGAGAATCATTGCTCTTTCTTTAACCAATGTATGAGACTGTTAAACTGCTCGTTGCTTAAAATGTTGCACTAAGAAGGATGCAGCCAGGAAAGTCCAAATTTGTAGAATGTCTATAGCAGGGAAGGATAAATATATTTAGTCGATGGCTGCACAACACCTCCGCTGTCACCACGTTGTCACACAGCAAATACAGCGGATGTTAAGAGTATTCTGCACTTACTATTAGATATCGGCCTGGGAACTTTGGCGCAGCTATCTTGTCTCCTTCTTGGTGTTGCATTTTTAATGGCGAGTACTGAGTAAGAATCATCTTTTGAGCGAACACGTTTTCGGCTGATACCATACTTTTAATTATTGCGACATAAAAAAAAACATACCTGTTAATTAAAATGTACAGAGAAGTTATTTCTGGAAAATTCTATTTAGGCCTCTTGTGGTAACAACTGCACTTTAGAAGAAGATACTATTAAGGAAAAGAATGAGGTAAAATAATCTTTATATCGTACAGGCAATGGATGATAACAGCTTAATAAATGATTGTACGTAAATCTTGTTTGTTTGAGTTTGAATATAGTATTGTATATGGCTGTGCATTTTGCATTATTATTGAAGTGCTGCAACTAACTGCAAACCTATGATAAATTCTTACAGTAATATATCACATATTGATTTACTCTGTATGAAAACGAAAATAGTTTAACATATGGTTAACCTCCTTTGTGCAAATAATTTGAAAATTAACGATTGTGTCACGTTTCAACGTTTGGCTTTGCAGTAGCTTTCCAACGAATTAGCAGGAAGCCCAAACTTATAGGACACCCTGCAGGTAAATACATTCCTTTGGACAGTTTCACTGCTCCAAACTAAGATTTGAAAAGTGTAGTATTGTAAATTTTATTATTATTGGCACAAAGGAGATCAGTCGTATTTTAAGCTATTTTTGTTTTCTTACAGAGTAAAACAATATTTGACAACATTACAGTAAAAATGTATCATGCATTTTGCAGTATGTTGCAGCACTTTAATAATGGTGCACTATACGTACAATCTAGATCCTGCATATGTCCAATCCATATATTACAAGAAGGCAATACGTATGCGATACAGGTAAAATCCGTATATTTCATATAGAGAACCAATTAGCTACATACATCCAATCCATACATTACATATGGCCAACCTGTACGCGACATAAGTATAATCTATATGCTGCATGCAGACAGTCTGTAAGCTACGTATGTGCACTCTGTATGGTGCATATGGATATTCTGTATGTTGTATCTGGACAAGCTGTGTGCGACATAAGGAAAATCTGTATAATACATACGTACAATACGTATACTGTATCTAGTCATGCGTACGGGGCATAAGTACAATATAGATGCTGTCTCAGGGTTGAACGCAAAAAACATACGTACAGAACGTATATTGCATACTTCTTGAAATTATGCTCTGTCCTGATAGTCAGTGAGTGTCGTCATTATTAACCCACATGCTACATACGATCCTGACGTCACAAAGCTAGATATTACCTCCGTATATACTTGTTACTACAGATGACGTCACACGAATGACGTCATTACACTTATGCGGACAGTTCGTATAATGCATACTTTTTCAGCTATACGTTTGCTGCAGGATGTTATATACGGTTGTACGTTAAGTCCAGAAACTACAGGAATTACGAATGTAACCTACGTTTTTAAGTATGCCACCTACATTTTTTTCTCTCAGTGTATATGTTAAATTTTTCCTCATATATGACGCCACAACATTTATAGTCTAAGTTGAATTATATATGGACAAGTTAGTTTCAGTTGCGTAGTGGTTGTGGAGAACAGTATGAAAAGGGGTGGGGGCTCCATAATTCTAAATAAATGTGCTTCATTGACAGTATTTGATTTTTGATTTTTTCTTACTTTGTATAACATCGATCTGCATGATTGTTGCGTATGTTTTACAGAAATATCTAACAAGTAACACTTCCCAAGTGTAACAATTCGATTTTGAAAACATTTGGCAGGTAGATAGTACATATGAAATACACGAATAGGTGTTTTTTTTATTTCCTGCGGAAAAACGATTTTAGATGGCAAAACCCCTATTCAAAATTTTGGAAGTTGACGCCCGAAAGGCAAAACAAGTGGACCAAAGTGAACGAAATTGTGCACAGATATTACAGACGTAAAATGAGGGAATACGTGTTTCGTATTTTCCTGGAAGAAACGGTTAGGTGGGGCACGGATCCCTCCAAACCTTTGATCACGAAATATCAAAAGTGCTAATAACAGTATGTCAGATGTGTCTAAAGGACATGAAGAATTGCAACGAAACTTTATGTAGGGACAATGCGCAAAAGTGAACGAACACGGGATTTTCTGCATTCCCATATTTTACGTCTACAATATCTGTACACAGTTTCATTCACTTTGGTTAATTCTTTTTGTTTTCGGGCGTCAAATTTCAAAATTTTGGGTGGGGGCTTTTGCCTCTAAAACCGTTTTTCCGCAGGAAATAAAAAACCCGTATTCGTTTATTTTTGCGTATTGTCACTAAGCAAAGTATCATTGCAATTCTTCATGTCCTTTAGGCACTTCTGATACACTTTTATTAACACTTTTGATATTTTATGATCAAAGGTTGGAGGGGTCCATGTCGCACCCAACCTTTTTCTCCAGCAAATGCGAAACCCGTATTCCCTTATTTTACGTCTGCAATATCTGTGCACAATTTCATTCACTTTGGTGCACTTCTTCTTGATTTTCGGGCGTCAACCTTCAAAATTTTGGGTGGGGATTTTGTCCGATAAAACCGTTTTACCGCAGAAAATAAATACGTATTCTTTTATTTTTTGCGCCTTGTCACTACACAAAGTTAAGTTTCTGTTCTTCATGTCCCTTAAGCACTTCTGACATACTATTATTAGCACATCTGATATTTTATGATCAAAGTTTTGGAGGGGTCCGTGCCCCACCCAACCGTTTAATTTAGGAGAATACGAAGCTCGTATTCCCTTATTTTACGTCTACAATATCTGTGCACAATTTCGTTCACTTCGGTCGACTTGTTTCTGCCCTTCGGACGTCGAATTCCAAAATTTTGGGTGGGGTTTCTGCCCCTAAAACCGTTTTTCCGCAGGAAGTAAAAAAACCCGTATTCGTTTATTTTTGCGTATTGTCACTACGCAAAGTATCATTGCAATTCTTCATGTCCTTTAGGCACTTCTGATGTACTGTCATTAGCACTTTTGAAATTTCGTGATCAAATGTTTGGAGGGGCCTTGCCCCACCTAGCGTTGTAAAAACCTGAAAAAAAACGGAAATTTTGGGTAAAAACAGTTTTTTACCGTTTTTTGCTGAGCTTGGAAAAAATGGAAAATTGGGAAAAATTGAAATTTTCGAATATTTTGCTACATTATGCTTTTAAAATTAAAACTATATTATATTTACTGGTTTACAGTAAAGATCATTGAGTAGTTATTTTTCTTGTATTAGAATAGGAAAATTTTGTAGCAACGAATATATTTGCACCACTCTTTTAAAGTTATCACCGTGATATGTCTACAAAAGATACTAAAATATAATTCTAGTTAGATTACTTAATATAGACGCATTTAAATTATCTTAAATTGTCTTATAAAGTTACTGTTTTATGGCAGGGAAGTGTTAAAATAACAAGGCCAGAACCATTTTAGTTAATAGCAGTATGCTAAAATCAAATATATATTTTATGGAGATACATATTTTCCTTGTGCTGTGTAAAATTTCCGGAAATTTGGAACCCCTTAGGAAATAATCTTTTGTTCGGAAATATTGGCAAAAACCGGAAAATATAATCTAAAATCTATTTATTCGCCTGATGACAATCTTATTTGCTGTAACGTGTCTGCAGTATATATACAATGTATTTGGCTAGCAGGAAAAATACTTAGAGCGATAGCTTTTAATTTTACTTTTTAGTTTTCTGATTTCTGGTAAAAATCCCTCTTTATTATTTGTATATTTTTCGAACAACTCAAAAAGAGAGATGGTCTTATTTACACATACATATATACACCGCATAATTGTAAATTTGAGCAGCGAGAAATATATTAAAGAACTTAACATGTGAAACTTCCGTTCGTTATTACTAAAGACTAGCAGAATACCCGTTCTTCGCATGGGGTTCATTTTGGATATAAGGGGCACCAAAACTGTCACCAATGAACTTAGGAACTTGAAGTGGGACATTATTATGAACGAGAGGATAAGAAGGCTTGGTGTATTTGCCACATAGAGCATGAAATATTTTCCAGAATTTGGTTGGGTGGCTGGTTTCGTTGAGATTATTGTAGGTCTTGACCCAGTGCCAGAGTTTGTACGCTTTGATGTAATTGCGAACAGTGCGCTATAGTTGAGTGTGATGATGGAGGGTTTCAGGGTTCCTAGTACGGAGATAATTACGATATAACTGACGGGAGGGGCGAATCATGGATAAATATTGAGGTGGAAGATGTGTTTATAGGGAGTAGAGTAAGTAATTGGAATATACAGTTCGGAGGCACGACTGAGAGTCGAGTTTATGGTAGTGATGCTGTCGTACAATTACTCTTCTGTAGCAGGTGGTGTGTGATGTAAAGACTGAGAGATGTAATCGCGATATTTGTGCCAATCAGCTTTATTGTGTCTAAGTGTTGAGCGTGGAGGTGGTAGATTAGTAGATTGAGTGGCCTGGGTATGATGATACGTCAGCTTAATAGGTGCGTGATCGCTGCCAGGCAATGCTAGTACTTCAACGATGCAGTGGGAAGAAAGAGTGTTGGAAGTGATGACTGTATCGGGAGTTGTCTGAGAAACAGGTGGTCGGTGTGGAGAATGTCCAAAAATACCGGATGGTCTGTTTGGATGCGAGAGCTTATGTCCCTAAGACGAAGTTGTGCAAGATGCTCGGTGATCTTTGGGAAGTCTATGTATTCCTATGTGAGCCACGTAGGATATGGAAGTTTAATTCGATATGCCAGTCGAATAGCATGTCGTTCCAGTGTACTAAGTTTTTCATAGAAAGAAACAGAAGCATTGCACCCAGCTGTATGCGCAAAAGTAAGGATGGGACGAAGGAATGCTTTATAAGTATACAGCAAAACATCGGCTTTTAGTCCTGTGAGACGTCGCAAAAGATTTAATCTAAGTATATATAATAAACGACTGAGAGATGACCCTTGTGGTACTCTAGTAAGAGGAAATATTGGTCAAGAGAGTGCTGTACCAACTGTAACATAAGCAATGCGATTTGAAATGAAAGAATATATTAGCCTGAGATGGCATATGGGAAGTTTGAACGACTGCAGTTTTTTAATGGAGGCCATAATGCCAAACGTTATCGAATGCCTTCTCTAAATCCATGAGAATGAGACACGATGGTAGAACTTTGTTATATTGATTAGTAATTATTGAGCTGATACGAAGTAGATGGTCATTTATGGAAAAACCAAGGACGAAAGCCCACTTGATGGATATGTAGTTTAGAAGTGGAGTCAAGGTACTTATCAAGTCGGCACACGAGAATTTTTCCCAGGATCTTACTGAATACTGAAGTGAAATGAATGGGTCTGTAAGAGGTTACTGAACGTACATGTTTATTCGGTTTATGAAACATGCAGATTTTGAAGACTTTCCAATCTAAACGGTAAAACCCAGTTCTAAGAATGAAATTGTATATTGTGACGAGCAGTAGCAAGAGAGATGGCGGGGCTTCTTTGATGTCGGTAAGATATCGTATCGATCCCAGGTGCTGTATTCTTTTTCCGTTTTAGTGCAGTGCGCAATTTGTCGACAGTGATGGATGAAGTAAGAGGATGATCTAGGTCAAAAATATGCTCCGTGGAAGGTTGTAAGGTAGGAAAACAAGAGATATCTGTCCGTTCACAACGATTGGAAACAGCTGTAGGCTTGAAAACGGTCTGTAACTGAACAGCAAATGCGTTTGCACTATCTGCGTCAGAGAAGAGAGGAGTACCGTCGGCTATTATAGGATAAGTTATTTTTGTGCTTTTGCCAACAAGCTGGTGAAACCGCTTCCAATAGCGAGAAGAATGTGCTTCCTTTGATCAGTTGTAACAAGTTTTTATCCAGTTTCGACGTTTATACGCAACAAGATAGTTACGAACGGCTCTTTGCCATTGATGATGTAGGCGTAAATATGCATCATTCCCAGTTCTATAGTATTCTAGAAATTGTTGGCAAAATTGTTGTATGAGTGTAACATAGGTCGGTGGTAATTTCAGTTTGTGCGGATGCACTTGTTCTGTTGGGATATGATGCTTAGCACTAGTTGGTATTGCCGTGGTGATAGTTGTGAGACAAGAAGCTAACTCGGTTTCGTTAGTTAGAGGTGTTTTACTGTGAAGTCTGCGCTCAAGGTCTTGTCGGAAGAGAGGTCAATTTGCCTTATCATATCGTGGAACCTAGCGAGGTGCGATTTCTTGGCGTGGTCATTGTCCTCCAGTGAGTGTTAGTTTTACTGGATGGTGATCGCTCCCGATTGAGTCTAGAACTTCAAGCTGGCAGTTAGTAAGAAGATTTAGAGATGTAATTGCAACATCGGGTGTAGTCTGACTTATAGGTCTGATGTGCGAAGGAATGACATGAAGATGGAGTTGGAGATTGTCAGTTAAATACTGTTGAAAATCTGCATTTAACGATATATTAATATGTATATTAATGTCCGCCATGATAATAATATTTCGATAATTATTGACAATGTATTCGAAATAGTCTAGCGGGATAGTCTGTCGTGGTCGAATATAGATCGTACTAAAATTGATGATTATGGACGGATAATATATGGAGCAAAGGAGGTATTCCGGCAAAGTACTAAAAAAGCATGCGGGTTGTACGATCGAACTGGATACTTTGCAGAAAAGCCTATTGCAACTCCACCTTGCGCACGAGCCAGTTGATCACGATAGTCATGACGTTCTAGTTGATAGACAGGAATGCGGGCTAGCATGCTCGGTTTTAAACCGGATTGGTTAAGTGCAAAGACATGTTCCTTCAACAACAACGCTTCTAATAACGGTTTATGATGCGAAAAGGATCGAATGTTGACAAAAAAGAAAGTAAGTTGATGAACACTATGCAGATTGTATTAAACAGTAGTTTCCAGAGATCCGATATGAAAATGGACATAGTTATTAGAATATGTTGCATGAAGATTGATGTGAAAGATTGATTTTGCGGCTCGCTGAAAGGGGAATATATATTTTGGAGCACCAAACTGATGTAGCGGAGAAGATCTACGACTGTTATCGGTGGTAAGATGGATTGGTTAGGTTGAGTTGTCGTGTCGGTCGTTTTTAGTGGTACTGTTAGCTTCGGGTGTTCTGGTTTTGGTACTGGTTTCTCTTTGCAACGATAGCTATATGTAGGGTGATCCCCACTGCCACAGGTGTTACATTTATGTGGTCCTCGTAAGTTGGGACATGCTTTGATTTCATGTAGCCCCGAGCAATATCCGCACTTAGATGGATTGGAACAAGCTATGGTCATTGTATAGCTGACATTTTTCGCAGCGAATAGGTAATGGTCCTTGTGTTTTAGATGGTTCTACACGATGTAATTTCTTGTAAATAGGTGCGCCGAAACGTAATAAGTAGTCAATAGTATCTTTTTGCTTAGAAAGTACATGAACCATGTACGTCGGATCATTATTATTTCTAATTCGAATGCATTTATCCACTGAAATCCCTTCTTGTTTCAGTTCTTCTTGGATTTCTGCATCGGTAAGCTCTGGGGAGACACCTGTAATAACGACCGATAGAAATGGTTGTTTTCGAGGTGGTAGAGGTTGTTTCTGCCGCTTATCGGTCAATTTTATTAGTTTAGCGCTCTTACCGAAGATTTCGTAGGAGGCTTTGTTGCTAACAGTAATTCCAAAATTTGGATCTTTAGATTTTAGAAGTAACCGTTTCTAGTGGGAACAATTTGAACCAGAGTATCCCGTACATGTAGAACGTATTTCATGATTTGAAGAAAAATCGTTTTGGGATTGGTGTAATTTGTGTCGTAATCAGTGAGTATGAAATGATAAAGAAGATCGACATTTGATTGTATTGAGGATGTACCTTGAACCCTAGTAGCAATATTGGTATGCTGCAGATTGAGTTCTACATCCATTGGTACCGTTGGGTGACCGTGACCGTATGCGTTTCGCTGACTGTGTAGAATCATTAGAATTATCTCTATCTCTAGATACAGACGGTATTGATTGTCTTCCCCAAGAAAAGTGCCGAGTCCGGTTAGAAGGTGCAATAGGTGCCGTTTGTGTAGACTGTGTGCCTAGGGTTGAAGAAACTATAGCGGGTAATTCGAAATGTTTGCCGAGATTCGATTGTCCGTTAGTGTTGCTAGAGTCCGCCTTCATAATGAAGCTGCCGAGAGCCGAAGCCCAGCCGAAAATGAAAAAGATGATAGGATGAAGTTCAAAAAGCAAGTTTGCCCTTCGAAAGTGAAAACTTCCGTCAACCCTCTAAGTGGTGTATGTGTGATTTGCTCCCAAATGCGTATTGCAACACTTGATCCTCTCTGGCACACTAACTAGCACAAGAGAGGTTAGGCTCCTTGGTTCAGTATGTGAACCACCTCTTTTTTTATTATTTATTTTAATTGCTAGCCGAAGGCTAGCTCCCTTGCGAGGGTTACACCCTCTATTCGGGGTGAGAGGTGCATAGACTGGGGAAAGAAGGATATTAGAGGTGGTCTATGGGAAGAAAGGATAAGCTGAAAATCATTTACTTTGTTTTAGACCATAATGATAGGTTATGATTTTTATTTTATTTTATTCAATTGCAACGGACATTATGAACTTTGTTCATAATCATGAGGACAGGAGAAAAAATAATGACAGTGAAGTGCATATCACAGGACAACACAAGGAAATGTTAGTTAGACGAATGCAGATTATCTTCTTATCGAGGGGCTGCTCTGGACAGTGATGCAGACCCTGTTAGTACAATAGGTTACAGTGCAACGTATGTAGGTGATATATGAAGTGGAAGGTGATCAGAAGAATAACCTGAAGCGACAAAATGATCTGGATGGTCTGGTGGAATGGTTTTGAGATATAAAGAGAAGAGTAGGGATAGGGGGCAAGTAGAAAATTTATATCCTAAATCATAGTTGCGGTCGGCGTCCATAGTATCCAGAAGTAATGGATGACATTGCTGAAACCGGTTAGTAATGAACTTTACTCGTAACTGTTCAAGATGACAGAGAATGGTAGGAAAAGTGATAAGATCATAAAGCTCCTGCATCGGACTGGGAAGCTTGATTCTATAAGCCAAACGATATGCATGTCTTTCAAGAACTTGTAATTTCTAATAGAAAAAAGGTAGTGCAGCGATCCAAGCGGGATGACCATATGTTAGAACTGGGCGTAAGAATACCTTATACGTATTAAGGATTGTAGTGGGTTGCAATCCCCAGGTGGTACCAACTAGACGTTTTATTAAATATAGCCGAGCATACGCTTTGCGAATGATTGCTTGAAGATGTGGTCGCCAAGTTAAGTAATGATCGATGATGATACCAAGATAGGTGACCTGTTTTGTAGGTGATATCCGTGTACAGTGGACCTCAAAATTGAGTACATTGGGGTTTTCCTGAACTCGAGAACGTTTTCGAGGGGGTATTAAGACTATAGCTTGAGTCTTAGTCGAGTTTATATGAAGGAGCCACTTAGTGCACCAGCGGAGAAAAGAGTCTATTGCTAGGCCGAGAGCAGAATTGATTTGTTGAATAGTTCTGGCCGTGCAAAGAAAGGCAGTATCATCTGCATATTGAAAAGTATGAACATTAGGAGGAAGTGTTGGCATATCAGGTACAAACAGAAGGTAGAGAAGAGGCGAGAGAGCGGAGCCTTGAGGTACCCCAGAATGCATAAAAATCTTATGTGATGAGGAACTATTGATAGTAACATAAGACAGGCGGTTAAGAAGAAAATGGAATATGAAGCGGAGGTAGGAGAGTGGACGCCTAAAGCGATGAAGTTTGAACATGAGAGCTAAATGCCACACTTTATCAAAAGACTTCTCTAAGTCAAAAATAATGAGGCATGAAGGCCGAGCGGTGTTATAATGATTCGTGATTAGATTGAGAAGTCTGAGTAATTGATCATTGACACTGAAATTAGGTCTGAAACCTGTTTGGTGTACAGGCAAGAGATTATGTTGAGAAAGATGGTGATGCAGTCTGATGACAATGATGCGCTCAAGAATTTTGCTACGTACGGAGGTTAATTGTATCGGACGGTAAGGAGCAACAGAATCTGGAGGTTTGTTGGGCTAAAGAAACATAAGAGTGGAAGAAGTCTTCCAGTCACAACGGATGTAGCCGGTACGGAGAACAAAAGAGTGGATATATGAAAGAAGCATAAGAAGACAATAAGGAACCTCTTTGATATGACGATAAGTTATGCGGTCGATGCCAGGAGCTGTGTTGCGCTTGCGACTTACGACAGTAGTGATATCAGATGTTGAAATTGGAGCTGTGAGAGGATTGTCGTCTGGAAGAATGTGTGCTGCACTGGATTGTAAATATGAAGATAAATTCAAGCGATCAGTAGGATGTCTTTGAACAAAATCAGATGAGAACGGGGTGAAGGTAGTCTGCAGGTGGTCTGCAAAGGCGTTTGCTTTCTCTTCATTTGTGTGTAATGGTTGGTTATTAACTAAGAGCGGATATGGTGTGCGAGTAAGCTTCGCAGTTAACATATGAAATTGCTTCCAAAACTTAGTGTGGTGTGAGGTTTCGGCTAAGTTGTTACACGTCTTTACCCAGTTGCGAAGCTTATGTGCCTTGATGTAGTTACGCACAGTGCGCTGGAGTTGGCAATGATGAAGAGCTTCTAGGTTACCAGTGCGCTGATATTCGCAAAAGAATTCGCGAGAACGATGTACGAGAGGTAGGTAGTTTGGCAGTAAACGTGGTTGGTACCTGGAGACTTCAGTTGTAGGTATATGAAGGTCAGAAGCTTGATGGATGGATGGAGTGAGTGATTTCAGAGACCCGTGCGTAGAGATCATCTTCGGTAGTAGGAGTCTCGATAGTAACCAGATCTTCAGCAATAGTATTGCGATAATAATCGCACTTTGCTTGATCAAATTGTGGAACACGACAAGGTTCAGGTAGCAAGCGAAAAGTAGGAGCCTGTGGTTGATCGATATGAAGTTTGATGGAAAGGTGATCACTACCTATGGAATCGAGCACTTCAAGAGTGCAGCGCTGGAAGAGATTGCCAGAAGAAATAACGACGTCAGGTGTGGTATTCGTGATGGGTATGGTTGCTTTAGGTATATCAAAAATATGACCAGTGGTATAAGTAGTAATGAGGTCAAGGAAGCTTTGTTTCTGATTATCCGGACGGCAGTGAATATTGATGTCGGCTGTGATGATATAGTATTTAAAGTTATTGAGGATGTATAGAAAGAATGAGCGTGGGATGGGGTGTCCAGGGCGTACATATATTGTAGCTATGGTAACATAAAGGGAGTTGAAGTACAACGTAGTAATGAGATACTCTGAAACATTAGTCAATGCAGGATGATATTGGCGGTGACTAATCAAAGGATGGAAGCCAATGGCCACTCCCCCATTTGCTCGGCGTGCTGTGATGGTAGAATCAGAACGGAAAGGATGTATCGAGGTATCCTGAACGTCATAGACGGAATAAGGAGAGTCTCGTTCAGAAGGAAGGCCTGAATAGTTTCTTCTAGAAGTAGCTGTACGAAGAGAGTGTACTGGGTAGTAAGTGATCCAATATTAAGAAACAGTAATGAAATACCCATGACTAAGGTGCAGGAGTAGTGTTTGAAGTGACGGAGGAGGCATGTAATTCCTCAAGAAGGGTGGCGTGAAAATAAACATGAGGTACAGAGTAAGTAGCTTGGAAAGAATATTTAAAGATAATGCGGGCTGCATGATTGACCACCTGGAGAATATGCTGACGTAGAAACGGGTGAACATTTTGCAATGCGATGGTAAAGAATGAAAGGAGTTGCTGTACAGAAATTGCTTCACCAACTGGTTGTGGTGCTACATTTTGTTGAACTTCTGGTAGGATAGGT
This sequence comes from Thermobia domestica, assembly GCF_964235325.1. NCBI lineage: Eukaryota > Metazoa > Arthropoda > Insecta > Zygentoma > Lepismatidae > Thermobia > Thermobia domestica. The sequence goes on along the minus strand of NC_137470.1, from coordinate 146,104,512 downwards.
CGCAGCGGAACAGTGAGCTCCGGATTCAAAGGTTCGGCCGTTGGCCTTCCTTTGCAACGATAACTACATGTGGGGTGTTGTTCCTGGCACGTAGAGCATTGAGGTGGCTTTGTTAGGTTAGTGCAAGCTTTCGTTTCGTGGTTTCCGCTGCAGCGCCCACACTTGCTGGGCTGGATGCATTTCGATGTTGGATGCGAATTGTATGCTTGGCAGTGCTCACATCTCAATGGTAAAGGTGGCGGCGACTTTGATGGCTCAACTCGATGTTTCTTTTTATAGATGAGGGCACCATGAGTGAGAAGATCATCAGTAGTGGTTTGTGAATTTGTTAAGACTCGTACCATATAGGTAGCTCCTTGGTCGTTTTTAATACGAAGGCACTTTAGAATAGACTGTCCTCAAGAGTGAGCTCTTCCACGACTTCGTCCTGTTAGAGAAGGGTCAACCCTTCTAATGACAACCGAGAGCGCCGGTGTTTTGCGTGGTGGCGGTGCTTTTAGAAATGTCTTAGGTTCGAGGCGCTTTATACTTGCGTGCTTACCAAAGATTTCAAAATTGCACTTATTTCGCACGGTACTTATGAAAGTGGAATCGTAAGATTTGAAAATGATTCCTTTGCGAGTGCGAACTATATGTGCTACAGAAGCGCGTGGCAGATATTGTACAAGCTGTTGGAAAGCTAGTTTTGTATTTTCAAACTTGGTGTCAAAATTGGTTAGTAGAAATGAGTACAGACATGGTTTGGTGGTATCCTGAAGAGATAGAAATTCATTGTCGTCGTCTAGATTCATTGAACTGATATATTGTTCAGAATCACTTACAGTATGATGACGTTTAGACGGTGGTTGATGAGAAGTGCTGTTAGCTTTATCCGGAGTACGAGAGCGGGATCTACCAGTATTCTTGCCTTGAGATGTAGTTGATTGTCGGCCCCGTTACCTACCGAGGTAGGTTCGATAGACAGACCCGGAGGTAACGGCGGTAGTCTTGGATGGCCTCCTGATGCCATCCCGTAAGAAGTAGACGACAATGATAATGAAAATGAGATGAGATGATAACAGATGAGATGAAGAGTGAAAAGGTACAAAAGACGACCTCGATCGGGTGAAACCCTCTGAATCCTCTCCACAACACTTCGCCCTAAATTCAGATCTGCCTGATCTGCGTCCACAGAACAGTAATAATCTGAATATAGACTTGGTACATAGATGCCTCTCTGGGAAAGTCAAGGACGGATAAGTATGACCACCTCCCTGGCCGATATAATATAAATATAAATTTCACTCAATATGATTCACAGGGACACAGGTGTCGTTATGTCACCTCACTAGATACCACAAAGTAATTATACAAATCTCTGTAGGTTAAACAATTTATATTTTGCATTAAATTTAAAACGAAAATTCAATTCTTAAACACTCTATCTCACTTTCTGCAATGCCAGAACATGCTCTGATAAAGATGCCATCTGTTGGCCGTTTTACAAATTAAAAATACTAATTCCAGAAATCAGAACTTTGGTTGTAGAACTAGAACCTACTTTTCTTATCCACCAAGGGCACTGAGTTTTGTAAATCAGTGTGAGTGCTCTCCCAGCTCACGACCGGGGATCTCGTAGTATGAAATACCACTAAGGTTTAGTGGAGTGTTCGGGGGTTCTCCCTAGAACATTTGGGAAATACATCATCCTGAAAATGCAGTTTTAGGTATTTTTGAATGAAAATGGAACTTTTTAGCCTTTGTTTCCTCCTTTATTCACAGTGGATATACAGGTGTATTCTTGAAAGAAATTGTGAATTCGTAACCAGGGACGTTCTAGGTTCTAACTCCCGACTTAAGTTCTCGTCACACCACTCTGAACGCCGACCATTTGCGATATAATTGAGTGGAACAAATTTTAGACGAAAACACTTTTCCACGGAGAAATGCTCGTTTAGTTTGTCACTTAGAAAATCTTCAGCGCTACAATTTCGAAATTATGTGTGTTTTCTTCCCTGGTAAATACTGTATGAACTTTATCCGCCTTGTGCAGAGTCCTCTTAACGTATGATTAGCGTCAAACTATAGGGAGTTAATCGCAGAGAGTATTCCTTATTTATTAGTTGTTTTAAGAACATACAGCAAAAAATAAATGTGTACTTAGGAGGAATATATGGAAAATGTTAGATGTAAATTAGTTGGTGGGATTGAAGTTTAGCATCCTTTTAAGTTCCAAGGCTATATAAGACAAGGAGCTACAGCTTAACGTGGGATCCAAACCTCAGAAGCTCCCACCACGTATTGGAGTCGCGTCTCCCGTGCCGAAGGCTCGCATGCTAAGCAAATCGTGGAGTGGTGGTCCTTATCAGCGTAAAGGAAGTCACGCATACACAAACCAAAAATTCATATGTCATTAATGTTCAATGGGTGTACAGAGTATCCCCTGCAGGGTGAAATTCCCAGACATGCCATCAACTGAATTTTGAGATTTGCTCTGAATTTATGATTGGTCCAAAGTAGGCAAACGTAAGGCTTGACAGCAGTGAACATGGAATCCTTTGGTGCTATGTTGGAAGTGTTAAGAATCGTCAACAGCACCATTTCTGGTACTCGGTAAAAAGCATGTTGCGATGTTTTCTTTTACGCTTATAGGTGAAGAAAACATGAAATATGTCGTGACGAAATACATCGCATCACACGTTATTCCGAACACACACACTCACAAACACACACACACACACACACAAAACGGTTACCTCCTGCCTAGTTTGGACCCTCCTGAAATAAGGTATATCTGAAAACTCTATTGAGAGCATATTTAAAAATGAGTACCTGTACAGAATACCTTGCACATCCATTGAAAATTGATGCAATATGCATTTTTGGATTGCCTATGCATACGCTGATAAGTTCGAAATAGGGCCTCTTAAAATTTAGCTTTTTCGCAATTTTGTAGTCCTATCTCTGGAACTACGCACTTTTCGCAATAGGTCCATATGAACTTTTCTCTTATTTTGATGTGAAGAATCACAGCTTAAAGTTTGTGGGTATAGTTCATTAACACCCTGTATATATATATATATATATATATATATATATATATATATATATATATATATAAATATATATATATATATATATATTAGGTTGTGGGTCAAGATTTGTGAGTTGGTTAGTGGTTCGTGGGTAAACAGAACGCAACCCACCACCCTGCGTGACCTACCGTCTCACTATGGCCCACTCTGACCTACCGACCTCAGTGCATTGTAGACAGCATCTTCTGAATACTGATGAATTTGTCTACGTTTTACTTTCAAGGCCTCCATTTTTCTTCCTTTTTCATTTGTTTATATTTATTACTTGAGGTGAGTAAAAATACGAAAACTCGATTTAGGGGCCATTAAAAATTTTCGGGGGTCTTGATCCAAAAACTCCAATGTTTTTCATTCAATTAGAAATTTTCTTGTAGGCCTTGGAACCTGGAGAACTACATATACTGTAGCCAAACCAAACCTACCACTTAACTCAGTATGATGTGCTTATTCCGCAAAAAATATGAAATTTCGATGTAGAGTCCATTCAAAAATTTTGTGGCCCCTGATCCAAAAATCTAATATATTTCATTCAATCAAACATTTTCTTGTACACCTTATATCTCTACATATAGTGCAGCCAAATCAAAACTACCACTTAAATCAGTATGATGCCCTTATTCCGAAAAAAATACGAAAACTTGATTTAGGGGCCATCCGAAATTTTTGTGGTCCGTTATTCAAAATATCCAATGTTTTTCATTCAATTACAAATCTTCTTGTTCGCCTTATATCTCAATAGCCACATGTACTGTAAGCAAAGCAAAACTACCACTTAACTCAGTATGGTGTGCTTACTTCGTAAAAAATATGAAATCTCGATTTAGAAACCATTCAAAATTTTTCTGGTCCCTCATCCAAAAAATCAAATATATTTCATTCAATCAAATATTTTCTTGTACGCCCTTTATCTCGAGAACTACATATAGTGCAGCCAAACCAAAACTACTACTTAACTCAGTATGATGTCCTTATTGCGTACAAAATACAAATCTCGATTTAGGGGTCATTTAAAATTTTTGTAGCTCCTGATCCAAAAAAATCCAATATATTTCATTCAACCAAACGTTTTCTTGTACGTCTTATATCTGGAGAACTGCATATAGTGTATCCAGGAGCGTCATTTAGGGTTGCAGGGAAGGGCATTTGCCTCCCCCCCTCAGTTGGAGATTTATATAGATTTTATCAATATAATAATAGTAAGTCAGTGAACAACGCGAAATTTTACTTATGTCAAGGGGTCTTGTCCCCTTCAAGCCAAATCTGAAATGACGCTACTGAGTGTATCCAAACCAAAACTACCACTTAACTCAATTTGATGTGTTTATTCCGTAAAATATACGGAAACTCGATTTACCTAGAGGCCGTTCAAAAATTTTGTGGCTCCTGACTAGTGATGGGTAAATTCCTGGGAAGATATTTTTCGGGAATATTCCCGAAATGGAAATTTTCCCGGAAATTTATGTACAATCACAAAGAAAATTGCATTCTATTACTATATTATAATTTCAAAGTTAAATTCGTTTTTTATCACAGTATATTATTACAGCTGTCTCCAGAGGATACTTTAAAATGTATAGTCTTACGGTACTACGTTACTTTATTAATATTTTATTATATTTAGAGAGTACGCATAAATGTATATTTACTTACAATATGTTCTATGAAAGTAAATATGTGGAAAAAATGGTATAGTAAGTCAATTTAAATTTAAATTTATTAATTATACCGCTAAACAATTTAAACTTATAAGTAAGTGGATTTTCTAAACTTCACTCTAATACTGATATTATAAACATATTAAATTTTTAAATGTTATAAACAAATTAGATTGGATAACTTCCAGAAGATACATGTCTCACCAATTTATCAACATTTGCGCATACATATTTATGTTCACAAAATTTGCAAGATACTGACATATCTTTATAATTTACCACGTAACATTGCCATACACAACCTTTCTTCCTACCTATTTCTCGAAATTCCATGCGTTAATTCACATATAAGAGAAGTCCGAGTACCTCTTCAGAAATTCGAGTCAGAGACAGGAGACAGACCGACGTCTATTACTAACGATGGTTCGGGGTGTATTAAGTGTACTTCATCTCTATTTCTACATAATTTCTATATTACTTTACAAACTGGTTTCTTTTCGTCATTTGTAAATTAGTATTTTGCTACTTTTTAGTGCAAATGGAAATGGAACTAATAAATCATATGATTAGTTATATAAAGTAGTCAAAGAATTTTATTTTTTTATTCTCCAAATTATTTAAAGCCTAGAAGTAAATCATAATAAATGAAAATAAAGTAATTAGTCATACGGTTCTTATAATTGGAAGATAAAATAAAGAAATGGAAATAAATTCCTTCTCGGGAATTTATATGCCAAGGAAAAAACGCGGGAATATTAACATTTTTTATTTTCATTCCTACCGGGAATATTCCCACTGCCCATCACTACTCGTGACCCAACATCTAATTATTGGCCAAGAGCGCAGTCTTTTGATCCATTTTTTTGGATCATTCCTAAAATTCTTGTTATTTACAGCAATTATAGGTTTCATTTTGCAGTTGTGTTTTAAAAGTTCTCCAGAAAGAACGGTGTAATATATATTTACAAAGTTAAGCCCGAAAAGGCCCCGGAAATATGGTTGTATAACTAAACATTTACGGCCCGAGCCCGACCCGGGTTCGAAGTGATATATGCTTTGTCGGGCTTAGGCCCGTGGGCTCTGCCCGAGCCTGTGCAGACTTCTACAACAGGACTTACTAATTGGCTTGGCCTCCTTTACCTTGATTTGAGACTTTCAAACATCATCTCATTTTTTTTTTTTTTTTTTTTTTACTGAAAACTATCTGCAGTTGAACAAGGAAATAATTATATATGATAATTAAATTGAAATTCATCGTAATATAGCCCATGAGAAACACATTACAATTGTATATTGTAAAGGTTAGATCCATCAGAATTGTAACAGAGCGGTGTTTGAGCGATTGGCTGTAGAAATTCAAACTCCAACTAAGTTTAGTGATAATTTCACAGCCTTTTTTTATTACAAGTGTAAACTCTTTAGTCAGTGGAAAGGAGGGTGTGGATCATGGGTCAAGTTTTGAATGCCCAACATCTCTGATATATATATATATATATATATATATATATATATATATATATATATATATATAGATAGATAGATAGATAGATAGATAGATAGATAGATACATAGATAGATAGATAGATAGATAGATACATAGATAGATAGATAGATAGATAGATAGATAGATAGATAGATAGATAGATAGATAGATAGATAGATAGATAGATAACGCTTGCAGGGACATGGGTTTAGAAGTAAATGCAGAGAAAACTAAATACATAGAAGTGCGTCGGGACCGTAATACAGCAAATTATGGATGCGTTAAAATATTAAATAATACTTTTGATAAAGTGAATAATTTCAAATATCTAGGATCAATATTAACAGAGGAAAATCATATCCACGAAGAAATTAAATGTCGAATAAAAGCAGGGAATTCGTGTTACTATTCGGTTCAAAATCTCTTGTCGTCGCGAATTCTGTCGAGGAATTTGAAGCTTAAAATATATAAAACGATAATCATGCCTGTTGTCTTGTATGGCTGCGAAACATGGTCACTTACTCTGAGGGAAGAACATAGACTGAAAGTATTTGAGAGCAAGATCCTGAGACGAATATTCGGACCCAAGAGGAACGGGAATGGGGAATGGCGGAAACTTCATAACGAGGAACTACATAATTTATACGGTTTACCCAACATTGTTAGGGTCCTCAAGTCTAGGAGGCTTAGGTGGGCAGGTCATGTAGCTAGAATGGAAGAAAGTAGAAACGCTTTCAAAGTCTTGACTGGAAGACCAATCGGAAAACGACCATTAGGAAGACCTAGGCGCAGATGGGAGGACAATATTAAGATGGATCTCGCAGAGATTGGAATACAAAGTAGAAACTGGATGCAGTGAGCTAAGGATAGAAGTCAGTGGAGAGCTTTTGTGAACGCGGCATTGAACCTCCGGGTTCCATAGGCCATATAGTTAGTTAGTTAGTTGTATATATATATATATATATATATATATATATATATATATATATATATATATAGAGAGAGAGAGAGAGAGAGAGAGAGAGAGAGAGAGAGAGAGAGATAGATAGATAGATATAGATATATAGATAGATGTAGACCCTACCAAAAATAAAAATTTCCATCTTAAAAAATGGTTTTATGAGGAACTGAAAAACACCATCTTTTACACCCCAAAGTGTTTAGGCACTTCCGGCAGGATTAGAATGATAAAATTTGGTATGATTGTAACCTTCCGGTACTAACCCACAGAAAATTGCCAGAAGTGAATATTTTTAGTTTTCAAGTAGTCTAAAGGGAGGAAGAAGAAATTCCCATGTTATTCAAATAGGCGTTTTCTTGGGATACAAAATCTTATCTTTTAAATAGTTGAAGTACAAAAAGAAACTTGAAATTTAGTAGAATTTTGGGTTAAAAAGATGTAAGAATCTAGGCTGAGTAAACGTGGGAGTCAGGTGGCGAAGCCCCTAGCGGAGCCAAATTCAGGAAATGTTAGGAACAAATGCATGAAATTCATTCTTGATGCAAAGGCTTGATGCATAAGAGACTCGATACCGTAGACCGAACAAACTCGGGGGGTCTGTGGTCAGAGCCCCAATCTAACCAATCACTAGTATATATAATACTAGCTTTTGGCTAGCTGGGGTCTCCGCCCTAATGTCCCCGCGATTACTCGGCCTACGGCCTCGCATTTCTTTAACCCACAATTCTACCAAATTTCAAGTTTCTTTTCGTATTTCAACTATCTAAAATATAAGATTTTGTATCCCAAGAAAACATCCATTTAAATAACATGGGAATTTCTTTATTCCCTCTTTAGAACACACAAAAACTAAAAATATTCACTAAAACAAGAATTTTAGAAATGATCAAAAAATGGACCAAAAGATTGCGATCTTGGCCAATAATTAGATGCCGGGTCAGGAGCCAAAAAATTTTTGAACGACCTCTAGATAAATCGAGTTTCCATTTATTTTACGGAATAAGCACATCATACTGAGTTTAGTGGCAATTTTGGTTTGGTTAAACTATATGCAGTTCTCCAGACATAAGACGTACAAGAAAACGTTTGGTTGAATGAAATATCTTGGATTTTTGGTTCAGGGGCCACAAAAATTTTAAATGGTCCCTAAATCGAGATTTTATATTTTTTACGGAATTAGGATATCATAGTGAGTTAAGTGGTAGTTTGTTTTGGCTGCACTATCTGCAGTTCTCGAGATATAGGGCGTACAAGAAAATACCTGATTGAATGAAATATATTGGATTTTATTGATCAGGTGCCACAAAATTTTTGAATGGACCCTAAATCGAGATTTCATATTTTTTACGAAATAAGCACACCATACTGAGTTAAGTGATAGTTTTGCTTTGACTACAGTGTATGTAGTTATGGAGATATAAGGCGTACAAAAACAAAATTGCAATTGAATGAAAAACATTGGATTTTTTGGATCAGGGGACAAAAAATTTTGGATGGCCCCTAAATCAAGATTTCGTATCTTTTACGGAATAAGCACATCATACTAAATGATAGTTTTGGTTTGAATACACTATATGTAGTTCTTCAACGTTTGATTTAATGAAATATATTGGATCTTTTGGATGAGGGGACACAAAAATTTTGATTGGACACTAAATCAAGACTTCATATTTTTTCAGAATAAGCGCACCATAATGAGCTAAGTGGTAATCTTGGTTTGGCTACAGCATATGTAGTTCTCCAGATCTAAGGCCTTCAAGAAAATTTATAATTGAATGAAAAACATTGGATTTATTGGATCAGGGGCCACAAAATATTTGACCGGTCCCTAAATCTAGATTTCATATTTTTCGCTGATTAAACACATCATACTGAGTTAAGAGATAGTTTTGATTTCTCTGCTCTTTATGTAGTTCTCGAAATATAAGGTGTACAAGAAAGTGTTTGATTGAATGAAGTATATTGGATTTTTTGGATCAGGGGCTACAAAATTTTTGAATGGCCCCTAAATCAAGATTTCGTATTTTTTACGGAATAAGGATATCATACTGGATTAAGTGGTAGTTTTGGTTTCGTACACTATATGTAGTTCTCCAGATCAGAGTTATCGTGGGTCAATGAAAACTTGACCCACGACCCACTAACACCACCCACCATGACCCACTGTGACCCACGATAACACACTGTGACCCACCATGACCCACCATCCACCGTGACTCACTCTGACTCACCGTGACCCACCGCCCACCATGAACCTTTCTCATCCACTGTGATCTACTCTGACTCACCAAAATCCATCGTCATCAACTCTGGACACGATCCACGGCTTCTTCTGTATTGACTAAAGAGTTTACACTTGTAATAATACAAGACTGTGAAATTGTCACTAATCGGACCGGAGTTTGAACTTCTAGTCAATCGCTCAAGCACCACTCTGTTACAATAACGGTGGATCTTATCTTTACGATACAATATGGTAAAGTGTTTGTCAGTGAGGAAATTGAAACAGTCCGAGGTGGGGGGAAATTAGTGTATGCCTAAAATATACTTGTATTAAGAGAGTATTCTTGCAAGTGTTAATTTCTCAACGCATTCCAAAAGAAACCTCTATTCAAAGGAAAATGCCCCTGTACAATATGGAAAAGGTTATGGTTTCTCAGTTCACAGTATTTTTCTCACAAAATGCTTGAAAAATCAGTTTTTCATAGTGTGTAAAGGTGCTCGGGTACCCTATGTGAGAGCATCTCTATAAAGTATACTCATAATTGTAATTTGTGTAATCACTAAAACACAACGTTAAATTTAAGTTACAAATATGCATAATTGTAATTATGAATATTTATTCAAAGTAGTTTACCTAAAGCAAAGAAGAGACATTAAAAATTGGGCACAAAGTTAAATAACACAAATAAACCATTAGTAATACAAGTATTCATTTTCCATAACTCGTAATTTTCCACCTTAAAACAAATCTGAAATCGGGTTTAATTCCTGTTGGTAACTTTTTCGTGGTAAATCATCCGCAGCGGAATGATGTCCATCCTTCAGCCAAGAAATAACTAACTCGTCTACTTTGAGCTTGTCTAGCGGTGGGCCATTAACATTGATGAACAACAAGTTAGACAATGTTTGAGCACTTAGTCTATTTCTAATATAAGTCATCTGTAAATTCATAAGGGGAAATCCCCGTTCGCACTCTGTCGTGGAAATTGATATTAGATTACCCGATTTCTGCAACTCCTCGTCGACAATCTGCTTGTTAGACTTAAGTCTGATAACGATTTTTCTTGGTCAGTTTTGAAATACTCAGCAAGAAGTATCACCTCTCTATCACCATACAACATCTTTTCCACATCGACCATGTCAGTTGGCAATGTCGACTCATGGAGAACAGAAACTTCATCTACCACGCCTTCGATAGGGAATCTTGTGAATAAATTATTAATTAAAGCCTGATAAACTGATGATTTCTTATTTGTTTATAAATTTAATTTTTGTAATTACACATGAAGGTTTGATGCCATTACCAAGTTCCCTCCTCTCTCTAGAAAGCGAAAGGGAATGAGGTTCCTGGAAAGTGTTCAGAGGTGAATGGGAATTTCCCTCCTTCTTCCCCTTCAATTACCACACTGCTGTTTGCCATGTGCCAAATTACGAGAAATTATCATAGTATAATTATTTCCTTGTTGAATTATCGATACTTTTCAGTGGAAAAAAGGATGAAATTTGAAAGTTCCAAATCAAAGTAAGTAAACCAACGTAAAGGGGAAAAAAGTGGAAAATTTTCAATATAATTATGCGTACAATCCAAACTTAAAACTTCCGTGTAATTAAGCTTACAGTACAAATTTTACACCTATTTTTCTCACAACTTTATGGGTTGATTGTCCTGTGCTGTAAGCGCTCCATATAATAAACATAAGCTTCAGCAATTATTATAGTAGAAGGCAATGGATATATGAAGCCAAGCACTGTATTTTTTGTTTCTGATTATTTTCTTAAATAACATCGATCGTTTTCGATCATTTTTACAAACCAACTCACTACCAATTTTCCATATATAGAAAGCTCCCCCCCATAAAGGAGAATTTTAAAAAATGCCAGGACACATTCTGTTTATTTTGAATAAAGAGTTAATACACTGAATTTCAGCTTCGTAAGTTTAACGGCGTGCGAGATACTATTTTTTTTTTGCAAAACTTCGGATCCTCACTACCTCCTTAGGATATTATGCATTATAATGAAAGTATGCATTATGCATATAACATCCCAGTTTGGATTAAGGCCTAACTATATACCAAAAGTAATTTCATTTGACTTTGCAATTTGACCGTGATTATCAGGCACACATAGTTACATTCAATTTTTTATATAATAATTTATATATTACAGTTATTCAAAAATGTATTTTTTGTCAGTAGTTAGCTCCTCTAAGAACTCACAGGTCTCGAAAGCCAAGTAGTAGTATAAGTCCTATTGCTATTATTACACTGAAAAATATCAATATCCAAAAGTACCTGAAGTTCTTTTTTTCACTTGGTTAGGTATAGTCACCTCAGGTAGGTAAACAGAAACAAATGGAAAAGGAAGGGAAATGAAGGTCTTGAAAGTAAAACGAAGACAAATTTACCAGTCTTCAGAAGACACTGTCTACAATGCAGTGAGCAGAGTGGGTCGGTAGATCATACTGAGTCGGTGGGTCACAGTGGTTCATGGTGGGTGATGTGTCGCAGTGGGTCACTGTTGGTGGTGGGTCACATTGAGTCACATGTTGTTGAGCCACGACCCACTGACCCACTCGGAAAACTTTACTCACCGACCCACTGACTCACTCCATCTCTGCTACAGATATAAGGAGTACAAGAAAATATTTGATTGAATGAAATATATTGGATTTTTTTGGATCAGGGACCACAATGGTTCCTAAATCGAGATTTCGTATTTTTTACGGAAAAAGAACACCATAGTGAGTTAAGTGGTACTTTTGCTTTGGCTACCCTATATGTAATTCTCGAGATATTAGGTGTACAAGAAAATGTTTGATTGAATGAAATATATTGGATTTTTTGGATGAGGGACAACAAAAATTTTGAGTGGACCCTAAATCGAGATTTCATGTTTTTATGGGGAATAAGCATATCATGCTGAGTTAAGTGGTAGGTTTGGTTTTGCTACAGTATATGTAGTTCTCCAGATATAAGGCCTACAAGAAAATTTATAATTGAATGAAAAACATTGGATTTTTTGGATCAGGGCCCACAAAAATTATTAAAGGCTTTAAATTGAGTTTTCGTATTTTTTACGGAAGAAACACATCATGCTGAGTTAAGTGGTGGTTTTGTTTTGGCTATACTATATGTAGTTCTCCAGATATAAGGCCTACAAGAAAATTTCTGTCTGAAATATATTGGCTCTTTTGATCCAAAAAATAAAAAAAATATAAAAAATTGACTTCCAAGTCATTCAACAGTTGTGGTAAGGTGTCCATCACCGCAAGGTCGTACAACGTTGCATGGGAAAAATGATTTTTTTCCGTCATAAAACCGAAACAATCATGCACATTGAACAACAGTACAGTTGGTTTAATGTGCACCTCATGCCAAAGCCATCGTATTTAGATTCAAAATGTCATTTGGTAGCCGAATACACTTTAGTTATGCCGCTTCGCCATCTAGTTATACACTGTGGAAGTTTTTTCTTACGCCACGCAATTTTTTCCTTCTTCAAGTATATTCAGTTCAAATTTGAAGTCATTCTGACCAGTGGTTGTTTCTTTCTTTCCTCTTTTTACAGCATTTTGAAGGTGAGACTGATTAGAATCACCTTGTATATAGGACTTTAGCATTATGCCATTTTGTGTTATTCTGTTGTTTCAAGCTGTGATATTTAGTCCATAACTATATACATACGTCTATAGTTATTTCAAAGCATTGGTTGAGAAATATTCTTTTGCTACATTCTTTTGTTTTGTTTTTCAATGAAATTGCCAAAGAAAAACAGTGTCTGATTTACAGTTTTAAAAAAATTGAAAAGCGAACTACGCTGGAGCAGTATCTGCCTACAATCCGCCTTATGGAGAATCGTTTTGAAGTATGATTAACGTCATACTAAGAGCTAGACTACTGCAGGAATAATATGCTTATGTTAGTCGAACTCTTTAGTATGGCACTAATTACGCGTCAGGAACGACCCTGCTAAGACCCAATGGGCCTTATGCAGAGTCGTTTTGATGCGTGATTAGTGTCATACTAAAGAGTTCGACTAACATGTGTTTCCTGCAGTAGTCTGACCTTTAGTATGGGGCTAATCATACGTCAAAACGACTCTCCATAAGGCGGAATATGACTTAGAAAATTAACACTTGTGTGAAATTGAACTATTGCGGTTTTATCATAAAAATTAAAGTTCATTTTCGTTAATGGGCTACATAATGTCAATTTCCTGTCTCGTTACGGTATTACGAATTTTGTACGTGATTAAATAAAGTCCATATGGAGAAACTAAAAGCTAGGTACCACCTTGGGGAATCTGTAGAATGATAAACTTGCAGGTTACTTTTTTTAAAAAGTATATATATGTATATGACCTAATGGACATTACTTTTTCACTATCATACATGTTTATTATATGTAAAAATGTTTATTTTCATTACCATATTCCCACGTAGAACAGCACAAGTAAGTAAATAATACTACTAATTTCCATTTCTATTGCTGCCTAAAGTGCTATATAAAAATTATAAATTGCAATGCAAATTTAAATTTTCTTCGCAAATTGCTACGTAAAACGCTACGCATAATCTAAAAAACACTGTACTAGCATCAATTACCCGCTTCGCTGGGTTAAATTAAGAAAAAATAGTAATATGTTCCGTTAGTCAGTCACTTTTTATAATACGGGCCGCGGTGGCTCAGTTGTAAAGCGTTCGGGCGCGTGGGGTCCCTGGTTCGATCCCAGCTCGCGCCAAGTGAACTTTGTGGTGGAAAAACACCGTGTGCGTGGGTTTCCTCCGGGCTGTCTCGTTTCCTCTCACTTTCTTCATTCCACCATTTCATTCATTTCTCATCATCACTGAATCCTAGCCGGCATAACTGTAGGACGTAAAATTCAAAGATTTCACTTTTTACTATTACTAAAGCGCTGTTTGGTATCGGTCATTTTCGATCATTTTTATATATCCCCTGCCGGGCCGTCCCCACGTTGCGGGAAATAGCATCGGAAGTGTAATTATTCATCTCAGAGACCCCCAAAACCATGAATTCTACACTGATATTGGTAATTTCGATCATTTATATATATATATATATATATGTGTGTGTGTGTGTGTGTGTGTGTGTGTGTACAGGGTGTTTGAAAAAGAACACCCTAGTTTTAAGTATAAATTTAATCGAGGAATGAATGAAAACTTACATCAATGAGTAGGCCTACATATCATGAAGAGAATTACTTCAAGTTTTCTTTAATGTTGGTAGACTTAAACGTGGGATCCATTTGTGGCCTTGTACACGTCGAGACGATATTCCACTTCTCGCCACGTATTCACCAACATTTCAGGTGTAACTGTCCCAACCGAAGCGACGATTCTTTTCCTTAAATGATTGATGTATCTGATCATTTCACTGTACACAAAATTTGTATGTGGCCCCAAAAGATAATGTCCAGTGAGGTTAACTCTGAGCTTTGTGGTGGCCAAGGTATTTTGCCAGCCCTGCCTATCCACCTTCCTGGAAAACGAGTGTCAAGAGCCGCACGTACATGATTACTGTAATGAGGTGGAGCGCCATCTTGTTGGAAAAAAGCACAAGCCCCTTTTCCGCCTCAATATCGTCCATTTGGGGAAAGACGTACTCTATCAGCATGTCATAGTAAACGTAACCGTCTATTGTTTTCTCTACAAAAATGAAAGGACCAATCACACGATCATCCATCAAACCGCACCAGACACTAAGTTTTGGAGAGTCAAGTTGATGCTGAATAACTTCATGTGGATGCTCTGCCCCCCAAATTCTGCAGTTATGACGATTAACTATTCCACTGACATGAAATGTAGCCTCATCAGAAAATAGATTTTTTTTAAAAATGACATCATCGTCAATTCTGTGTAGAAAGTCAGCAGCAAAATCATACCTTTCGATTTTATCAGTAGGTTTAATTTCATGTAACAGTTGCAATTTATAGGCGCGCAACTTAAGTCTTTTACGCACAACATCATACACAGTACCTTTAGGCACTCCTAATTGTAGACTACGTCTGGCCAATGACTTCTTAGGGATCCGAACACAAGAAATACGGATCTGTTCAACAACATCTTCAGAAATTCTCGGTCTACCTGGTGATTTTGCTTTTAAACACTGCCGGTTTTCTTGAAAGACTTTTGCCAATGACGGATAGTTTTTGCTGTAGGTGGTTCACTACCATACTGACGTCTAAAATTACGTTGCACTGTTATAACTGACTCAGTTTTCACAAGCCAAATTACACACTGCGTTTTCTGTTGCGGAGTACACATTGTTGCTGAGTTGCTCTGCACTGAACGCCTGCCTGAACTGAACTGAGGAAACAGAGGGAAAAAACAGTACTGGTGCCTTCTCAAGCTCAAGCAAACCTGCCAACTGCAGGGGAGCCAAACTTGGAGAGTTGATTAATCGAACACCACAAACTAGAATAGTGTATGTCACTTTGTACAGATTCTAGGACACATTAAAACTAGGGAGTTCTTTTTCAAACACACTGTATATATCCCCCACGTAGCGAGGGTGAATTTGGATTTAATCAGCATCAGAAGTGTCACTGTGCATCTCAGCGATCGCGAAAACTATAGATTCGCAACTAATATCGGTCATTTTCGATCATTTATAAATATTCTCCCGTCCTTCCACCTCTAAGTTGCACCGAAAAAGTTATATGATAAAACCATCTCACAAGGGACATCACTCAATTGTCCGGCTCCGATTTCAATGATTTTTTTTTTTTTTTTTTTTTTTTGCTGATAGAGGACTTGTATTCATTACTTGTGATGACAGAAATGTTTGCCATGGTGCATGTTTTCTATTTTTCTATAATTTTTAAAAGTTGTGATGTGGTTAATAGAGATTACTGCAGAAGTCCCTTACTCCCCTTTGTAAACGGAGTGCTAATGAAAGAACAACCATGTAGATACATATAGATACATATCAGGCTTAGGAGAAATCGTATGGTACGTATGATCTTGACGGCAGCCATCTTGAAATCCGCCATTTTGAATTAAAATGGAGTTTGAAAAATAAGTTGAGTTGAGTTGATTTTGAGTTTAATGTCCCGTCCAGTAGCGAGGCTATATGAGACGTGGACCTACTGATTAACGTGGAATCCGAACCACATGAGCCACGCCAAAGGCGCGAACGCTAGTCGCTTAGCAACGAAGGAGCTCCAAGTTTGAAAAATGGAAACCATAGTATGTGACACTTCATTTTAATAGCAAATTTTCACAAAAAGCCAATTGTATGCTTATTTTTGTTCTATAGTTAACCAGTATGAATTTAAAACTGCTTCTAATGTGTACCAAATGTCCATTATTCAATCTTTCAAATTGGCAACATTCCTAAATTTCACCGCATGTTTTAAGATTCCAACTGGCAGTTTGCAATTGTTACCATGGCTCATATTCTCTAAATTTATTACATTTTTTTTTTTTTTTTAAAGTTGCGATTTGTCAGTTCGTGAATAGAGTTGGGATAAGCATCCATCAATCTTTCTAAATTTTGAAAACTTGCAGTGTAATGATTTATTTTAACCTAGAGTACATGAGGAACCTATGGACCTATGTGACGTAAAGAAATACAAATGAAATTATAACAAATTGGTGTTATACGAACACAAAATTATCATGAAATGTAGCAAACGAAAAACAGTATTTTTTTAAAAATAAATACAACTTTAAAGGAACTGCAGCAATGATAGAAAATATCAAAGAGACATAATATGACTGTTCCCAACACGCTGTTTGTACCATGAACAAAATATGAAAATAGGTAACTTGTTTATAGGTGTAACTTAATCGAGTTCCCGATCAATACTGGTTATAAATCTTACAAACATGAACCATCGACAACAATCGCTAGAAAACGAATGACTTTCTTTGTCTGACTAGCTAAAATATTGCCATAGAAAATAAATAAATAAATATACAATAAACAAATAAATATAAAACAAAACAAAAGACCATTGATTTACACAACAATCATATTTCGTTTTCCTTTTTGAAGTGAATTTTCATTTGATTTTTCGTTTCATCTACTGTACAAGCTACGTCTTCGGTATTACCTGAATGCAAAGTTGGAGTTGTTTCGTTCTGCGATGATTCATGTCAGTAAACGAGGTTTTGAAGGGCAGATATAGGAAATAAATAATTACATTGCCTAGGAAATTAATAATTATATGGCAAGTCTTCAAAATTCAAAAAGATTGCTGGATGCTTATCCCAACACTATTCATGAACTGACAAATTTAAACTCTTAAACGGTTGGAATCATAAAACATGCGGTGAAAATTAGGAATGTTGTCAATTTGAAAGATCGAATAATGGACGTTTGGTAGAAGAGTCCTAAATTCATACTGGTTAACTATAGAACAAAAATAATACCATTGGCTTTTGGGGAAAATTTACTATTAAAATAAAGTGTCACATCTATGGTTTGCATTTTTCAAAACTTCACTTTAATTAAAAATTGCGGATTTCAATATGACTTCCGTCAAGGATACCCTTACCGTATCACTTCCCTCTAGGTGTAATATTTATTACCGGAACCTTTATCCACTTATTATCATTAATACGCGGGTTAGAAGCGGAGGTAAGGGACTTACGCACATAGTAAGTATAAATAATTAATATGCCTGTAACTTTCCCCAAATGGGCGTATTTTAAAACTAACTTCACCATTGTCTTCCTGATTGAACTCTAGACCGAAATTATGTATCATAATACACTACTTCCATTTAAAAACTTGACCTTAATTCAAAATGGCGGATTTCAAGATGGCTGCAGTCAAGGTCATACGTACCATACGACTTCCCCCTAGGCCTTATACGTATCTACATGGTTGTTCTTTCATTTACACTTCGTTTACAAAAGGTAGTAAGGGACTTCTACAATAATCTCTATTAACTACATCACAACTTTTAAAAATTATATATATATATATATATATATATATATATATATATATAATAGAAAACATGCACCATGGCAAAAATTTCTGTCATCACAAGCAGTTAATACATGCCCTCTATCAGAAAAAAATCATTCAAATCGGAGCCGGACAATTGGGTGATGTCTTTTGTCAGGTTTGAACCTCATTTATGTTGAAAATTTTATTGAGATCGGTCAGGCGGTTCAAGAGATTGAGAGTCACAAACATAGTCACTTTCAATTTTATAATATATACTAGCCTTTGGCTCAGGGTTGCTAGATGTAGTAAACGAAAAACCGGGACACTAATCTCAAGTTATATACATGGTATTTGAAAACAACACCGACAACGTTTGGGAGGTGATTCCTGACATCAAGATAAGAAAAAAGTATAGACAAACCTGGATGCACAAATGCTTCCTTTGGGAGTTATAGGCTGCTGAAAACATGAAAAACTGAACTTTAAAAATTCATAGCTCCAAAACCATGGAACCTACCCTAACAGCACAACTACATAGCAGGCATATGCCTATTATGTTCTCTCAGGTACACCTTGTCTCAAAAAGGTTGAGCGCATTCTTTATTGCTGTTTCGAGGCAAAAATTTTCTAAGTCCAACTTCGGGTATCTTCGGGAAAATGTAAACCAGGTTCGAACCTCGAAGCCAACCTTTGCAATCGGGAAAAATCTTGCAGATGTGTTTTTCTTCTTTTAAATATAATAAGACTTGTTACCAATTATATATAAAAAAGCAACATTGATTGAAATACTTAATGATACAATATTTCGAAACCGTATTAATGCCAGCACATGCTTGTTTGTCATTTTGCTCTCCATACTTAATGGAATATTTAGATACGTAAACGAATCTTTCCATATGTAAAAGAATGGTGAAAGTTAAGACATAGAACATTATTCTCTCCTGAGTACTAAAATGAAAGTCAAAGTAGAACAAAAACAGCGTTTGCAGTGGATATGAATGTAATTATTATCTTAAATACCGTTATATATCGCTAGAAGTATCATTCCTGGAGCGCTTGTGTTAGCTCAGTGGTACGCCGTTGGATTTCAAATCGTAAGGTCGAGGGTTCGATTCCCATCTGAGTCAATTTTTTTTATGAAATTCTATTTTCCGCAATGCATGAAAAATTATATAAAATAATTACATTAAAATACGTCAGTTGTATATATATAACATACAATCATTGCAGAACAAAGTGATTATTATGCTTAAAATATAACAGGTGTTCACAGTACGTTGGTATTCTATGATATATGTGAATGTTAAATACAAATTAAGAAAATATCATCGCAATGAATAAATTATGTAGTGTATTTATTTGGAGCTATTTGTCATCGGAAGTTACTTCTGAATTTTCTCATTACAGCAGGTGATTTACGCTTTCTGAAAGGTAAAGAGACTATTCGGGTATAAACAGAAATTATTATACAAACTCCAATCTTCGTTACAGACACAAAACTCCCGATCCCCAAAACTATGTAAACAGGAAATTTACGAACACGAAGTCATGTCTAAGAGACTTATTCATACTCGAGAAAGAAGGCAGAATAGGATTTCTTTCCAAAGGATTTCAGTTCAATAATCTGCAAGGCTTTTGTATATGGATGTAGTCCCTTTCTCTCCGTCAATATATATAAAGTAAAAGCGATCGATATTAGTGTCGAATCCATAGTTCTCGTTGTTGCCGAAATTAATAATTACAACTCCGAAAGCGTTAAAGTCCAAATTTAACTCTCATCGTAAAGCTCCTTTGTGGTTAAGCGTATAGCGTACACGCTTTCGGTGTGGGAGACCCAGATTCGGCTCCCAGCGAGAGCTCATGTAGTTCGCGTTAATTAGTAGGTCTACGTCTCATATAGCCTCACTGCTGACGGGACGTTAAACTCAAAATCAATTCAATTGATTCTAAACCCATTATTATGGCGGGCGATAAAGGATGAAAAATAAAATGTCTCAAGTGACTGAGAATAGTGTCAAATCCATAGTTTGAGTTCGTGACACTGTTACAAACACAATGTCATTTAATGCCACGTTTTGGTATGAGCGACTATGCCTCCTGAATTTTGAATTTACAGGAGCAATATCAAAGGCATTGCTCACACAGCTCTAAATGTTTTGATGTATGTATACGTGTATATTCCAGCGAAACCCCGGAACAGTGTTGAATTCAAACATTTTCACCCGGGGGGGAATGTGAACTCCTCGGGGGGAAGGGTTGTTTTTCTGTATTTTTGCAAGAAAGCAGCATATTTAACAATTCCATTCACATGCACATCTTACCTAATATTGAGACTAATTACTGATAAATATTCAATGAGAGATTAATTTTAAAAAAAAACAATCGTTTAATTTTATCTAAAACATTAAATAAAGACTGGCAAAAATATTTTAGACTAAACTTTAACTGCTATTTACAGTAGCTATTTTTGTTATTATTTCCTATGTTCAGTAGTTACTGTTTGTTACTAATGTAGAAGTTTTCAAAAAGATTTAAATTAACGCAATTTTTTTTTGTCCTAAAACAAACATACATAGGAAAATCTTAACAAAAACTTATCATTCTTTCTCACACTTCTGATTCTGAATCAAGCATATTAGCCTTGGTTTCTTCATTGCATACACATCAATAGTTTAGTTTACGAAATCTTCAGTAGGACTGTCTTCAGTAGGATTTTCCACGACTTTGTGCCGTGTCATGGAAAATCAGCGCTTGGGGCGAGAGTATACGACGTTAGCCCCGTACGTGTAAGTGAGGTCGACAGACCAGCTGCGAAAGGTGAGAAAATTTTAAAAAGTAAACCCTGCTTTTCCTTGATTTTGAGCACTTTTTATTACTTTTTTTCCTTTCATTTTATATATGTGCACATGCCCACATGTGCATATGTGTTTCATTCCTCTCTTTTTCTTTCCTTCTTTTCTTTTCCTTTTCCCTCCCGAATTTTGCGCCCCTTACTTCGGCGCCCGGGGCCGTTGCCCCTCCCCCATTGCACGGCACTGAGCAGGATCTTCGTCACCTTCAATAGCAATCTTTCACTTATATACTACTATTATATTGATAAATTCTATATAAATCTCTAACCCAGGAGGGATAACTGTTCCTCCCTGATCCCTCTGAATCTCACCCTTTAACTCACTTATTTTCAGTTAAAGAAAGGTGTGTTTACTTTAACAATCGTCAAACACATGGAATTTAGGCGCTCTATTTCAAATAATGCAAGAACCGTACATTTTCAAGAACTGAATGAAGTCTGCTTACATCAGAGATCATATGGAATGATCAAAGCCCTATCTTTCCTTTCCTATCTCAATCTGTGCTAATGTTACCTACAGTACTAATATATAATATAGGGCGAGAGTATAGAATAGTACTTACTAAAATGCAAACCTTTCTTCAACAGTTGAAAATTTCATGTTCTGCCAAACTCGGTCATAGCGTTAAGAAATATAGGTTTTATTGACTATTTTGGTATTCTATCTTAGATGTTAATTGTTTAATATTTATATACAATGGGTCTGCGTCATTTATATGTATATTGAGAGATCGGATTTCGTCTGCACGTGCACGGAAAGAAAAGCAAATAATTGGGTGAAGTAATTTCTACATTTTGTGACTGAAATTTTGGAAGTTTCTCTGGGGGGAATGAATTTTCTTCGGGGGGAGATTCCCCCCCGGGCTACCCCCTGAATTCATCCCTGCTCCGGAATGTCTGGAGCAACTTTTACCTAACATGGGAGACATATTACTTTCAATCTAAGGAAAAAAAATTGTGGAATTCAGATACCTCAAGGGATTGAAGTTGGGAAGAGTGGCATGTAAAAAT
Source organism: Thermobia domestica (assembly GCF_964235325.1). NCBI lineage: Eukaryota > Metazoa > Arthropoda > Insecta > Zygentoma > Lepismatidae > Thermobia > Thermobia domestica. The sequence goes on along the minus strand of NC_137470.1, from coordinate 146,082,330 downwards.
AGTGTAAAATGACTGATTGTAGAGTGTTATCCATTGTTTTCTCGGTCGTTGAGATGAGTAGTGAGGCACTCAATGGCGTTATATCCAAATTCATCCCCATCTTTACAGGATGAAGGGCTTGGAGATATGATTAATAAAATGTAAAAACTTACTTAAATATTTGTCGAAGTAATAGTTTTCTGGGGTCGCGAAAGCGTTTCTAATAACTTTGGAGTGTAGTTTGTAACCACTTCAAGATGGGCTCTTTAATCATATCAATTTCTCACCTTAAGAAGAAATTACCATCTCAACTAGTATATGTATCAAGCTAGCCTTCGCAATCGAGAAAAAATTGTGTAGATGTATGTTTCGTCTTTTAAATGATACCGGTATACTAAATGTAAAATCAGAGATTGAGTTGGTCGGTGGGTCAAATGGGTCAAGATTTATGAGTGGGTCAGTGGATCGTAGGTCAGCAAGGCGTGACCCACTGCGAAACACCATCACTGTGACTCACACTGACCCATTGACCCACCAACCCATTCTGCTCAGTGCCTTCTAGATAGCATTTTCTGCACACTGGCAACTTTGTCTACGTTTTACTTTCAAGACCTCCATTTTTCTTCTTTTTTTTCATTTGGTAGTAATGAAGAAAGAAGTTCAGGCTCTTTTGGATTTTGATATTTCCAGTTGTAACAATGGCAATAGGACTTACTGCTTGGCTTTTGAGATGCAGGCTATGAGTTTTTAGAAGAGCTAACTACTGGAAAAATTGGTTTATTACAAATATAACCTCTTAAGTCAGTAGAGAGGATGGCGTGGATAATGGATCAAACTTAATGACGATGTATTTTAGTGGGTCGGAGTTGGTCACAATGGTTCAGAGTTGTTTCTAGTTGGTGGTGGGTCAGAGTGGGTCATGGTGGGTGAATGGGTCACGTTGGGTGTTGAGTCATTGTGGGTCACGATGTGTAGTGGGTCAGTATTTTGTGGATCAAGGTTTCATTGACCCACACCATCTCTTGTCAACATTGCACTAAAGAGGAGAGTTTCCGAAGGTGCGCGTCGGCGATTTTCTCAAATTTTGCACATAGATAGTACCCCACCAGAAAGCAATAAATCTTGAAACGGTTCACAGTACCATCTCACAGAACTCGAGATAGAGGGATTTGTTTGATTGGCTAAATTAAGACCTCAATAATTTATCCTTCTACAAGCAAGATTTTCTTCATCGTTTCCGTGGCGAAGTCAGAAGAATATGCGGCAAGTAAACTTAAGGTTGAAGGTTCGCGCCCACCTTGGGATACTTGCTTTTTTCCCCTAGTGTTTTTTACACTCACCTGAATATAAACAAATCAAGCATATGGGCGATTTAACATATTTTGGGGGAGAAATTTTGTGGTTCGTTGGCGTTTCGTTGAGTCTCTGCCGCTGGTGGTATAATTTTCAAAACCGAAGTGGGGCCACCACGGATCGTAGCTGCGGGATTACCAACTTTTGGCGAAATGTCGCCAGTTGCGCATCGGTGGTCCACTGACGCTTACGACATGGGGGTTTGTATCTGAAAACTAATAGAATAAAGAAGCGTGGTATCCATGAAGCCCGTTGACACTAATAAAAGTCTGAAACGATGAAACAGATGTCAACACCGGAAAACATGTATTTTATAATTTGAAAGGTTCGACCCCGTGTCGAGGAAAAAGATTTTCCCCAAGGTTCCCCGGTGGGTCTCAGGAGGAGTGCAACTCAAAATTTGAAAATGGTAAGGGGAATCAAGTAGTATGTCATTTAAAAGTATTACTAAAATTTTAAAAAAGTGGTAAGAGTCCCGAGTCTTTATGCTAACTTGTGTTCAAGATGGTAATAAATCCTTCATTGAAAACTCCTTGACCACCTCTACAAATTTGAAACTGTGAAACTACCCAGAAGAGGTAAACACTTGTCTTACCATTGCAAAAGTATAATGCACCAAGGTAAAACAAGATGCGACCCATTATGGGTTTATTACATCACTAATATTAAATTCTACGTTCCACAATTGTGTCTTTAAGCTAAAGGACAGGGTGATTGCGAATTATGAAATTAATGGTAGAATACAGAATTGACCCACAACCAACTATGAACCATTCTGAACCATTGTGACCAACTCCGACCCACCAACGTAATCAACTCTGACCCATGATCCACGTCCTTCTCTCCATTGACTAAAGAGGTTACCCTTGAAATAAAACAAGACTGTGAAATTTTCACTTATCGATGTTTGAATTCCTACCGTCAATCGCTCAAGCACCGCTCTGTTACAATACCGGTGGATCTGACCTTTGCGATATACAATGGTAAAGTGTTTCTCATCTTTCAAATTAAGATGAATTTAAATTTATCATATATAATTATTTCTTTCTTGGCTTACATATACATTTCAGTAGAAAACAGGATGAAATTTGAAAGTATCAAATCAAGATAAAGTAGACCAACGTAAGAAGAAAAGAAAGAAAAACTAGTTTTCCATATAATTAAGCATGCCGTACTAATTTAAAATGCTCATGAAATTAAGCTTGGAATACAAATGTTATGTCTATTTTTCTCACAACTTTGTGGTTTGATTGCCTTATGCTGTGAACGCTCCATATATTATACACCAGCTTCACCAATTATTATATTAGAAAGCAGTGGGTATAAAATGCAAAGGACTGTAGTTTTCATTCTCAATTAGTTTCTCAACTAATATCAATCGTTTTCGATAATTTTTACAAATCAACCCACTACCAATTTTCAACATATAGAAAATCCCCCCCCCCGCTCATAAAACACATTTTAAAAATGCCAGGACACGTTCTGTTTATTTTAAGTAGAGTTATATACTGAATTTAAGCTCTCTAAGTTGAACGGCTTGTAAGATACTCAGTTTTCCGGTAAAATTCGGAAACCTACTCCCCACTTAGGATATGTGTTATAATGAAAGTGATATGCGTATGATAACTTCCCAGTTGGGATTGGGGCTTGATTATATACCAAATGTCATTTCATTTGACTTTGCAATTTGACCGTGATAATCACGCAGACATAGTTACTTTCAGTTTTTTATACTAGGTATAATAATTCATATATTACAGGTGATTCAAAATTTTTTTTCAAGCAGTTAGCTCCTCTAAAAGCTCACAAGCTTTATCTCAAAATTGAACTCCTATTGCTATTGCCACTCTTACAATTGCAAATATCAAAATCCAAAAATGCCTGAGCTTTTTTCATTAGAAATGGAGATTCAGAAGAAGAAAAATGGAGATATTGAAAGTAGAACGTAGACAAGCTCACCAGTGTTCAGAAGATGCTGTCTACAATGCGCAGAACAGAATGGGACGGTGGGTAGTTGGGGGTCGTTTCGTCCAAAGATATTTCGTCCAAAGGATTTTCGTCCAGAGACATTTAGCCCAAACACATTTGGTCCAGGGACATTTGGTCCAAAGGGCAATTTCTTCAAAGAACATTTTGTCCAAAAGACAATTGGTCCAAAGGACATTTCGTCCAAAAGACATTTGGCCCAAAGGACATTTCGTCCAAAACACAATTGGTTTAAAGAACATTGCGTCCAAAGGACATTTCGTCCAAAAGCCAATTGGTCCAAAGGACATTTCGTCCAAAAGCCAATTGGTCCATAGGACATTTCGTCCAAAAGCCAATTGGTCCAAAGAACATTTCGTCCAAAGGATTTTCGTCCAGAGACATTTAGTCCAAACACATTTGGTCCAGGGACATTTCGTCCAAAACACAATTGGTGCAAAAGACAATTGTTCCAAAGGACATTTCGTCCAAAACACAATTGGTCCAAAATATATTTAGTCCAAAGGGCATTTCGTCCAAAAGACAATTGGTCCAAGGGACATTTCGTCCAGGGATGTTTAGTTCAAAGAACATTTGGTCCGGTAACACTTGGGGGTCAAGGGTTTGCTTCTATTAGAAGAGTAAAAGTGATGCATATAACATTATGACTCACAAGTAATACCTCCCAAGTGCAACACTCCGATTTTGCAAAAAAAAAAAAAAAAAAAAAAAAAAAGGCAGGTAGATACTACACACAAAATAAACGAATATATGTTTTTCTGCGGAAAAGTGGTTTTAGGGGGAGCAAAAGCCCCTCTCAAAATTTTGAAAGTTGACGCCCGAAAGGCAAGAAGAAGTGGACCGAAGTGAACGAAATTGTGCACAGATATTGCAGACGTAAAATGAGTGAATACGTGTTTCGTATTTTCCTGGAAAAAATGGTTACGTGGAGCACAGACCCCTCCAAACCTTTGATCACGAAATATCAAAAGTACTAATAACAGTATGTCAGATGTGTGTAAAGAACATGAAAAATTGCAACGAAAATTTGAGTAGGGACAATACGCAAAAGATAAATAAATACGTTTTTTTTATTTTCTGCGAAAGAGCGGTTTTAGGGGGCAAAAGCCCCAATCCAAAAGTTTGAAACTTGAGGCCCGAAAGGTCACAAGAAATGAACCAAAGTGAATGAAATTGTGCAGAGATATTGTAGACATAAAATGAGGGAATACTGGTTTCGTATTTTCCTGAAAAAAAGAAAAAGGTTTGGGTGGGACACAGACCCCTACAAAACTTTGATCGTGAAACATCAAAAGTGCGAATAACAGTATGTCAGAAGTGCTTAAAAGACATGAAGAATTGGAACGACATATTGTGTATGGACAATACGTAAAAAATAAGCGAGTTCATTTTCTGAGGAAAAACGGTTTTAAGGGACAAAATCTCCCACCAAAAATTTTGAAATTTGAGGCCTAAAAGGCGAGAAGAATTGTACAGAATTGAATGAAACTGTGCACAGATATTGTAGACGTAAATTGAGGTAATTGGGCTTCGTATTTTCCTTTTAAAAAAACGGTTGCGTATATCACGGACCTTTTAAACTGTTGATTACGAAATGTCAAAAGTGCAAATAATTATACGTCAGAGGTTCTTAAAGAGTATGGAGAATTGCAACGAAACCTCGTATAGGGACAATTCGCAAAACAATAAACGAAACGTGTTTTAATTTGTGCGGAAAACAGTGTTGGGGCCTAGGCCTTCTCCGAAAAAAAGTAAATATTACAGTAATAGCGCAGGAAGTAGTGGACCAAAGCAAATGAAATTGTGGGTAGACATTTTAGAGACCCTATGTAAAATAAGGTCTTTCGTGTTTCTGAAGTATCCCTATCCATTTTGCTTCAAATTTGGCACATCAACAGCAAACAGGAAATTAATCGACACGTGTTTTTGTTTATGCGGAAAAACATTGTAAGGGTTAAAGGTGCCTCCTGAAATGCTATAAAATACACTATACTGTTTGTGCTTGTTGTTGATCTGCCAAAATTGAAGAAATCAGATGGAAACACTTGTGAAACACGAAAGGCCTTATTTTACGTATCCAATATCTACATACAATTTCATTCACTTCGGTCCACTTCTTCTTGGCTTTCGAGCTCAACTTTCAAAACTTTGGGTGGGAGTTTTTGCATCCTATAACCATTTTTTCGCAGAAAATAAAAAAAAAAAAAAACTGTGTTCATTTATTTTTTGCATATTGTCCATACACAAAGTTTCATTGCAATTCTTCATGTAAATTTAGGCACTTCTGACATACTGTTACTAGCACTTTTGATATTTCATGAGCAAAGGTTTGGAGGGGTCCGCGCCCCACCCAACCATTCTTTCTAGAAAAACACGAAACCCGTATTCCCTCATTTTTCGTCTACAATATTTGTGCACGATTTCATTCATTTCGGTCCACTTCTTCTTGCCTTTCGGGCGACAACTTTCAAAATTTTGGGTGGGGGCATTTGCCCCCCTAAAACCGTTTTTCCGCAGAAAATAAAAAAAACACGTATTTACTTAGTTTATGTGTAGTATCTGCCTGCCAAATTTTTATCAAAATTGGAGTGTTACACTTGGGAAGTGTTAGTTGTGTAGCTTCTTATTTCTAAAGGAAATTTTGAAATAGAGATTTATTCCGCAATTTTCTTTTCGATAAAACAAATATATGTTAAGATATTCAGAAAAAACGTAAACGCCTGAAAACTAAATGGCCACCTTTCTTTGCTTTCATTAATAATTTTACAAAAATACAGTTTTAGCTTCGCAGAAATACAGTTGTAGCTTCGTTGGTTAAGGAATTCACCTCCCAAAATAATAAACAACCCTTTGAAGAGCATACTCCCTCTTCCTTTGCGGACAACATTGCCTCCGCATGGTCACGTGAATCTTGTATTTGGTTTGAGACTTTGCAATGGATATCTTAAATGTACTGTGCTGTACCGAGAAAATTAATATGAAAGCAAAAGTATATAGTATATTTGCATAAGGAGTAACACTGAAATAAAAATACAAGACAAGTTAACAATTCTGGTTTGTCATACAACTCACTAATTATGTAGAAACGTCTGCCGAAGTTACACACTATCAATAGTCTACAAATAGAAACCAGACTTGTGGTTGACCTGAAAAGATACGTATATTCTACACGAAATGGTCCAACTTTCATCTTATATTTGTCAATCACTTTTCACAATGTTGCAGCCAAGAATGTGACTGTTTAAGAGTATTATCTTTGGACACTCAGAATATATTTCACACATGTGTATTTTTCTATTCTCAGTATTTCTTCAAAGATACTTGACACATAATTTTTCACTTTTCTAACACAAGGGTTTGAATACCTAATATTTAACTTACTCAAATTTAAACTCCATTAATTTTAGTTACCGGTACTTATTTTAGAACTATTTCATTCACAACATGAAAATTTTAGATGTCATGTTAGCAGTTATTACAGCAACATACTTCACACTACAACCTTTCCCTCATTCCTGTTGTTCGGCCATGTTGTGTTCAGGCGTTTACGTTTTTCTGAATATCTCAGCACTATTTGTTCTATCAAAATGTAAATTGCGGAATAAATCTCTATTTCAAATTTCCTTTAGAAATAAGAAGCTACTGAGTCATAATGTTATATGAATAACTTTTACTCTTCTAATAGAAACAAACCCTTGACCCCCAAGCAGTAGCGTAGCCAGGATGTGTGTTTGGGGGGGGGCCCAAGTGCTGTTATAGGTACATATAGAAAAATTGCAAACAAAAAAATATATGAACATAAAAATATATAAAAAATTACAAACATCAAACTACCAAAGTACATTGTCGGACCTCTTTGGGGGGGCCCGGCCCCTCCGGGCCCCCCCTTCCCTACGCCACTGCCCCCAAGCGTTACCGGACCAAATGTTCTTTGGACGAAATGTGCTTTGAACTAAACATCCCTGAACGAAATGTCCTTTGGACCAATTCTCCTTTGGACGAAATGTCCTTTGGACCAATTGTATTTTGGACGAAATATCATTTGGACGAATTGTCCTTTGGACCAAATGTCTTTGGATTAAATGTCTCTGGACGAAATGTTCTTTGGACGAAATATCTTTGGACTAAAATGGTGGCCACCGGGTGGGCCAGTGTGAGTCACGGTGAGTGGTGTTTCGCAGTAGGTCACGTCCTTTTGACCCACGATCCACTGATCCACTCACAAATCTTGACCCATTTCACCCACTTACCAACCGACCAACTGACCCACTCCATCTTTGATTTTAACATGTCTTGTTTCATTTAAAAGACGAAACATACATCCACATAATTTTTTCATCGATTGCGAAGGTTGGCTTAATATCATAATTGTAATGGTAATTTCTTCTTAAGGTGAGAAATTGATATGATTAAAAAGCCCATCTTGACGTGGGTACAAATTACCTTCCAAAGTTATTAGAAACGCTTTTTCACCCCGAAAACTATGAATTCGACAAATATTTAAGTAATTTTTGAGATTTTATTTTTAGCTCTCCCAGGCCATCATCCTGTGAAGATGGGGATGAATTTGGATGTAACCTCCATTGGGAGCATCACTATCCATCTCAACGACCGAGAAAATTATGGATAAAACACTAAGATCAGTCGTTTTACATTATTTTTACATGTCACACCTCCCAACTTCCATAACTTCATACTACTACAATATTTTCTTCTTAGATTGAAAGTAATATGTCCCCCAAGTTTGATAAAGGTTGTCCCAGACATTCCAGAACTACGCTCTCCTTATTAGATGTGCTGGGGGATCTTACTCTTACTGGAAGTTGAACTTAAACTTAAAGGTCATCAGAACTGCTCCCAATGAACTTGGCGACCACGAAAGATATGGGTTGTATACTAACATTGGTTATTTTCAATTATTTCTACATGTCACAAACTTCACAAACTCCTTCATTGTGTTAATGAGGGCTTAACTTACATAGCATCTGAAGTTCCAATCTTTACCTAAGAGACCCCCAAAATTATAGATTCGACACTAATGTAGGTCTTTTTTTTTATAATTTTGATGTCAGTCCCTTTCATTCCTCCTAGGACAGCAAACGAATACTGCCACTGCTAGGACTAAATTTGATCTTAAATGGCATTAAAATTTCTACCAATTAATTTAGCGAACAGTGCTGCATTTAGAAGCTCGGCGTCCCTACGCACTTTTGCTCCCGGCGCCCCCAATAACTACACATTTCTCCGCCCCTTGATCCCTAACTTACAAATAAAACTTAATTCGAATATGCTTAATTAGTGAATTTATTGCAGTTAAATACCACTCACTAGATGCTACAGCTACAATTACGTAACAAAAAATAAATGGGAAACATGTTCTGAATTATTTTCAGATTTCTTACGCTATCATTAAATATATTAGAATAGTAAAAGAGGACTGCTCATGAAATAGTATATTTGCTCTCGATTTTTTTAAACTTTTTCATACGAAAAAAATAAAAATTTAAACTTTGCGCTCTTCAAATATGTTGCCCTCTAGGCACGGGCCTAGTTGGACTAATGGGAAATGCGGCACTGAAAACTTACGCTTCGGCTAGTAGTTGTGGGCAAACTACTCGCCCAAATGAATATTCATGAGTGTGTACTTTTTTGACATTTTAGCACTTCCTAATGCACGTTTAAAAAAAAATGGATACACCCTTTTACGCATACTAATGACACATAATGTATGCAGGTGCATCCGGAGGTAACATGACATATAATAAATGTTTCCGGTTAAAAGAAATGTTAATGGGACAAGCAGAATACAGAAAAGACCTTTTCGGAAATAAAATATGCAGATCACACACGTAGAACAAGGTAATTCATTAATATTCAGCACATGTAACGCGACAGCTGCTGCTGGAGAACATTCTAGAAATTTGGATCGTTGGTATGAGTGAAAGAAAGTACTAGAAACTTCGAGATCTTTTTTAAATTTATTATTGTTGGAATAGGGGGAAGAACACACTCGAAACTTCTAGAAAGATTGAAGGGCATATAAATACTGATGCATTTGCATGATGTGTACATTTAGAAAGAAGACAGCAGGAGCATCAAGTGTTAACTTTGCGAAGAAGATATTTTACTACTAGGAGAGATTGGAAGATTGGTAAGTACTAACATTGTAGTTTTCTTGTATTATACTTGTTTACTTTTATATGGGAAAGGGACATATTGTAATTGTTGGAAGTATAAGGGGACGGAACTGTTTTGTTTTATCGGAAAATTGATTGCGGAATTTCCGGCATTGAAAAATGATATGACTCGGTGTACTTTTATGGAATTATAACTTGTCTAAGATATAGTATAATGTAATATGTAGGGAATCAACATTCATGATTGCACCGGGAATCGAATGAGTATTCTCCCAGGTGGAGAACCGTACGCTAAATTTTATGCTTGCAGTGTGAACTTATTACTTATATGTAGCTATGAATTGTGTATGACACAACAGGTATATACAAATTATATTGTACAGAAAGTTAGCAGAATGTGCTCCCGGGAATCGAACCAGTGCTATTCTACGTGGAGAACCGCACACTTGCTTGCATTGTAGACTTTTGTCAGTTATAAATGGTATATTTTACAATCTTATATTGGATAGGTAGTTAATAGAATCTGCACCGCGAATCGAACCATGGCTCTCTTACATGCAAAGCAAATATGGTTGAGCGTTAGTGTTACGTTGAATATCATATTTTGTAATTTGAAAAGTCGTAATACGGTAACTAATTGCATTTTTTTTTCTTTTCTGTTTTAGGTGCTGAAGCAAATAAGTGATAGAAACGAGAAAAAGCAGAGAGCACGAAAGACGTGGATTTCAATTGGATTATCACTTAAACAGAGATAAACTAATATTCGGTAAGTATTATTATTATTATTATTATTATTATTATTATTATTATTATTATTATTTTCAAAATTTTGTTTGTTTTCAGGTTTTTAGTCATTGTATACATATATTGATTGCACTTTTTTTGTCTTGTATTTTACAGAAAAATGGAGTTTTACTTTGAGGAATTTAACGTGATTGATGAAACCATTTTCCAGGGAAGACTGAGAGGCTTGGATAGTGCTGAACGTGTTTTACAGACTTGGCAACAAGTAGTGGACCTGCAAGCAGCAGGGTATGTTGGATCGTCTGAAATTGTAAGTGATCTACTATCGCTTTTGTACCTATATTATAAACATAATCAATATATCATTCTGAATAATGTTCGCTCAGCAGCGGATATTATAGAGCTTTTTGACCACGGATTTTTCCGTGAAGATCGACTGTATGATGCGGCATTTATGTCATATTTAAATTATATGGCTTCTGAGAAGGGGCAGTTAGAGCGAGTGAGTGACAAAAGTGTATCCGCGTTCTTTTCATTTACGGGAAATCGAGAAAATGTTCAATCAGAACATAATGATGATGATGATGATGACTCATTACATATTGATTGGGCACTATTAAATGAAATTAATTTGGATGAACCAGTAGAAATTCAAAATTCCGAAACTGACTTTACAGAGATGTTGTGGCAAAAATTACAAGAAATTGAGGAAGAAAATGCGCGTGTTGATCGTCTGAATAATGCACATTATTCAGAAGATATGCGACCCACAACTTCTCAGCACCCTCCATTGCGAGGATATGGAGGGAATGAAAGAGAGTGTAATATGTTTGAAATTGTGGGGAGAAATGTGAGAGAGTACCCGCGTTTCAATATGAAAGGGGTGGAAATTATTGTAAAACCAACGGTGCAACATATAATTACAAATCCCATGGATTATATTACATCCATGATGGATTATGCGCTTTCTACCGTTCTGAGGGATACACGGCCCCACGATTTTGTTGGTTTAAGAATAAATTCCGACCGAGATCTTCTGAATAAAGAAGTGTTTGTTCCATGGAGAAAACGTCAAAATTTGAATACCGATGTGGTTCTTAGAACGGTGGAGAACGTACTAAATAGCAATGAATCATTTCTTTTAGGAAATCAATTAGAATTCCGGTTTGACATCGTTGATGGATTACACGGACAGGGTATATCTAAACGCGCAGCGGTAAGAAAATATGCAGAAATGAGTATGTTTTTCAAGGATCATGTGGTGGCCACAAAGGCTAGCGATTTTCTTTGTCTGCCAAAATCCATAGTATATTGGATTACGAAACATGAACAAAGTAAGGATGCACTATACAATATGACCTTGCCTACGAAGAAAACATGGGTTAATAAAGCACAACAATTGTGTAACGATGCGAAAATGTACGTTGAACGGAAACAGGGATTTGATTTAGAAGATGTAGTTGCTTTTCAAAATTATTTAGTGAAAAAGAATTATCAAATTGTAATATATGAATTACCGGAAAATTCCAGAACACCTGTGGTACGCTACCCAGGAATAAATGCTGAGAAAAAGATATTTATTTTGTATCAGAGAGGGGATACTGTGGGCCATTTCCAGCCCATTAAGAATATTACTTCGTTTATGGGTAAGAGAAATTTCTGCTTTTCGTGCTTGGAAGGATTTAGATCAGATCGTAGTGCTCACCAATGTCAGATGAGATGTTCGTACTGTGAACATTTTCATAGTAAAGAAACTAATGCGAAATTGGTACATTGTACACAATGTAATAGAAACTTTGCTGAAGGCATTTGCTTTAATAACCATTTAACACTAAATAAAGTAAAGAAATCCACATGTGATTACGTAAAATTGTGTAACGCATGTGGTGTAATTTACGATGTGAGAAAAAGAAAATCAGCTCATGTATGCGGCGACTACTATTGTAGTCTTTGTAAAGTGCACGTAACTGTTGGCCATCGATGTTTCGTTCAAAAGTGTAAACTAAAACGCACTGAACGGTTTTTGTATATTATATTTGATGTGGAAACCATGCTATTAGCACCAAATGAGGAAGGTGAACGGGAGCATGCCGTAAATTTATGTTGTTGTTTGAATGTATGTTTTCACTGCATAAATACTGGAGTAGATAGTTTGTGTTTCAAGTGCGGAGATAAAATATCCGGGAACCGTATGTTTTCTTTCACAACCATGGAGGCGTTTATTGAACATGTGCTTATGGAAAGACCAGAGTATCAGATCATTGTGGCACTTGCTCACAATAATTCGCGATATGATGGTCTATTTTGTGTGCGGACACTTATTGAGAAACAAAAAATAACTCCACATGTTCTTATGCACGGTCAAAAGATATTTCAAATTAGTATTAGTAATCGTTTTTATTTTCGGGACACTTTTCTTTATCTTGGTGTAAAATTATCCAAATTACCGAAAACCTTAGGATTGAATGTGGAATTGAAAAAAGGAGATTTTCCATACCTCTTTAATACAGAGGAACATCAAAATTATGTTGGAGAATGGCCGGCATTGCATTATTATGACCCAGACTCACGTAGTACGGCAGACCGGGCAGAACTTATGCTGTGGCATGAAGAGCGAGTACGGAATGGTGATATTTTTGATTTTCAGAAAGAATTGATGGAGTACTGCCGGAACGATGTGCGTATATTGGCGGAGGCAGTAATTAAATTTACCTCCATGATTGAAGAGAAAACAAATGGTATTCAATGTTTTATTTCCAGCACAACGATCGCTAGTCTAGCAATGTTGACGTACCGGTGTCATCACCTGATTGAAAACACAATTCCAGTTATTCCTCCAAACGGGTTCCAACTTACTCAACAACAGAGTATTAAAGCATTAAAATGGTTGAAGTATATGGAACATGTAACAAAGAGATCTATTGTTACTTCGAATAATGCGTTGGAGGAACGGTTTGGCAGATATAAAGTCGATGGTTTTGACGCTAAAACAAACACTATATATCAGTTCATTTGATGTTACTGGCATTCCTGTAAAAGCTGTTATAAAGATAATAGAAATAGCATTTTATGCAAAGAAAATGGTGCGTACAACACTTTTGAAAAGAGATACGAACAAACAGTGCACTGCCGCAACTATTTGAAAAAATTAGGTTATAATTTAATAGAAATTTGGGAATGTGAATGGGATGCAATGGTAAAACGTGATAAACATATACAGAAGATCCTCGAACAACGGTGCAAACATATTCGTGATCCTCTCATTCCGAAATCTGCCTATCAAGGAGGTAGAACAGAAAATTTTAAGTTATATGTAGACTGTGCAGAGGACGAATACGTAGTTTACGTAGATGTCACTTCGCTTTATCCCGCAACAATGTGTAAACGAGGCATGCCTGTGAATGTACCTAAGTACACAATGGCCCCAATTTCCCCAATGTGCGAAACATTCATGGACTTGTAAAATGCAGTGTTCTTCCACCCTCCGATTTATATTTTCCAATCCTCCCGTATGTTACGGGAGGAAGATTAATCTTTGGATTGTGTAAATCGTGCATGGATGAACAAAATGATGATGAATGTACGCACATAGATCTTGAACGTATCATTACCGGTACGTTTTGTACCCCGAACTGCACAAAGCATTAGACAATGGGTATGAGCTAATTGAAATTCATGAAATATGGGAGTTTGATTTATTAGTCCCGGAAAAAGATGTTTGTGAAGGATTATTTGGGTCATATGTGAAATCCTTTTTACAAATGAAACAAGAAGCTTCAGGCTTTCCTGCAGAATGCACTACAAAAGAAGAGCAGGAAAAGTACATTCAAGAATATTTCAGGCATGAGGGAATACAGTTAAATTATGAGAACATAGAATATAATCCAGGCCTGCGCAGTACAGCGAAACTGTTTTTGAATTCGCTGTACGGGAAATGGGGACAAAGAACAGACCTTTCACAGTGCACAATGGTTGATACAGCAGAAGATTTTTTAAAAATTTTAACAGATCCTAAATATGAAATTCAAGCTGTAACACCAGTTGGTGAAACTCATTTAATTGTTCAATATAAAGACTGTGAGAGTGAAAATATCCCATTAGCATTTTCAAATGTTGTGCTGGCAGCATTTATAACCTCATGGGCACGACTGTGGCTGTATGATCTACTAACAAGTGTTGGAGAACAGAATGTAATCTATTGCGATACGGACAGTATCATGTTTATACAAAGAAAAGATGAGCAACTCCCATTAAAATTAAGTTCGTATTTGGGGGGGTTAACAAATGAAGTTCCCGAAGGTTGGGAAATACGTAAAGTAATAGCATTAGGTGCAAAGAATTACGCCTACGCTTTACGCAATGCTAGTGGGGAAATGAAATATGTCTATAAAATACGTGGAATAACATTAAATCACAGAACAAGTGATAAAATTAATTTTGATAGTTTTTATGATTTAGTGACGGGGAATCGGGAGGCAACTGTAATCGAAATGCCATCCAAAATTGTTCGGAAACCAGATTTGCGCATCTTTTCTCGAAGAGAACTAAAGACACATCAAATGGTGACCAGTAAACGCAGACGAATAGACGCTGACATTGTGACTGACGTACCAAAAAGTGTTACTGTTCCGTATGGCTATAGATCTCATAAATGATTGGCCAGAGACTCGTTTTTTGGGGAATAAAAAGCAGAGTTTCTATCACATTGTGTCATTTGCAACGAAGATGTTACGTTTTAAACATCCGTGCACTATTCTCATAGCCGGCCCTTCCCGTGCTGGTAAAACTCACTTTGTGAATCGATTAATCAAAGAAAGAAATGATATGTTTAATGTTTCCTTTAAAGAAATTGTATGGTGTTATGGCGCAGTTATACCAAACTTGGACGTTGATGCAAAAATACGTTTTCTGGAAGGAATCCCCGATATAAATACTTTTGATATAAGTGAAAATTCATTACTCATATTAGATGATTTAATGTCAGAAACAAATGATGATGTGGCCAAATTATTTACCAAGTACGCTCACCACAAGAAATTAACCGTAATATTTATTGTTCAAAATTTATTTCTAAAAAACCGGCATGCTCGAGATATTAGTTTAAATGCACATTATATAGTGGTATTTAAGAATCCACGTGATAAGTTACAAATTGAATATTTAGCAAGACAAATTATGCCTCGTGAAAGCAAACAACTCGTAAATGTCTTTGAGGAAATTACACAAAAACCACACACGTATTTATTGTTTGATCTTACACAACAAACACATGATGCCCTACGACTGAGAACAAATATATTTCCCGGAGAAATAATGCATGTGTACAGTAGTGTTAAAAACGCGGCCACACCGTTTTATGTTTAGTTGGCATCAAGATGTTGAAGGTAAAACATCATTACAATACGCTCTGCACGCTTGCGAAATGCAAGCCATCCGATCGGAAAGTTATTCTTCAAAACGCACCGGATGATTTGATTCGTACCATATCACAAGTAGCAAAAAATACTATAAAAGGAAATATCCCCATATCATTAATTCAGAAGCAAAGGCTCCGTAGACATAAGAAGATCTTACGTGCTCTCTCCTCAAAACTTTCTCTTAAAAAGAAAAAGAAATTATTACTACAGAAAGGTGGTGCATTACTTCCATTAATTCTCGGGCTACTCATTGGTGCCTTAGCCTCAACAATTTTTGGAAGATAACATGTCGGAATTACGTAAAATGCTATTAGTTCCAGAAAATGCACTTCATAGAATACAATCTAATTTAAAGACGCATGAAGCACATCAATCAAGACTAGATAAAGATATGAGCGAAATCTTACATCGTACAGATTTGAGTAGAGAACAAAAATGGAAATTGTATCAGCAAGTATTACATCAATATTTACATTATAAATCGGGTCCCACACCGGAAAATCCTATTGCCTTACCCATTGTTGACTCAGAAAATGCAAGTAGTCGTACAGATAGTGGTATTTTAACTCTTGTACCCGATAAATTACAATCAGTACCAAAAACACTTCGAAGGAAAACGGATTTATTACTTAAACAACTCATTAATTCACAGAAAATCTCGTGGGATCAAACAGGTACAGTAGCTATCGATGGAAATATCATTCCCGGTTCCAATATTATCGATTTAGTAAATGATGTCGTTCGTACACGAAAATATTCAACACAACCAGTAGGATTACAGCCATTTAAAACGTTATTGGATGATATTAATGTTCCTCGGGAATTTATTAGTTCACGTACACCAGGACCGCCTTCACCTGCTTTTACAACCCCGAAAGTGACTGGCAGTAAAATTAGAAAACGGCATTCTTCTTCGACTGCAGTATCTCCCGCAATTGCAGCTAACGTATTTCGGTATTGGAAAGAATATAAAATGTAAATAAGAAATGACAAAATTATCAAAAATATATTACAAGTATTCAGATCCTGCATCTTTATCCAGTGTTAGTACATTAGAACGTAAAACAAAATTATCCCGAGAGAAAATTAAAAAATGGTTAGCATCACAAGATGCATATACAATGCACGCTCCAATACGAAAAACATTTCCACGGAAACAATATTATGTTAGTGGTCCTAATGAAACATTACAATGCGATTTGGCGGACATGCAAAATATTGCAAAGTATAATGACGGATATCGCTATATTTTATGTGCAATTGACATTTTTTCGCGGTACTTGTATTGCATTCCTGTGAAAACAAAGAAAGGGCCTGAAATGGCTAATGCAATAACTTCAATTTTAAATCAAGTGCCATTACTGGTTCACGTTCAAACTGATTTAGGGTCAGAATTTTATAATCGCCATGTAAAGAAAGTGTTTAAAGATTTTGGGATTAATCATTATAGTGTACATTCGGAAATGAAATGTGCGTTAGTAGAAAGAGTAATTCGTACCATTAAAAGTAAAATATATCGTTATTTTACTGCAGAAAATACGTATCGGTACATTGATGTCTTGGATCAAATTGTACACAATTATAATCATAGTTATCATTCAACTATTAAAATGGCACCCGCAGAAGTAAATGATTCAAATATCAATCAAGTGTGGAATACGCTGTACGGAAAGACTGTACATAAGAAGAAATTAACTTGTAAATTTCAAGCAGGAGATTATGTTCGTATTACTAAATATAAACATAAGCTTGAAAAAGGATATTTGCCCAATTGGTCTCGAGAAATATTTCTCGTTGATAAATGTATAAAATCAAATCCTGTAACTTATAAATTAAAAGACTGGAATGGTGATGAAATTAAAGGAATATTTTATGCTGAAGAATTACAAAAAATATTTCTAAGCTCAAACAAAACCTATTTAATTGAAAAAGTTCTTCAACGTAAGAAGGGGTGGGTTTTCGTAAAATGGTTAGGCTACCCAGAAAGTATGAATTCGTGGATTCGAGTATCTAGTATTCAGTCTGCATAATGAATTCGTCATTGAAACACGGTTTTTACGTGACGTTACCTTCCAATGCAAGTAGTACACTTTTTGATAATACAACATCCTCATTTCGAGTAAAACTTGCAAGGGCCATAGATTTAACGGACGGAGAGTGGGTTGTGGGCTTAACACAAATTAATATACCGTGGAGTTTTTATAATGTTGGTCCGGGTGAACAAATTACAATCGATACATTTATTGATGGTGAATATATTCGATATCCTGTTAAAGTAACGGAGGGATATTATGCATCCATTAAAGCCATCTTAAATCTAATTCCCGAGAAAGTACGTATAATAAAATATAATTATTTTAAGAATCAAGTGTATATTCAACATTCCTTCCGGTCACGTGATCGGTGTATTCTAGACATAACAAAAGGTTTACAACATATACTCGGTTTTATGAATGAAAATTCAATTTTTTATAATTCAGTGGTGTATATAAAAGATCAACATAGGGAACAATTTCTGGCTCCTCAGGGAAAATATCCCTGTAACCTTGATTATAATATTCCAACAGAAGTTAACGTATGTGTGGATATTGTAAAACAACAAGAAGAAATTGGACCTTTACTTCGTAAAATTAGTATATTTTACGAGCGGTATGGACGAATCAAAAATATTTTATTTCATAACCCGCAGTACGTGAAAGTTGAAAAGAAATATTTTGATACGATAGAAGTAAACTTAAAAGATGAACTCGGTATAAACTTACCATTTCGTTTTGGAACTTCGAACTTGACACTTCACTTTAAACGAAGATGATTTCTGAAAGCATTGAAGACAGTTTCTACATTACACTGGTTTCAAATGCAAGTACAGATGTTTATCCTAAAAATAGTCCAACTCATTTCATTAATAATTTGAAAAATACTGTACGTTTAACAGATACGGATTGGTGTGTCGGATTAAGTGAAATACATATTCCTTTAACGTGTCATAATGTCACCGAAGATGAAAATATCGTTTGGTACAAATTAGAAGGTCATGAAATTATGAAAAGTAAAATTACTCCTGGATATTATGCAAACATTGAACACATACTGGAAGAATTAAATAAAGTTTCAGAATTTATACGATTTAACGCTTCCAATATTATTCATGTTACTTCTGAACCAAACGTTGAATTTATAACACTTTCACCTACTTTGGCTATACAACTAGGTTTTCATGAAAAAAATGACCTCATTATTCAAAAACAGGGATTTAAACAACCATACTTAGATATTGGATATCCTTTTCAAATTTTTGTGTATACTGATCTTATTGAATATCAATTGGTGGGAGATACGCAAGCTCCCTTACTACGTATTGCAACTGTTGGCAATATGACTTATGGAAAAGTTCAAACGTTACGATATCAAGATATTCACTATATACCACTCTCTAAATTTTGCTTTAACAGTGTTGAAATACTACTAAAGGACCACGCAGGACGAAATTTACCATTTCGTTCCGGGACATTGACAGTAACACTTCATTTTAAACGTTCTCCTGGAAAATGAAAAAGCAACATACGTATTATCAGCGGGGACGTGGCCTTCCCTTCTTTTCAGGTCCAGTTTATCAACGGGGTCATGGGATTGGTAGTTTCTTTAAAGGTTTATTTCGTTTTGCATTGCCTTTATTAAAACAAGGTGCCAAAGCTGTAGGCCGGCAAGCGTTACAAACAGGAATACAAGTTGCAGGTGATGTACTAGAAGACCGTCCATTTAAAGAATCCGTTCGTGCTCGCGTAGAAGAAGCTGGAGAAACATTAAAAACTAAAGCTGCAAATAAACTTAGTCAGTTGTTAACCGGTAGTGGTAAGAGACGTCCACGAAAACGTAAGGCTCCTGCTATTGTACAATTCGGTCCTCCGGTCAAACGTAATCGAAAATATTCCGGTGATATATTTAGTTAATCATGGCTTTACTCAGTGGAAGTAGTCCTGAATGTTGTACAAGTGAACTTGATTTGTTTACTATTCCAATGACTCAAACTGCTATTGAGTCATCTTCCACTGTTGAATATCGTCCGGTTTCTACTTTATCGTCAGAAGGACCAATTGAATTTGTTGTACCTGGTGAAACTGGTGATTTTATTCACACTGCATACTTGTATCTCTATGTAAAATGTAAAATTACAAAAAACGATAATACAAATTTACTTGCGGCGGATATTGTTGCACCTGTAAATAATTTTCTTCATTCGTTATTTAGTCAAGTTGATGTTTTATTAAACGATAAATTAATTAGTTCATCATCTGGTTCATATCCGTACCGTGCTTATATCGAAACATTATTAAATTATGGTAGTGATGCCGCTCGAACCCATTTAACTGGGGGATTATGGTATAAAGATACTGCAAACCAATTTAATGTATTAGGTAATGCAAATACTGGATTTACAAATCGTGCCCAGTATGTTAGAAATAGTGCATCATTCGATATGTATGGCCGTATCCATGCTGATATTGCCGGTGTGGGATGTATGCTTCCTAATAAAGTAAGCTTACGTGTAAAATTACATCGTACAAAAGATACGTTTTGTTTAATGTCTGCTGAAAATACAGCATATAAAGTCAAACTTGAAGACGTAACACTTCACGTGCGGCGTCTAGATATTGCTGCCGACTTAGCTATGCAAATCAATGCTGGCATGGAACACATTCCGGCCAGCATACCTCTTACTCGTGTTGAAACTCGTACCTATACCATTCCCGCAGAAGTAAGTTCATATAATCTCGATAATTTATTTTTGGGTAAAGTACCAAAAGGTGTTGTTATAGGTTTTGTATCAAACGCTGCATTTAATGGTCAACCACATGTAAATCCTTTTGAATTTCAACATTTTAACGTTAACAAACTGCAATTACAAGTTGGTTCAAAATCATTTCCACCGACACCCCTCACTCCTAATTTTGAAAATGGATTATATGTTCAAACATATTCCACTCTGTTTTCCGGTACCGGTATATATTATCAAGATCATTCACATACAATTTCCCGTGAAGAATTTCGACATGGATACACTTTGTACCCGTTCATTCTATCTCCAACAGGAACATTAGATGATTCTACGTGGGATGTCATACGTGATTCCCCTGTCAATTTAAAATTATCATTTTCTCAACCTCTACAAAATTCCATTACATGTATTGTGTACGCTCAATTTGACTCTCTCATTCAAATCGATAAAGACAGGAATGTATATACTGATCATACAATGTAAAATTTCGTCATTTGAGTGCCATGAGGGTTATTGTTCACTTCTCCGCGTTCAACGATAATGATGATCATATTATTATTAAGGAACTTGCAATTGTAAATCCTGATATCCCCTTTGTACAAAGCTGGATTTTTAAACCACCATATCCATTACATGAATTACGTGTGCCGCTCATACTTTCGAATAAACATCTAGTACAACATGATTATGGTATTGACTGGTACAATGGCGATGTAGATTACTCATTGTTACCTACTATATTGAAACAATATTGTGCTAATACCTGTACCTTGTATACTTATGGTAAAACACGTCAGGACTATCTGCAGCAACTATTGGAACGGACTGTTGTGAATTTAGAAGATTTACAGTGCCCAAAAGCGTCTTCCTTGGGATTTCATGTTTACTCTTGTGCTTATTTAAAACATAGATTTGGACAATTTAAGTGTTGTGTGCGTGAAGCTTTATTATATGCCGAATACTTAAAAGTCTATGGTTATGTTTTATACGTAAATCCAAATAGTGCAACGTATGTTCCATCAAAAATAAAACAAGAGGAGGAAAGTAAGGATGAAATAGACTAATAAACATGTATAGTGATCAATTATTACAAGTGTTACTAAAGGACTGTATTACCGGTGCAAATGTGACTGGAATTTATCCCATTGATCGTTTACCTATACTTGTTCAACACCCTGTAGGACTGATTATTAATTTGGACAAGTCTGATTTACCTGGTAGCCATTGGGTAGCGATCTATATCAATAACAATAAACATGGATACTATTTTGATTCTCTGGCACAGGGTGTGCCTAAACTAATTCAACAGTTCCTACAAAGGAATTGTAAACTCTATTTTGTAAATACTGTACAAGTTCAAGATAATCATTCTATCATGTGTGGATATTTTGTATTATATTTTCTGTATTATATGATACGTGGTGTTTCATTTGACAAATGTATTGCAATGTTTAATCATAAAAAATTAAAAAATAATGATAAGCTTGTCAAAAAACATGTAGAAAACATAATGAAAAAGAAAAAAAGTAGATGTTTGTAGATTTTTAGAAATAAATAAATACCAATTTTTTTAAACTTTTATATTTTTATTTCTCCATAAAATATATCTTCCTTACAATAATTTTAAGATTACAATGAAAACATTAAACTTGCTATGCCCTTAGTAAGGGTTGTGGATCGCTCATTTTTCCACCAATAATTCAATTGTTGTGCATTTCGATATGCACATGCCGATTTTGATTCTACTTGCTTATGAAATGAACAAATTTCATTACAAACGGTACCTTGTAATTCTGTTAATGGTGGACAACCTTTTCTTTCCAGATCCACAACGTTTGCTAACGCAAAGATTTTCTTTATCCAATTGGCTTTTTCCCCACCTTTACAAAGGAAAGTTGCATCTGGTGCACAAAAATCATACATAATATTCCGAATATGTGATACGAGATAGCCAGTCTTACTAGACCATGACAAGCCATGCAAGTGGTTTGTAAGCCAATCGATTTGTTTTTGGCAACCTATTGGTAAATCGTTAAATTCACATGGTACTTTTACTAAACAATGAAAATTTAAAGTATCATCACACGCAGTAAGACAAAATTCACGTATCACAAATTCATTCGGGGAAATCTTAAATCCCTGTATGTCTACAATATACATTTTATGGCAAACTGAAATTTCACACGAACGTTCCATGACAACTGGAATAAGTTGTCCAATAAATTCAGTATTTTTTAAACATTCACCAGTTTTTAACATAAAGTTTGTGATTGAAATTTCACGATGCCGTTCATGAAAAATTTCAAAGAGTTCTACTAAAGTCTTATCATTCAACAAGTGCTTTTCAAGAAAAGTTCCAGGATTATGCTGCATACCACTTATTCCATTTGAGCGTAAGTATACAGTTATCGTTTCTAACACACAATTTTCACTAATGTTTTGTCTACAATTCTCACTATCACAATACATGATTACTAATAAAAGGAAATCAAACAATACACAATTTAACATATGTCCACGTATTTCCCATAATCTTTTTCTAGTAAAATTTTTAATAAAATGGGTCTGTATTCAAAGTCCCACACAAGATCTCGGAAACGTTCAATGAAATTCCATATCATCGCAAAAGGCTGTCCATGCTTTTTTCTGTAAATTGATAATAATTCTTCACGAACTTCAAATTTCGTTACAGCTTCTATAGCTTTCCGTTCAAGAGATTCCGTATCCAACACCAAACAATCATGTGTCCATTGACTGCCGTCTCCGAACCCGCAAGCAAAACAAATACATATATCGTCTGGTTTCCAGTATATTATACAGTCTTTTATACAATCCAATGATGTACACCTTGTCTCAAAAAGGTTGAGCGCATTCTTTATTGGTGTTTTGAGGCAATAATTTTCTAAGTCCAGCTTCGGGTATCTTCGGGAAAAAAGTAAGCCAGGTTCGAACCTCCAAGCCAGCCTTTGCAATCGGGAAAAAGTTTGCAGATTTGTTTTTCTTCTTTTAAATATAATAAGACTTGTTACCAAGTGTTTAAAAAAGCAACATTGATTGAAATACTTAATGATACAATATTTCGAAACTTTTTTTTTTTAATGTCAGCACATGCTTGTTTGTCATTTAGCTCTCCATACGTAATGGAACATTAAATACGTTAAAGAATCTTTCCATATGTAAAAGAATGCTCAAAGTTAAGAAATAGAACATAATTATCGCCTGAGTACTAAAATAAAAGTCAAAGTAGAACAGAAACAGCGTTTGTAATGGATATGAATGTCATAATTATCTTGAGATCCGTTATACATCGCAAGAAGCATAGTTCTAGAAGTCCTTGCGTTAGCTCATTGGTAAGCTGTCGGATTTCTAATCTTAAGGTTGAGAGTTCGAATCCCGTCTAGGTTAGTCCTTTTTTTTTAAATTATATTTTCCGCAATGCATGAAAAATTATATAAAATAATTACATTAGAATACATAAGTTGTGTATATATATAACATAATCATTGCAGAACATAGTAATTATTATGTTTAAAATATAACATCTGAGATAATTTTCACAGTAGGTCGGTATTATATATGAGGATGTAAATACAACTTAAGAAACTCGTTCAATAGCAATAAATAAGTTATGTAGTGTATTTATTTGCATCTATTTGTCATACAGATGTAACTTCTCAATATTCTCATTACAGCATGTCATTTACATTCGTGAAATACAATATATTCCTACGGATATAGAAAGTGTATAAACAGAGTATCCAAAGTCGTATCCTGCTTCAAGACACATAACTTTTCCCGATCCCCTTAACGTCACGGGAAGAAACACAAACTCTCTTTAGAACGGAATGTCGTTACTTAGAGTCTCATTCGAATACGTTGAATATGCTTTTGTGTATTCATCTCTCTCTCTCTCTCTCTCTCTCTCTCTCTCTCTCTTTCGCTTTGTTTATGTATGTGTGTGTGTGTGTGTTGCGGAATATCCCAAGTTGAATACAACATTTGCCAAGTATATGAGCATCATTGTCATCGAATACCAGAAATTGAAAGTCGTGTTTCTTCAGGTTGGGTTTGCGTGTTCATGTTAGCTCACTGGTAGAGTACGGACTTGACAATAAAGAGGTCTTGAGTTCAAAGCCTACAGCTAATAATCATTCTTTTGTTAGTAGGATTGCACAGAAATCGGATACAAGGAGTGGTTTATTTCTAGAAATATTTTCAGAAGCGTTTAGGTAGCCCTGAAAAGGGCTGTTTTCGGTAGTTAAGGCGGGGACATTAATATTGTGTCCAAGACCCTTCTGAATTTATTACACGCTCCATTCTTCTGGGCATGGAATCTATTACATGGGTGACAAATCTATCTCCTTCCCCTACCTCCAGCCATGCTTCGGAAACAAGATGCCACAGGTCATCCTGAGTTCTTGGTGGATCTGCCTCAGGCCAACTTTCCCTTAGAGTACGCTTCACTTCTGCCCACATATTTTCCATGAGATTGAGGTCTGCTCCACGAGCGGCCAGTCGATTAAATCAATCTCAGGATGCCCTGCGAACCATTCCTGAATCACACGGGAAGTATGTATTGGCGACTGGTATTGCTGGAACTGAATTACACCATCAGGCTGAAATACTCGTACAGATAGCACCATGATATTACTGATAATGTCTAAGTACTGAGCATTGTCCAGATGTCCTTCAATTCTATGAAGCTGTCCTGCTCCGCGACTGGAAATCCAACCCCAACATAAAATAGATACATGGCCACTGCGATTGCAAGCAGCCACATATCCATGGTCATATCGGGTGACTCTCGGACGATACACAAAACGGCGTCCCTCCTTTGATGTTGTGAATATGGATTCATCTGAGAAAACTACGTTTTCCCAATTGAGACCCACATTCGCCTATGCAAACGCGAGACGGTAAATTTTGTGGTCGTCTGAGAGTTTTTCCTTCACGGCAGCAACACGGCCACGTAACCTAGCATGACGAAGCCTTCGCAGAGCTGTATGCTTTCAACCAGGAAAGAGAGAAACTTCCCTTAGCTGTCTAGACGTCCTTAGTGGGTCTAACCGGGCTTCGTTTACTAATCTCGCATCTTGGGCTTCGGTTGACACATGCGGACGACCAGGAGATCGTAAATTATCAGTCTGACCTGTAGCACCATATTTCCGAATCCATAGCCTTCCTGTAGAGGCCGGGTCACCTACTCGCCTGCTAGCTGCAGTTGCAGAATAACCTTCCAACTCCCATAAAGTAATTACTGCTGTACGTCTATCCATAGTTACCAATGTTCTGAGCTGTGAGAAGGAAGCAATAGGTAAAAGCTAGTACCTGACGTGTGATTGGTTACTTGCACGACACGCCTATTGTGGGGAACAGCGTTGCCAGATCTAGCATAATGATGCTAGATCTAGCATAATTTGCATGTCTAGCATCTTGCTTTTAGCATCCTGCCCAAATCTAGCACAATTTCAGCAAGTTTATCAGAAAGCCGTAAAACCTGGAGATGAGAAAGAAGTTGGTCGTGGGAAGAAAAAGAACGGCAGAAATGTATCCTCTTCCATTGATTCATACAGTCGGTAAACCATACAGGCAGTCTTATTTTCCGAAGTAAGTTCGAAACGTCTTTGGGATTTTTTGTGGCTCCACCCAGGGTTTTCTAATCCTTTAACTCCGAGGCATGGGCGGAGCCATGGGGGCCATTCTCCCCCCAACTTTTTGACAACTTCGCCATCTTTATTTCTGACTTCACGATCATATTTATTCCTGAAATGACAGCTCCGAGACCGACCAAAAATCTGCCGCCCCCCCCCCCCTAGCAGACGATTCCCAACTCCCCTTATGCTGCGAAGTAATTTTCTTTCAAAATATGTAAACAAAAACTTTGCATTCATTTATACGATATATACGCCATTGAGTCTGGCAACGACTGCATTAATTTAGCTGAGTTAAAATTTTGGTGCGTGAAGTATTGCATTCTTGCTCTCTGTGTATTTTAAGTTACGTTATCGTATCTCAACTTCGTTTTTTTAAACTCCTGAATTAGTAATTATGAGGATCTAGCATAATTTGACCGAATCTAGCATAAGTTCGATCAGGTTTTGGAATAATTCCGAGCTGTGAGTCTGGCAACGCTGGTGGGGAACGACTTGGTCAACGACTCGCGAAAGAAATCTGAAAATGGTGTGCCGTAATAATAATATCAAAAACAGTTTTTATAAAGGAATATTAATACATACGAAAAGCTGTTTAAAGAATGAATTGTTATACTGACTTTACACGTATAAAAACATATACCAAACAGATTGAGCGATATGATGATAGCTGTTTTGAGACAAACTCTTTCGAAGTCCAACTTCGGGTATCTTCGGAAAACAGTAAACTAAAGCTGCTGGTTCGAACCTCCAAAGCCAACCTTAGTAATCGGGAAACGATGTACAGATATGTTTTTCCTTCTGTTAAATATAATAAGACATGTTGAAATGGTATTAAGTGTAGAAAAAAGTAACATTGAAATACTTAATGATACAATATTTCGAGACTATGTATTCACACTCTCGTTTCGTCATTGTGATTTCCATACGGAAAAGAGCATTTACGTATGAGCTCAGTTATATTTCAGAAGCAGCTTCCGAAAAGCGGTCATGTTAGCTCAGTGGTACACCACCGACCGTTTAAATCGTGAGTTCGATACCCGTTCAGGTGAAATTCTTTTATGATATTCTACTTTCCTCAATGCATGAAAATTATGTAAAATAGTTACATTACAATTCATCAGTTGTATATATCAGTTGAATATATATATTCATATCATCAGTTGTATATATCAATTGAATATATATATTCATATCATTTCACGACATAAGTAATTCTTATCTTTAAAATATAACATCTGAGGTATTGACAGAACGTCGGTGTGTTATGTGTGAATATTGAATACAAATTTTAAAAAATCGTGTAATAGCAATAAATAAGTTATGTAATGTATTTATTTGCAGCTACTTTCATCACAGATAACTTCTCAATATTTGTATTACAGCATTTAGGTAGAGCATATCGAAAATCGGATCGTGGTCCAAGACAAAAAACTAGCTAGCCCCAAACTGTCACGTAAGAAATTCGCGAATCGCAAAAGTAAAGTGAAGAGATTGAGAGCGGTAATTCCTTAATCGCTCTCTCTCAACTCTCTCTTATCTGCATTTATACACATAAAAGTGTATGTATGTATGTTCCAACATAACTCATGTATGCCTAGGGCAGGGTTTCTCAACCTGGGAGTCGCGGCCCCTAGGGGATCGCGAAGATAGGCGGAAGAGATAAATATAGTTAGAATCTAATACCAGAAATTATTTTTAAATATTATTTTTAATTTTGTTCTGATAGGCATACTTTTGTTTTTTATACACACTGTAAAGAACAATAAAAAATAAGTCTACTGAACATTTTCAAAGGGTGTAGAATTCGTGTTACTATTCGGTTCAAAGTCTTGTCGTCGCGAATTCTGTCGAGAAATTTGAAGCTTAAAATATACAAAACGATAATCATGCCTGTTGTTCTGTATGGTTGCGAAACATGGTCGCTTACTTTGAGGGAAGAACATAGACTGAAAGTATTTGAGAACAAGATCCTTAGACGAATATTCGGACCCAAGAGGAACGGGAATGGGGAATGGCGGAAACTTCATAACGAGGAACTACATAATATATACGGTTTACCCAACATTGTTAGGGTC
The DNA here is from genome assembly GCF_964235325.1 of Thermobia domestica. NCBI lineage: Eukaryota > Metazoa > Arthropoda > Insecta > Zygentoma > Lepismatidae > Thermobia > Thermobia domestica. Next base: position 146,054,208 of record NC_137470.1, on the reverse strand, counting down.
GTCAAGTCTAGAAGGCTTAGGTGGACAGGTCATGTAGCTAGAATGGAAGAAAGTAGAAACGCTTTCAAAATCTTGACTGGAAGACCAATCGGAAAACGACCATTAGGAAGACCTAGGCGCAGATGGGAGGACAATATTAAGATGGACTTCGCTGAGATACGAATACAAAGTAGAAACTGGATCCAATTGGCTAAGGATAGAAGTCAGTGTAGAGCTTTTGTGAACGCGGCATTGAACCTCCGGGTTCCATAGGCCATAGAGTTAGTTAGTTAGTAGAGTTGTTTAAAAATGAATTTAAATCAAAGAGGTATGATATAAAACTAATGAGAACTGTATATAGAAATACTAGAAAAATACACATGCAACAAAACCTGCACATTGAAATACAATTAAAATTAAAACCTAATGAGACACCTAAGCATGGTGTAATTTCACTAGTTCAGCAATGTCCGGTTCAATCTTCATGACGAACATTATCAAGCCACTTTCAACTGATAAGCGATTTCTTATCTTTGTTTTAATGTTTACCATAAAAAACACACTTTCGCACAAGTACGATATAGCAAATGGAATTATTACTTTTAAAGCAGCAATCCCCAGACCAGGATATTCTTCTCTCCTCATCAGGCAGAACTTGTCCAAGTCTTCGTTACAAAAAAACAGTTGCAAAGACTTGTCGCATGATCATTCTATTATTTGGTAGAGAAGTTGTGGGCTTAGATCGGATACGTTAATGGCCTCTTCAATGAAGGAGTTTAACATCCATCTTGAACCAGCACCTTCGTCGTTGGGAATATTGATATTATAGTTACTGTATCCACTGTCAGTGCCGGGCGCCGAAAAAAGGGGCCACACATTTCGGAGGAAGTGTGTTACTCATGTTAGGAAAGTGCATGTGCACATGGGTAAAATAGAAGGAAAAAACTAATAAAATGTGCTCAAAATTAAGGAAAGGTAGGGTTTATTTTGAAAATGTTATTGAGCTTCGTGCCAACCATGGTGGCGCTTCGTAGCTAGTCTGTCGACGTCACTCATATATACGGTGACATCGTACTATACTCTCGCCCCGGGCGCTGATTTTCCATGGCACTGTTCACTATAAACAAAAAAATGGATTCTACTATTATAGAAATAGGCATGTTAAAAATCCCACACAAGCTTATTATAAAACAAATTATAAAAGGGTCGCTGGCAAGAGCGTGTGATAAAAGGGGATCGTGATAGGAATTAGATTGAGAACCACTGGCCTAGAGTAATTTTAACCACATTTCTTATAGTTTCGAAAAGAGTGCTGTCGGGTTACCTATGGTGAATGGGAGGGGGATACATATAAAAGATTGGTAGAAAATGATCGATATTAGATTCATAGTTTTCGGGGTCGCTTAGATAAATAGTGAGACTTTCAATTTCGCTTAGCTCCGATTAAGCTCTCATTAGTAGGGATGGGCACGAACGACTTTTCTTTGAAACTCGACTCGACTCGAAACAGACATCTTTGAGGTCTACTCTTGGACTCGGCGCGAAAAATATCTTCCAACTCGACTCGGATTAGAGTCAAGTCGAACCAAAACGAGCAAAATCCTGTGTGTAGTCCTACCTGGACAATACATAGACAATAATTATTCTATCATCAATTATACTACTATTACTACAAATAATAATAATAATAATAATAATAATAATAATAATAATAATAATAATAATAATTATTATTATTATTATTATTATTATTATTATTATTATTATTATTATTATTATTATTATTATTATTATTATTATTATTATTATTATTATGACAACACCGTCTACAAACATGAACAATAGATGGTTAGTAAAGGAATACTAAAAGCTAGTTGACTGCCGACGTCGGTAGTCATGAACTCTACAAGGCAAAGACATCGTTCATCACTCTAAGCTGTAAGCGTCGGTGGACTACAGATGGTCAACTATTGACCTCTCGCCAGAAATTGGTGGCCCCGCAGCGACGATCCGTGGTGGCCCAAGTTTCATTTTGAAAACTTTACTACCAGCAGCAGAGACGCGATGAAACGCCAACGAACCACAAAATTACTCTCCCAAAATATGTCAAAATGCCTATATGTGTGATTTGTTTATATTTAGGTGAATCAAAAAACACAAAACAAATACCCGGGGTCGACGCAAACTATCAATATTACGATTACTAGGCACGTGTTCTTCTGACTTCCCCACGGAAACGATCATAAAAAGCTTGGTTGTTGAAGGATAAATCATTGACGTCTTAATTTAGCCAATCAGACAAACCCCTACATCTCGAGTTCTAGAAGGTGATACCGTGAACCGTTTCAGATTTATTGCTTCCTGGTGGAGTACTATCCATGAGCAAAATTTGAGCATAATAGCCGACATGCATCTTCGGTGCCTCTTATCTTTAGTACAATTTTAACCAGAGATGGTGTGGGTCAATGAAAATTTGATCCACGACCCACCATGACCCACTATCACCCACCACCCAAATGCCCCATTGGCCCACTCTGATCTATCAACCATCGTGATCCACTCTGGCCCACCACCAACTATGAACCACTCTGAACCATTGTGACCAACTCCGACCCACCAAAACCCATCGACATCAACTCTGACCGATGGCCCACGTCCTCCTCTCCATTGGCTAAAGAGGTTACACTTGTAATAAAACAAGACTGTGAAATTATCACTTATCGGAGTTTGAATTTCTACCGTTAATGGCTCAAGCACCTCTCTGTTACAATACTGGTGGGTCTGACCTTTACGATATATAATGGCAAAGTGTTTCTCATCTTCCAAATTAAAATGAATTTAAATTTATCATATATAATTATTTCTTTGTTGCCTTACAGACACATTTCAGTAGAAAATAGGGTGAAATTTGAAAGTTTCAAATCAAGGAAAAGTAGACCAACGTAAAAAAAACAGAGAGAGAGAGAGAGAGAGAGAAAAACTAATTTTCCATATAATTAAGCATGCCGTACTAATTGAAAATGCCCATGTAATTAAGTTTAGAATACAAATTTTATGGCCATTTTTCTCTAACTTTATGGCTTGATTGCCTTATGCTCGGAACGCTCCATATATTAAACACCAGCTTCAGCAATTATAAATAGAAAGCAGTGGGTATAAAATTCAAAAAGAACTTTAATTTGCATTACTCAATCTGTTTCTCAACTAATATCAATCGTTTTCGATTATTTTTACAAATCAACCCACTACCAATTTCCAATATATAGAAAATGCACCCCCGTCCCCCCGCTCATAAAAGATAATTTTAAAAAATGCCAGGACATATTCTCTTTATTTTTAATAAAGAGTTATATGCTGAATTTCAGCTCTCAGTTGAACGGCTTGTGAGATACTCAATTTTTCGCTCATGTGGTTCGGATTCCACGTTAATCAGTAGGTCCACGTCTCATATAGCCTCGCTGCTGAAAGGGACGCTAAACTCAACTCAACTCAACTCAATTTTTCGCAAAAATTCGGACTTCTACTCCCCCTAAGGATATGTATTATAATGAAAGTGACACGCGTATGATAACTTCCCAGTTGGGATTGGAGCCTGATTATATACCAAACGTCAATTTATTTGACTTTGCAATTTGACCGTGATGATTACGCAGACATAGTTACTTTCAATTTTTTATGATACATATCCTTATTTCATATGTTACAGATGATTCAAAAATACTTTTTCAAGCAGTTAGCTCCTCTAGAATCTCACAGGCTGCATCCCAAAATCCAACTCCTACTATCCTATGACAATCCAAAAGTGACTGAACTGTTTTTATTAGGAGCAAATGACAAAAGAAAAATGGAGATCTTGAAAGTAAAATGTAGAAAAGCTCGGTGCCCCCAATAACTACATATTTCTCCGCCCCTTCATCCCGAACTTAAAAATAAAACTTAATTCGAATATGGTTAATTAGTGAATTTATTACAGTTAAATTCCACTCACTACATGCTACAGCTACAACTATGTAACAAAAAATAACAACTGTGAAACATGTTCTGAATTACTATTAGATTTCTTACGCTATTATTAAACATATTAGAATAGTAAAAGAGGATTGTTCGTGAAATAGTATATTTTCTCTTGATTTATAACTTTTTCATACGGAAAAAAATAAAATATTATTCAAGTTTTAAACTTTGCACTCTGCAAATATGTTGCCCTCTAGGCAATGGGACTAATGTGAAATGTGGACTATTGTGGACTAATGGGAAATGCTGCACTGTTAGCGGCGCTGAAAACTTACGATTCGATTCTAATATCGAATGATTTCGATATCTTTATGTCGCTACGTAACCACCCTGGGTGCTAATGGGAGCTTAGTTGGACTTGAATTGAAAGTAGAAACATTCACCTAAGCGACCACGAAACTATGGATTCGATACTAATATCGACCCGTTTCTAGCATTTTTTTTATATGTATCCCGACAGTACTCTTTTTCCAGACTGTAAGAAATATAGTTAAAATTGCTCTAGATATATCAGAATTATGTTGAAATACACACATAAATCCACTTTTATATTCTGTATAAATAGAGAGTGAGCGAGCGAGCGAGCGAGAGAGAGCGACTGAAGGCATCACCATTTCCACATTGCAAAAGCATATATCAGGAATTGAATTGAAAATCTATGTAAAGACTTTCTGCTGTGGCATGCTTCATAAGGACAATTCCAGTCTGCTCACGTGACCTTTGGGGTTCATGAATTTTTTTGTGAGCGTTCCGACTTTGGATTCTCTGTTTATACCTTCTGTTTATGCATCGAATAACTTTTCAAGAACATAAATGACATTCTGTATTATGAATGTTGAGAATTACCCTCTATATGACAAATAGCTGCAAATAAATACACTACATGATTTATTTATTGCTATTGAACGAGTTTCTTAAGTTGTATTTACATCCTCATATATAATACCGACCTACTGTGAAAATTATCTCAGATGTTATATTTTAAACATAATAATTACTATGTTCTGCAATGATTATGTTATATATACACAACTTATGTATTCTAATGTAATTATTTTATATAATTTTTCATGCATTGCGGAAAATATAATTTAAAAAAAAGGATTAACCTAAACCGGATTCGAACTCTCAACCTTATGATTTGAAATCCGACAGCTTACCAATGAGCTAGCCCAAGGACTTCTAGAATTATGCTTCTAGCGATGTATAACGGATCTCAAGATAATTATGACATTCATATCCATTACAAACGCTGTTTCTGTTCTACTTTGACTTTTTTTTTAGTACTCAGGCGATAATTATGTTCTATTTCTTAACTTTGAGCATTCTTTTACATATGGAAAGATTCTTTAATGTATTTAAATGTTCCATTACGTATGGAGAGCTAAATGGCAAACAAGCATGTGCTGACATTAAAAAAAAAAAAAAAAAAAGGTTTCGAAATATTGTATCATTAAGTATTTCAATCAATGTTGCTTTTTTAAACACTTGGTAACAAGTCTTATTATATTTAAAAGAAGAAAAACACATCTGCAAACTTTTTCCCGATTGCAAAGGCTGGCTTGGAGGTTCGAACCTGGCTTACTTTTTCCCGAAGATACCCGAAGCTGGACTTAGAAAATTATTGCCTCAAAACACCAGTAAAGAATGCGCTCAACCTTTTTGAGACAAGGTGTACGTTCCACAGTACACTCACATGGCAAATTCAAAAATTCTTCCAACTCCCAATTCTGCACCGGGGAATTACTCACTGTTGGTGAAGGTGTAGGGGGATATTCTTCTATTTCGTTTTCAACATCAAGTAACGGGAAAACTTCTGTTTCCAGTGGCGGAGGTTGCGGGCTCACCAGCGGTTGGGATGAAAATTCTGTTCCCGGTAATACATCCAAGTTGGCCGGGGTAACTTCTGTTTCCAGTGGCGGAGGTTGCGGGTTCACCACCGGTTGGGATAAAACTTCTGTTCCCGGTAATACATCCAAGTTAGACGGGGTAACTTCTGTTTCCAGTGGCGGAGGTTGCGGGTTCACCACCGGTTGGGATAAAACTTCTGTTCCCGGTAATACATCCAAATTGGCCGGGGTAACTTCTGTTTCCAGTGGCGGAGGTTGCGGGTTCACCACCGGTTGGGATAAAACTTCTGTTCCCGGCAAAGATGATGATTCTGCGAGATCGCTTTCACCTCTTGTACTAAGATCCAACGGTTTCATTGAATCCATGCTTTAAAACCAATCTATAACTCCTTTTCACTAAAACACCGGCTATTTAATATGCTTCGTCCATCACGTGATATCCCATACCAACGATCACAATTTCTAGAATGTTCTCCAGCAGCAGCTGTCGCGTTACATGTGCTGAATATTAATGAATTACCTTGTTCTACGTGTGTGATCTGCATATTTTATTTCCGAAAAGGTTTTTTCTGTATTCTGCTTGTCCCATTAACATTTCTTTTAACCGGAAACATTTATTATATGTCATGTTACCTCCGGATGCACCTGCATACATTATGTGTCATTAGTATGCGTAAAAGGGTGTATCCATTTTTTTTAAACGTGCATTAGGAAGTGCTACCATGTCAAAAAAGTACACACTCATGAATATTCATTTGGGCGAGTAGTTTGCCCACAACTACTTCGGCTCTAATATTGGTTGATTTCGATATTTTTTTTCGCTACGTATCCACCCTGGGTGCTAATGGGAGCTTAATTGGACTTGAATTGAAAGTAGAACTGTTTACCTAAGCGACCACGAAACTATGGATTCGATACTAATATCGATCCTTTTCTAGCATTTTTGATATATATCCCGACAGTACTCTTTTCCAGACTGTAAGAAATATGGTTAAAAGTGCTCTAGACATATCAGAATTATGTCGAAACACACACATACATCCACTTTCATATATATAAATACAGAGTGAGCGAGCGAGAAAGTGAGAGAGAGCACATTGCAAAAGCATATATCAGGTATTGAATTGAAAATCTATGTAAAGACTTTCTGCTGTTGCATGCTTCATAAGGACAATTCCAGTCTGCTCACGTGACCTTTGGGGTTCATGAATTTCTTGCGAGCGTTCCGACTTTGGATTCTCTGTTTATACCCTCTTTTTATGCCTCGGATAATTTTTCAAGAATATCAATGACATGCTGTAATACGAATGTTCAGAAGTAACCCCTATATGACAAATAGCTGCAAATAAATACACTACATAATTTATTTATTGCGATGATATTTTCTTAATTTGTATTTAACATTCACATATATCATAGAATACCAACGTACTGTGAACACCTGTTATATTTTAAACATAATAATCACTTTGTTCTGCAATGATTGTATGTTATATATATACAACTGACGTATTTTAATGTAATTATTTTATATAATTTTTCATGCATTGCGGAAAATAGAATTTCATAAAGAAAACATTGACCCAGCTGAGAATCGAACCGTCGACCTTACGAATTGAAACCCAACGGCGTACCACTGAGCTAACACAAGCGCTCCACGAATAATACTTCTAGTGATATATAACGGTATTTAAGATAATAATTACATTCATATCCACTGCAAACGCTGTTTTTGTTCTACTTTGACTTTTATTTTAGTACTTAGGAGAGAATAATGTTCTATGTCTTAACTTTCACCATTCTTTTACATATGGAAAGATTCGTTTACGTATCTAAATATTCCATTAAGTATGGAGAGCAAAATGACAAACAAGCATGTGCTGGCATTAATACAGTTTCGAAATATTGTATCATTAAGTATTTCAATCAATGTTGCTTTTTTATATATAATTGGTAACAAGTCTTATTATATTTAAAAGAAGAAAAACACATCTGCAAGATTTTTCCCGATTGCAAAGGTTGGCTTCGAGGTTCGAACCTGGTTTACTTTTTCCCGAAAATACCCGAAGTTGGACTTAGAAAATTTTTGCCTCGAAACAGCAATAAAGAATGCGCTCAACCTTTTTGAGACAAGGTGTACATGGGAATGTGCCCAGTGTGTGCCTTATATACCTATTAGAGAGAAACCACATGGGTGGCAAGTGATAGCCACAGTCTATGTCCGCCCCTGGGCACATGCCTGACATGCACCTGGGGAACTTACCTAGGATGTTCTAGGTATGTTCTTCCCCATACCGTAAGCAAAAATTACTACCCGAAAATGTGTTAAATCTTCTTTATGCGTAATTTGTTTATATTAAGGTGATTCTAAAAAACAGTTTAAAAAGTAAGAAAAAACTACCCGTGGGTGGGCGCGAACCACCAACCCTTTGATTACTAAGCGCGTGTCTTTCCTACTTGGGCACGGAGGCAATAAAGAAAACGTTGCTTGTAAAGGGATAAATCCTTGGGTTGTTTTCAATTTGGCACTAATCGTATGAAGCCTCTGTAAGGTGGAACTAGGGAAGTCGTAGTTTTCATAAATTAACACTCTGAATTCGCAACTTTGCTTACGTTTCAGTGCACCAAAAGGTGTGTTAAGGATCTGTCTACATTATGCAATTCCTGAAAACAATGAAAAACAAACTTTGAAATTATCATGATAAAACGTTTACTTACATGCACCCGGCAACACTGCTACTATCAGAAATGAGTTACAAGCTCTACAGCGGATGCTGGGAGTATCCCCTGTTTTGACTCAAACATTGGTTCACACGTTTCACCAGATTGACATCAACTTTACGAAGATTAGACGTGTTAGTGTTCTCAATGGCACTGCGAATGTTCGTTTCCAGGTCTTGAATAGTTCGAGAATTGTTCTTGTATACCTCTTGCTTTAAATAGCCCCATACAAATGAATAGCAGTGTTGCCGGATGCATAAGTAAATATTTTATCATGATAATTTCAAAGTTTGTTTTTCATTTTTTTCAGGGATTGTATAATGTAGACAGATCCATAACATACCTTTTGATGCACTGAAACATCAGCAGGGTTGCCAATTCAGAGTGTTAATTTATGAAAACTACGATTTCCCTAGTTCCCCCTTACAGAGGCCTCATTCGATTAGTTATGGGTGGAAATGAAAAATTCTATTTTCTGCTCCATAGTTTCCAAGCCACTCCAACTAAACAAACTAAAAATTAACTACAGAACATCCATACGTATGAGCTGAGTCAGTTTACATGTTTTGCACAAAAAAATATACCTTAGGTTACATCTGGCAACACTGTTCAGTTCTTAGTGTACTTCAATCCTTGCTTCCTAGTTTAAAAATATATACATGAACAAGGCTTCATTTTGGTATAACCATTATTTGTGTATCATTTCAGATTCAAAAGTTCTACTATCCCAAACTCCGGGTTGCATTGTATATTGGACACCCTGTAGTTGATATAAAAGCCTCTTAGGCGGGCCGAACATTGACCAGAGGACAGGACAGCCGAGCCGAGGTAGAGTACTGTGAGCAATGTAACAAAGCCTCGTACCGTGCATTCATTCCACTACTTGCAAGGGAAAAGCCTTTCTAACGTTTTGGTTGAGACGTACGATAAACTCAGATCTCTCTTTGCATTATCAGCTGCCTCCTTCTGATAGTTCGGAAATAAATTTATGATGGTGAGGTTTTGGCCTCGTAAAATTTTGGGCGGTCATATTTCGGCCCAAGATTATGTCCGTAAACTGTATTATCCTTGAAGAGGGGACAGAAAGAATATACTTTACAATGTACAAATTTATTTGGCTCAGTAGGCTATATTACCCAAAAGCAATAACCACAAAATGTTAATTTACAAGTAAATACTAGCGGATCTAGCGGATTTGTTATTTGATGCTTTTGCATATTATTGCTGCAGCGCTGAACCAAATATGAATTATTTCTTTGATATTTCATAACTAAACGTAGGGTAAATAGTACACCTTTCAAAGTTTTGAGTTATAGTATGACAATTTAATATTTTTTTACTTGTGTAGTTAATCAAGAACTTGACTAAGGTTCGTGTCAGTTCAATAGTTATCGGCTTCATATAACAGATTGTTTTAACGGAAATGGACTAATCAAATACTAGCATATATTACCCACTTCGTTGGGTTGAAATGAAAATTTAAATGCACAATTCTGTATCTTATGTGTTTAGTAGCCGTGAAATATGCTGTTTTCGCTTTTAATGGCATGGATTTAAACAGCATCGGAAAGACCATTGATCATCTCGGCAACCCCGAAAACCATGGATTCGACACTAATATTGGTCATTTTCGATCATTTATATATATATCGGGTGTTGCAAAATAAGTGTTACAACTCTTGGGAGGTGAATCCTGCCACTGAGACAAGAAAAAAAGTTCTCTTGAACTTTCGGCTATCGGACATAGATTCAGATCTACAAGGTGCCGAAAGCGTGGGAAAATGACTTTCGGGCGCTAATAGTTCGGAAACTATCCAACGTAAAGAGTGGCACCTGTTCACATTTTTCCATTAGCTACATGTCGGTTTCAACACACAAATTGTCCGCATTTCAATATCGATTATGTGATCCCACTAGAGATATTCATTTAGTTTACTCAGTTTCTTAGTGAGTCCCTTTGCACAATTTCAACTTGGCCTCAGTTGTTGCATCCTTATTAGTATGCAACCGTGCACATCATATTGCGTCGGTTTGAGGGAATATTATTGGTGAATTGACTTTCATGTTCTTGACGCTAATCCTTACATTTCCGACGCTTTGAACTCACGTTTACTGAGTATGAGTGCGTTTCTGGGCATTTTTCGTTACGTGTTTCCACACATGTGAATCACCCTGCTCAATCTGTTGTGCTCTACCGACACTCCAGATGTCTTTCTAGAGCATCTGAGTACAAATACGCTACACTTAATACTCAGAACTTCACTGTTGCCCATCATCCGTACCTGGCGATTATGCAACCACACACAACGGGCATGAAAGTGTCCGCCATTTTGTTTTTGTTCTAGATATCGACTTAATACAAACGAATTATTGTTACCTGGTAGAAACGCCATCAATTCATATCCATTTAGACCAACTTTCATTTAGCAGATTATCCGGGACTCCCTACGTTCCTTTGGGGAATCCCTTGCGCGTGCATGGTAGGATTGTGAAACATGGAAAATTCAATACAGCAGGTATGACTTCTTCAGTGAATTTTTTACCCGCCCTCTTTACGTTGGATAGTTTCCGAACTATTGGCGTCCGAAAGTCATTTTCCCACGCTTTCGGCACCTTGTAGATCTGAAACTATGTTCGATAGCCGAAAGTTCAAGAGAACTTTTTTTCTTGTCTCAGTGGCAGGATTCACCTCCCAAGAGTTGTAACACTTATTTTGCAACACCCGATATATGTATTAAATATATCCTCCTCCCCCATGTTGCGGGCCATGGCATCGGAACTGTCACCGTTCATCTCAGCGACCCCCAAAAATGTGGATTCAGCACTAATATCGGTCACTTTCGAACATTTTTAAACATCTCTTCCTCCCCCAAGTGGCGGGGTTGAATCTGAATGTAAACAGGATCGAAAGTTTTGCTGTTCATCTAAGCGACCCAGAAACCAAAAATTCGACACTGATAGTGGCCATTTTCGATCATTTATATATATATATATATATATATATATATATATATATATATATATATATATATATATATCTCCCCCTCCCCCAAGTGGCGGGACTGATTTTGAATTTAAACTGGATCGGAAGTGTCACTGTTCATCTGAATGATGTCGAAAACTATTTTCGATTATTATTATTATTATATATAGCTTCCCCTCCCCCTCCTATGTGTTGCGGCACACAGCATCAGAATTCTCACTCTTAATCTCAGCTACTCCTAAAACTATGGATTCGGCACTAGTATTAGTAATTTTCTATCATTTTAAAATGTTTATCCCCCTCCCCCACGTTGTACCCTCTCCCCCTCCCCAACGATCAGGGCTAAACTTGGATTGAAACAGTATCAGAAGTGGCATTGTTTCTCACATCGACCCCGAAAACTATGGATTCAACACTAATATCGGTCATTTTTTATCATTTTTAAATTTCTCTCCTCCTCCCCCTCCCCTAAGTTGAGTCGTCAAAGTGAATAGTCTAAATTAATCCCTGCCCTTAAACTCATCTATGTTGAAAATTTAATCGAGATTGGTTGGGTGGTTCAAAAGTTATTAGGTTTTATTAGTTTTTATTTACGCGTTCCCCTCTTCTCCCCCTCCCCGAGGATTTACCGTTAAAGTGAATGACAAAAATGTTTCCAGATCCGATCCTCACGTATCTTGAAATTTTAATTGAGATCGTTCGGATAGTTCAAGAGTTATTAGGTTACAAAAATAGTCACTTTCAGAATGTATAAATTGATTTTTATATATCTCCCCCTCCTTTTCTTTCCCTACACTGTCCCGTCAAATTTAAATCATTAAAACGATCCCAGGCCAGAACCTCATCTATGTTGAAAGTTTGATCAAGATCGGTCGTGTGGTTCAGGAGTTATTAAGTTTTATTTATTTTTTTCTACCCCCTCCCCCAACCCGCACTTCTACAAATCAAAGTGAATAGCCTAAAACCAGCCTAGTCTCGAACCTCATCCATATTACAAATTTGATCGAGATGGGAAGGGAGTTTCAGGAGATTTAGAGTCACAAACATAGTGATTTTCAATTATATATATATATATATATATATATATATATATATATATATATATATATATATATATATATAGAGAGAGAGAGAGAGAGAGAGAGAGAGAGAGAGAGAGAGAGAGAGAGATTAATGTACTCATGGCAAGGAAAACACATTTAAAATTTGACACTTTTTAAGCCTCAAATTCAAGTTTTCTCCTTATAATGTCAACAAATAGTCCTAGACTTGTTACTTCTGTACTTTGCATAGCAATGTTTATGAGATATGAAAGTAAAGAAATTCGGGTAAAAACAGAGGATTAGAACGGGAGAGGAACAAATTAAACAAATTCTTTATTACTTAATAGGTGGAAATAGTGTAATGTTATGAATGCACAATCTGAACTCGAAATTTTCTTTATATCTTTTCATTTCATGTACATTTCATTGTTTTGAGAAGTTCCAATTTCACCCTATTTTCCTCTGAAAAGTACCTGTAATTTAGAAAGGAAACAATTATATATGATAATTTAATTCAAATTAGTAGAAACATGGACCACGGCAAACACTTCATTCTAATTATGGTATAAAGATGAGATCAACTAATATTACAACGAAGGTGTTTGAGCGATTGGCCGTAGAGAGCGACAGTCCGACAAACAACCTTTGGATGTTCTTATCTTTCTTCTTTCCCGGTGTAGCATTTATTGAGTAATCATTTAACAGTTTTTTTTTTTTATCACAAGTGTCAACTTTTTAATCAGGAGATGATGTCAATTGTGAATCAGAGTGGCTGACGGTGATGGTGGGTCAGAGTGGTTCACGATGTGTGGGTCCGCAACAATTGTATATGATATACAACAACTGTATACTGACTTATCCTCGTATTACTGTACCGTTTGGATCTGTAAAAAATAAATAAAAAAAACTCCGAACCAGTCTTCTTTGTACAGCATCGTAACACAATAACTCCAAAATGTAATTGAAACTGCTATGCCGCACAGTGGAGTATTTGCGCTGAAAACCTGGCCAAAACTCTTTGCCCTGATATTGCAGTGTTAGTTTTGAATAAAAAGGTTATATTTGAGTAAAAAAACAGTTTACACATTATAAATACTCAATACTATAATGGAAAGTGGTGATAAATAATATATTCTTAAGAAGCTAAGGATTTGTAAAGTTGGACATGTAAACATACATAATTGAATCAACACGCACTGTTATTTAATTAGAAAATGAGTGCTAGTGGAAATAATGGAATCTTTTCGCATCAAAAATAAGATATTATTTATTATTATCGGCTTCCTCGGAGAGTTGTCCTATCGGTACTATTGCATGTCTTATTACAGTTGCTCCATGCACTAAGACCTTATGCAATGTCGGTGTCATGGGGTGCCATCCATAATGCTCTACGCATAATTTGGCTGTTGCATACTATATTCTTCAAACCTTTTCTCATCAATGTGGTGTCCACTTGTTATTGTTTCGAGGATGACTTTCAGTCTGGTGATCAAATCTAAGTGTATTCCTGTGATTTGTGAGGCTGTAGCCGGATTTAAAAAAAAAAAAGCCGTCTGGCCGTGTTTCCGTCATTGGTGCTACCAAATCCCTGTTTAGGTACATCAACTAGGAGTCCTAATTCTTCCTTACATTTCATCTGAATTTCCTTTTTTCTTTCACTAACATTCTTCTTCTCTTCCGGACTTCTCGCTTGCCACTTCTTGATGTTCAGTTTGTATGAAAAATGGAGAACTGACTCGAGGAATCTAATCCTCGTGTGGAAGGTTGAAAGACCAAATTTCAAATTTTCAGGGTTTACAGCACCATGTTTTTCAAGGTTATTAAAATCTTTTGACGTCAATCCACAGATATAACACCTTGCAGTTGACGTTGTTCCTGATGCCGCGTTACATACTTTTCCGTCAACCATTGTAAGTAAAAGCGTGTGTTTGATGATAGCTGGGTTGTCACCTAACTGAACTTCAGTGTTCTTTAAGGCTTTTATTTGGTCTTCAACATACTTGATCTCTTCTACTGTTATATCTGTACTTTCATGTACAAATCGTATACGTATCGGTCTGCACAACCTAGTGGAAGAAGGGGTTGGGTTTTGCCAAATAACTTTTTTCTTATCCTTTACGTTTGCCATCAGTTTAAGGGGAACAAACGAACTCTGGAAAATGTTTGCATCACTTTCACTCAAATTCTGGAACTTTTGCTTAAATTGTGACTGCTGTGACCCATCACACCCCCATTTTGAGACCAATTCTAAGTTTTGTTTCTCTTCAACAGAGACATGTTCCAATACTTCCTCCAGATACTTACATAATCGGGAGGTTGTGTGGTCTAGCAATGCCTGCAGTTTAAGTTCAGAGTTATTAGGTAACGGTAATTAAATCCTCAGGTGGATAGCACTAATTTGTAGCCTCCTTTACCAATGAATAGCAGGAGTAGTAGTGGTCCCGTTATGCCCGAATGACTCATCCTCACTCTTGTGACGTCATAGGTCAAAGGTCAATGACCTTGGCCCGGGGTCAATGACCGAGGGGTACCTAGGACCACCCCCTCTAAATTTTGGCAGGGGTATCTTGGCCCACCCCCTAAATTTTGGCAGGGGTACATAGGACCACCCCCCTTAAATTTTGGAAATTGCCAAATCTAAAAATTTGGTATGGTAGCCTAGGACCATAGTATGTACCTCTATCAGTATTGGGTGTCTATGTCGTTCCCTTTCATGGGTAAAAAATTGCCAAAAATTCAAATTTCGGGGTTTTTTGACCTAATTTATCCCCTTTGATGAGGTGTTATTACCCTATATAGTTATATGAGCGTATACAGGGGTCCATTACCTTTCATAACATATGGGTATATTAATGCACCCCTTTAAATTTTTGGGAGGGGTACCTTGGCCCACCCCTTAAATTTTGGAAATTGCCCAATTTAAACATTGGGTATTATAGTATAGGACCCTAATATGTATCGTGATAAATTTGGGCGGTCCACCTTGTTTCCTTCTAGGGGTACAAAATTGCCAAAATATAAACGTAAGCAATACGTTATACCACGTGTTTGGTTTTCGACCTAATTTATCTCCTTGGATGAGGTCCTATTACCTTATATAGTTATATGGTCATGTATAGGGGTCCATTATCTATCATAAGACATGGGTACATTGGTGCACCCCTTGAAAAATTTGGGAAGAGTACCTTGGCCCACCCCTTAAATTTTGGAAATTGCCAAATCTAAAAATTTGGTGTGGTAGCCTAGGACCATAGTATGTACCTCTATCAGTATTGGGTGTCTATGTCGTTCCCTTTCATGGGTAAAAAATTGTCAAAAATTCAAATTTCGGGGGTTTTTGACGTAATTTATCCCCTTTGATGAGGTGTTATTACCCTATATAGTTATATGAGCGTATACAGGAGTCTATTATCTTTCATAAGATATGGGTACATTGGTGCACCCCTTTAAAAATTTGGGAGGGGTACCTTGGCCCACCCCTTAAATTTTGGAAATTGCCCAATTTAAACATTTGGTATTATAGTACAGGACCCTAATATGTATTATGATAAATTTGGATGGTCCACCTCGTTCCCTTTTAGGGGGTACAAAATTGCCAAAATATAAACGTAAGCAATACGTAGTACCACGTGTTTGGATTTTGGTCGATTTTATCCCCGTTGATGAGGTCCTATTACCTTATATGGTTATATGGGCGTATACAGGTGTCCATTACCTTTCATAAGACATGGGTACATTAATGCACCCCTTGAAAAATTTGGGAGGGGTACCTTGGCCCACCCCTTAAATTTTGGAAATTGACCAATTTAAACATTGGGTATTATAGTATAGGACCCTAATATGTATTATGATAAATTTGGATGGTCCACCTCGTTCCCTTTTAGGGGTATAAAATTGTCAAAAATATAAACGTAAGCAATACGTTGTACCACGTGTTTGTTCTTTTGGCCCATTTATCCCCTTGGATGAGGTCCTACTACATTATATAGTTATATGGTTATGTATAGGGGTCTATTTCCTATCATAAGACATGGGTATATTGGTGCACCCCTTGAAAAATTTGGGAGGGGTACCTTGGCCCACCCCTTCAATTTTAGAAATTGCCCATTTTACACATTTGGTATAATAGTATAGGACCCTAATATATATTACTATACATTTGGATGGTCCACCTCGTTCCCTTTTAGGGGTACCAAATTGCCAAAATTTTAGTACAACCACGTGTTTGGACTTTTGACCTAATTTATCGCCTTTGATGAGGTGTTATTATCCTATATGGTTATATGGGCGTATACAGGGTTCATTACCTTTCATAAAACATGGGTATATTAATGCACCCCGGGAGAGGTACCTTGGCCCACCCCTTAAATTTTGGAAATTGCCCAATTTAAACATTTGGTATAATAGTATAGGACCCTAATATATATTACTATAAACTCGTTCCCGTTTAGGGGTACAAAATTGCCAAAATATAAACGTAAGCAATACGTTGTACCACGTGTTTCGTTTTTTTTACCTAATTTATTCCATTGGATGAAGTCCTATTACCTTATATCGTTATATGGTCACGTATGGGGATTCATTTCCTATCATAAGACATAGGTACATTTGTGCACCCCGTTTAAATTTTTTGGGAGGGGTACTTTGGCCCACCCCTTTAATTTTGGAAATTGCCCCTTTTACATGTTTGGTATTATAGTATAGGACCCTAATATAGATTAGTATAAATTTGGATGATTCACCTCGTTTCCTTTCATGGGTACGAAATTGCCAAATTTTAGTACAACCATGTGTTTGGTTTTGGCTCAATTTATCCCCTTGGATGAGGTCCTATTACCTTATATGGTTATATGGCCATGTATGTATTGGTCCATTTCCTATTATAAGACATGTGTACATTGATGCACCCGAGGGAGAGGATTCGGTATCATAGTACATGCCTCAACATGTATCATGATAAATTTGGATGGTCCATCTTGTTCCCTTTCATGGGTAAAAAATTGCTAAAATATAAACATAAGCAATATGTTGTACCATGTGTTTGGTTTCTGGCCCAATTCTTCCCCTTTGATGATGTTCTATTACGTTATATGGTTATATGGACATGTATATGGGTTCATTTCCTATCATAAGACATGGGTACATTGACGCATACTTTAAAAATTTGGGAGGGGTATCTTGGCTCATCCACTCGGTTTTAGAAATTGTTTAATATAAGCGTTTGGTATCATAGTACAGGACCTCAATATGTACCACTATAAATTTGGATGGTCCACATCGTTCCCTTTCACGGGTAAAGAACTACCAAAAATCAAATTTTGGAGGTTATTGACCCCGTCTTATAAGGTTTTAACGCGTTATATGGATATGTACAGAGGTTTATTACCTTCATATGTTTATGTTCCCTTTTAAATTTGGGAATTATCAAATAACAAAATTCGGTAAACGTTTTTTAGGACCCATTGGTGTCCCTCTTATGGCCAAATATTCAAAATTTAAAGGTTATTGACCGGCTTTATTATTGAATAAGTACAGGATTTATTACTTTTTTCATAAGACACAGGTGTGTTTGTGTACCAATCTTAAATTTTGGGAGGGGGTACATTTCTTATTGTCATATCAATAATTGGTAATTGTTCTTAGAATTGGGTGGTATCTCTTTCTTTGGGTAAATCATTGTGATCACGTGATCAGTTATTGACCTATGATGGGATTAGGAGCCCAGGACATTGGTACATTTAAACTTTATAGGATAATTTGAGAATGCGTCATTGGTATTGATTATTACAGCCAAATATAAACGTAAGCAATACGATGTACCACGTGATTGACCTTGATGAGGTAGTGTACAGGGATACATAGCTAACCTTATTGAATCTTATGACTCATAGTCTTAAGGAAATACATGCTACAACACTGGCAAAGTTATTGTTGATGCAATTTGATTGGTGGATCACTATCTTTCGTGCAATCTGATTGGCTGATCACTATCTTTCGTGCAATCTGATTGGTTGCTGATGTTCAAATCTTTGCTGCATTCAGTTTTATTTTAACATTTAAAAAGTTTGAAACTTTGGTTTGACATTTTTTCGTTTGAAATTTTTCGTTTAAAAATTTTTGTTTCGTAATTTTTTGTTTCAAAATTTTGTTTGAATTTTTTTGTTTCAAAATTTTGTTTGAAAATATTTTGTTTAAAATTTTTTGTCTGTAAATTTTTGTTTCAATTTTTTTGTTTAAAATTTTTCGTTTCCAATTTTTTTTTCTGTTTCAAGATTTTTGTTTGAAAAAATTTTTTGTTTCCAAATTTTGTTTCAAATTTTTTGTTTGAAAGTTTTTGTTTGAAAATTTTTTTGTTTGAAATTTTTTTGTTGCAAAATTTTGTTTGAAAATTTTTTGTTTAAAATTTTTTCGTTTGAAATTTTTCGTTTCCAAATTTTTTGTTTAAAATTTTTTTTTTGTTTCGAATTTTTAAAGAACCGGAACTGTTAGAACTAAAACCTCTGGCAACATTGTGGTGCACGTCAGAACATGGGGTTGTACTTGAAATGAAAAAAACACTTCATTGAAATGGATCATTTTATTACACTCCACATACATCCATACCAGATAGTGGTTCTGGATATTGTCGATACAATGTATTTTGAACTTCGTGCACTAGTTTGTCTTTAGCATATAATTTTAATTCCAATTGAAGTCTTTTAAGGTCTATTGCGATATCAATTGGTGGAAACTCAATGTCCATTTGATCACAAATAAACTGTTTATCAATACAGGTATGCACCCACGAACGATGTTGACAACCATCACAATATCTAGATACATGTTGTACAATATGCATAACACATTTTTCAAAATAGTACTTTTTCAGGAATATACTTGTTTTGTTACACACTTCCACTGCATGTTTCACACACTGAAATACGTTGATAAATTTGTTCCATTCAGTTTGTGTTAGATACACCATGTTGCGAGGGACATGGAATGTACTCTTTTTACGTAACAGCATCATCTTCTCTTCGAGGACCACTTCATGATTTGAGCCTAATGATTTGACTATGGTCACATTTAGCTCATCGTTCATTTGGTCGATTCGTGCCATTCTTCACAGGTCAGTTGTACACCAAATTGTTCTGCTTTGCCCAATCGAATCACTAGTTCAAATGTTCTAGCACTGATACCAATCATCACATGTTTTGTTTATTGGATAATAGCTTGCGAAGATGAACTCTTTATCGTTAGAAGTACACATCTTTCCTCCTGAAAAGCACTTGCTCAAATGATTTCGTGGGATGACACTGTATTTGCTGGTTTATAGTTATTGCTGATGTCGAATGTGCTGATTCATGATTTCATCACAGTTACAGACGTCATGCCGACCAACCAAATTCATACAACTATGTCTAATGTGCTGACGTTTGAATCACAATTGCTGACGAATCCGGCTGTGTACTGATGACTTCGACCCAAGAATCCTTTGTAACATAAAGATACAGATCCAGTATTTAAGAAACGCAGCAGTTCTTCTTGTTTTGATGCCTCCATGGGTAAATATCTTGCTGGTAAAATTATATTCTTATCATTTTCAAGCTTCACTACGATTCTTAATCCAAACTTTGTAGGGATTTTTTGGCTAGCTAAGATTCTATAAGGTACATTCTGTTGTAAATCAGTAATCTTGGTAAATGATTTCATCACATCACGCGTATTTAGAAACTGCAGACAAGTAGCCATGATGACGTTACCACGAATACTAACTCGATCGATGATGCAAAACCGATGTCGTTGCATTATCATGTTCTGACGTGCACCACAATGTTGCCAGAGGTTTTAGTTCTAAACAGTTCCGGTTCTTTACTAATGAGTGCACAAACTTAAAAGATGTCAAACCAAAATTTTCCAAACAATAATTTCAAACAAAAAAGTTTACAAACAAATATTTCGAACAAAAACCTTTGAAACAAAATTTTGAAAAAAATTTTTTGAAACGGAAAAACTTGGAAACGAAAAAATTCAAACAAAAAATTTCAACAAAAAATTTTAAACAAAAAAATTCAAACAAAATTTTGAAACAAAAAATTTCAAACAAAAAATTTGGAAACGAAAAATTTCAAACAAAAATTTTAAACAAAATTTTGATACAAAAATTTTTTTAAATTTCAAACGAAAAATTTTTAAACAAAAAATTTTGAAACAAAATATTTTCAAACAAAATTCTGAAACAAAAAATTCAAACAAAAATTTGAAAGCAAGAATTTTCAAGCAAAGTTTCAAACAAAAAATTCAAACTAAAAATTTTACGTTTCACGGTTAACCGTCAAACTTTATCCGGTTTTTTAACTATTCGATTAACAAATAAACGGTTTTCAAAAAAATTCAAACAAATTTGAAACAAGTGTTTTTAACAAAAACTTTCAAACAAAAAAATTTTACGTTTCACGGTTAACCGTCAAACTTTATCCGGTTTTTAACTATTCGATTAACAAATAAACGGTTTTGATCATATTTATCAGTGAGTGCAAAATGTTGAACGAAACCAAGATTTTTAAATGTTAAACAAAACTTAAAACTGAATGCAGCAAAGATTTGAACATCAGCAACCAATCAGATTGCACGAAAGATAGTGATCAGCCAATCAGATTGCACGAAAGATAGTGATCCACCAATCAAATTGCATCAACAATAACTTTGCCAGTGTTGTAGCATGTATTTCCTTAAGACTATGAGTCATAAGATTCAATAAGGTTAGCTATGTATCCCTGTACACTACCTCATCAAGGTCAATCACGTGGTACATCGTATTGCTTACGTTTATATTTGGCTGTAATAATCAATACCAATGACGCATTCTCAAATTATCCTATAAAGTTTAAATGTACCAATGTCCTGGGCTCCTAATCCCATCATAGGTCAATAACTGATCACGTGATCACAATGATTTACCCAAAGAAAGAGATACCACCCAATTCTAAGAACAATTACCAATTATTGATATGACAATAAGAAATGTACCCCCTCCCAAAATTTAAGATTGGTACACAAACACACCTGTGTCTTATGAAAAAAGTAATAAATCCTGTACTTATTCAATAATAAAGCCGGTCAATAACCTTTAAATTTTGAATATTTGGCCATAAGAGGGACACCAATGGGTCCTAAAAAACGTTTACCGAATTTTGTTATTTGATAATTCCCAAATTTAAAAGGGAACATAAACATATGAAGGTAATAAACCTCTGTACATATCCATATAACGCGTTAAAACCTTATAAGACGGGGTCAATAACCTCCAAAATTTGATTTTTGGTAGTTCTTTACCCGTGAAAGGGAACGATGTGGACCATCCAAATTTATAGTGGTACATATTGAGGTCCTGTACTATGATACCAAATGCTTATATTAAACAATTTCTAAAACCGAGTGGATGAGCCAAGATACCCCTCCCAAATTTTTAAAGTATGCGTCAATGTACCCATGTCTTATGATAGGAAATGAACCCATATACATGTCCATATAACCATATAACGTAATAGAACATCATCAAAGGGGAAGAATTGGGCCAGAAACCAAACACATGGTACAACATATTGCTTATGTTTATATTTTAGCAATTTTTTACCCATGAAAGGGAACAAGATGGACCATCCAAATTTATCATGATACATGTTGAGGCATGTACTATGATACCGAATCCCCTCCCTCGGGTGCATCAATGTACACATGTCTTATAATAGGAAATGGACCAATACATACATGGCCATATAACCATATAAGGTAATAGGACCTCATCCAAGGGGATAAATTGAGCCAAAACCAAACACATGGTTGTACTAAAATTTGGCAATTTCGTACCCATGAAAGGAAACGAGGTGAATCATCCAAATTTATACTAATCTATATTAGGGTCCTATACTATAATACCAAACATGTAAAAGGGGCAATTTCCAAAATTAAAGGGGTGGGCCAAAGTACCCCTCCCAAAAAATTTAAACGGGGTGCACAAATGTACCTATGTCTTATGATAGGAAATGAACTCCCATACGTGACCATATAACGATATAAGGTAATAGGACTTCATCCAATGGAATAAATTAGGTAAAAAAAACGAAACACGTGGTACAACGTATTGCTTACGTTTATATTTTGGCAATTTTGTACCCCTAAACGGGAACGAGTTTATAGTAATATATATTAGGGTCCTATACTATTATACCAAATGTTTAAATTGGGCAATTTCCAAAATTTAAGGGGTGGGCCAAGGTACCTCTCCCGGGGTGCATTAATATACCCATGTTTTATGAAAGGTAATGAACCCTGTATACGCCCATATAACCATATAGGATAATAACACCTCATCAAAGGCGATAAATTAGGTCAAAAGTCCAAACACGTGGTTGTACTAAAATTTTGGCAATTTGGTACCCCTAAAAGGGAACGAGGTGGACCATCCAAATGTATAGTAATATATATTAGGGTCCTATACTATTATACCAAATGTGTAAAATGGGCAATTTCTAAAATTGAAGGGGTGGGCCAAGGTACCCCTCCCAAATTTTTCAAGGGGTGCACCAATATACCCATGTCTTATGATAGGAAATAGACCCCTATACATAACCATATAACTATATAATGTAGTAGGACCTCATCCAAGGGGATAAATGGGCCAAAAGAACAAACACGTGGTACAACGTATTGCTTACGTTTATATTTTTGACAATTTTATACCCCTAAAAGGGAACGAGGTGGACCATCCAAATTTATCATAATACATATTAGGGTCCTATACTATAATACCCAATGTTTAAATTGGTCAATTTCCAAAATTTAAGGGGTGGGCCAAGGTACCCCTCCCAAATTTTTCAAGGGGTGCATTAATGTACCCATGTCTTATGAAAGGTAATGGACACCTGTATACGCCCATATAACCATATAAGGTAATAGGACCTCATCAACGGGGATAAAATCGACCAAAATCCAAACACGTGGTACTACGTATTGCTTACGTTTATATTTTGGCAATTTTGTACCCCCTAAAAGGGAACGAGGTGGACCATCCAAATTTATCATAATACATATTAGGGTCCTGTACTATAATACCAAATGTTTAAATTGGGCAATTTCCAAAATTTAAGGGGTGGGCCAAGGTACCCCTCCCAAATTTTTAAAGGGGTGCACCAATGTACCCATATCTTATGAAAGATAATAGACTCCTGTATACGCTCATATAACTATATAGGGTAATAACACCTCATCAAAGGGGATAAATTACGTCAAAAACCCCCGAAATTTGAATTTTTGACAATTTTTTACCCATGAAAGGGAACGACATAGACACCCAATACTGATAGAGGTACATACTATGGTCCTAGGCTACCACACCAAATTTTTAGATTTGGCAATTTCCAAAATTTAAGGGGTGGGCCAAGGTACTCTTCCCAAATTTTTCAAGGGGTGCACCAATGTACCCATGTCTTATGATAGATAATGGACCCCTATACATGACCATATAACTATATAAGGTAATAGGACCTCATCCAAGGAGATAAATTAGGTCGAAAACCAAACACGTGGTATAACGTATTGCTTACGTTTATATTTTGGCAATTTTGTACCCCTAGAAGGAAACAAGGTGGACCGCCCAAATTTATCACGATACATATTAGGGTCCTATACTATAATACCCAATGTTTAAATTGGGCAATTTCCAAAATTTAAGGGGTGGGCCAAGGTACCCCTCCCAAAAATTTAAAGGGGTGCATTAATATACCCATATGTTATGAAAGGTAATGGACCCCTGTATACGCTCATATAACTATATAGGGTAATAACACCTCATCAAAGGGGATAAATTAGGTCAAAAAACCCCGAAATTTGAATTTTTGGCAATTTTTTACCCATGAAAGGGAACGACATAGACACCCAATACTGATAGAGGTACATACTATGGTCCTAGGCTACCATACCAAATTTTTAGATTTGGCAATTTCCAAAATTTAAGGGGGGTGGTCCTATGTACCCCTGCCAAAATTTAGGGGGTGGGCCAAGGTACCCCTGCCAAAATTTAGAGGGGGTGGTCCTAGGTACCCCTCGGTCATTGACCCCGGGCCAAGGTCATTGACCTTTGACCTATGACGTCACAAGAGTGAGGATGAGTCATTCGGGCATAACGGGACCACTACTACTGCAGGGATATATCTTTTTATTTGCATCCTGTATGACTTCATACTGATGTTTGATAAATTCTGCATCTATCAAAATGCCTAATGCCTCAGTAGGTGTATGTTTCTTTATTTCAGTATGTTCGGAACTTCCTAATACCTTTCTGAATTTAGAAGCCCTAGTTGGGGTTTCCGTGATTTATTTCAACAAATCTGCTGCATCAGGATTCCCTGCAGCCCTCAGGCTCATGGAAGCAGCAAATGTTAATTCTTCAGGGGTAGTCTGCTGTCTCAACTCTTCAGTTTTCCTCCGTTTATCCCTTTCGCTAGACTCTTGAAATTCTTTTTCAGGGCGGCCTGGAACTCTAGATGAAAATGTTGGCACCTTTACATCACCCGCCAACCAATCTTCATTCTGCTACAAAAATCATTCCTCCTTGTTGCGTGACTGTGACCATCTTTGTTTAAATTGGGTTTAAAAATATCGGAGAGACCGTTTCAGGGCACTTCTTTGAGCTTCGGGACATTTTGTCATTTCTGCTACTCTGTTTTCCATGTATAGTAACTTTTCTTCAATAGCTCTGATTTCGCATTCCTTAATTTACTCGTATTGTTCTCGCCTTTTAAACACTTTCTCCATCTACAGAATCCCAAAAATATAATAAAAAAAATAAAAGCTGAGTATATAACGATAATAATGTTTTATACTTATTAAGTATATTTTATGTGAAAGTCAATTAAAATGACGGTTAAAGGGTTTCGTTTCTGTGCATTTCTGGCTCATATGTATATATTTTGTATATAAATACGTGTGTATATATTTACAAAATCAATGTTTTACAATTCTGTTATTTATATTCACCCCTTTTACGCACGTACATACAGTATAATAATTTGATTTTTGTGTTTCAACCTCATTATGGGCAGTAATTATCACTTCGATTTACTGAAAATCTATCTGCATCATGTTACAAAAGTATATACATACGAAAAAAGCAACTGGTTGCGGGAAATTTTATTTTTGAATCAAGTAAGTAGTATACCACTGATTCAGAATATCAATGGGATAAAGCTTGACAAAGCTTGACACAGTGTTAGAATCACTGTGGTAATAAATGTTCTGCAAAAATTTATAGTAAAACAAGTATTCTATGTTTAGACAACTAGAAAAAATAAAAGGAATAATAGTAATGCAAATATACGTACATAAATCAAAAGCTCTTACATTCCGTTACATCCAAGAAAAGTACGAAGTTGATCCTTTTATATACAGTCTCACAGAAAAATATAAACTGAACGAATACGAAAAGAATGAACTTGTGAAACACACACCCGCGCAGACTGATACCCAACCATCAACTAGGTTTGTGACCCACCAGGAGTGACTCAGGCAGCGGAAGTGGTCATTGTGTGACTCACAGATATGTCCCCTTGGCGCGGGAGTGCTTTTCACACCTATGTGACGGATTTTAAAATTTGCCTTTTTGGCCAGGTTTATGGCTGTAATACTCCACTGTGTGCCGATTACGCAAATTTTGGGTTTTGTTGATATAAACCGTTTCGGAATATACCTGAAAGTCTTTTTTGCATTGCTTTGAGGTCCCTACATTTTGTGAAGATCTGTAGGGAATGAGGTTCATGGTAGTGGTTTCATTTTCGAAACCAAATTGGGCAACATTGACATATTTTCTCAGGTTATATACTGTGAATTGCTTCCCGAGTAATTTGTATACAATTTATTTAAAAATAACAAAAGTACGTTATGTGTACGCGGGAATATTTATGCAGCTTAACGGTAGTAATTACTTGTTTGTGTAGTACAGAAAGAAATGAAACATAAGGGAACACTGATATACCGTAGTACGTACTCGTTTCAGGTTGGTATATCTTGTCAACAATTCGTAAAATATTCGGGGTAATTACGTGTTTAATATAGCTACATAGTTTTCTTCACTGATTGTATATATGTACAATTCATGTATTGCATGGTACTATTAAATAATAGGCTGGCATGGTCTGGGAAGTTACGGATAAAGTATGTTCCTCCCAAAGTAAGAACTTGGCAGACTATGTTCTTTTAAACTATTAAGTTAGAAAAAGAAGAAAAATGAAAAAGGAAACACATAACTGTCACTAACTTCTTCTCTCTGAAATAATTAGTTCCTGTACACACTTCCTACATTTGACACGGAAGACAATCTAAACAACGATTTAAAGAGCGCCCGCTCTTGCTCTTTCTGCTCCATAACAGTCTGTACTTTCCCTCTATTTATTCGCTCCGACTTCATTATTTGTAGTGGTTTATGATACAAATCACATGAAATGACACTTAGTAATAAAATATCTTAATCGTCCATGTTTGGTTTAGGTTCACAATGATCTAATTTTGTGAGTAAAATTTGTTGCTTCAAATTAAAACTAACTAATAGGAGACAATATACTTAGGAATGTTAATATGTTTAGGGATTTTAAGAGCCATCTCATTTACTTTAAATTCTGATTTTTAAAACTTCCTTGCACTTCTACGTTTTAGGATTTTTCCTCGATCTTTTTTAATGGAGAATAAAAGTAGATGCCATCCATGGAAGAGCAGGCAGAATCACCAGAGAAGAGCAGGAAAGATACACTTGTCTATTTCTGCTTGTTACTTGTCAAGTAGAAACACGGCACAGTGTAAAATGAACAAAAAAACTCACAAAATAAGACAGCCATTTTATTGTCATTGATGGTTCTAAAAAGCTAAAACCAAACAAGACCATACTTCCAAATACTAGTTTATGAAGGCTAATTAAAGCCATTAATTAATACACATTTAAAAATAGTTCTGGTAATACAAGAAAACGACTATAAGAATATACAGGAAAGCTCCATAAAGGTGAGTAACTTGGGAAGTTCACACTTCAGACTGATGAAGCTAAGATAACCTTTCATGATGTAAAATACATAGCAGAGGTCCGGTAGAAAAAAAATTCAAAATATGAATTTCTTTAAGCAGAATGATTAAACAATGATTAATAAGCAGTATCTCTAATACCAAAACTAAAAATAAAATAAGTTGCTTGAAAGCTTTTTAGCTTTAGCATTGAAGGGTAGAAGTGCACTTTGTGCAAAACATCCATAGGAACCGATACAATGAATAGCAATACGAGCAATTACACCCTGTTAATTTTAACAAAATGAGTCCAAACTTGCCTAACCCTAAGCTAACCCGACCCTGCCTTCTGATTCCTACTTTGTGTCATGTCAACAGCGTCGCAAAATCACTTCTTCTGCATAAAGTGCACTCTTGCCACATGGAAGTCATGAAGATACAACTGAAACACAATTAAGAACAAAATAATAGAAATATTGCAAAAGAGATCCAAATTCAAAAATAACATAGAAAATAGAATAATTGTACCTTCAGATTTAATTCTAACTGAGAATGACTAAAACACTCCTAAAATTCGTTTGCACAGAAATCAAATGCTCAAAATTAGGGCTACAGAACTGAATAGACCCTAGTACGCCTATGAAACTCCGCAAGTTGGTACTCAGATGATCTTAACAAATATAAATAAAATACCTTTGTAGCCACCACCTTGAAAAATGAGAGAGAATAGTATAACATGAAAGAAAAAGTAATGTACCCACTTTTCAATTTCAGAAGGAATGGTGAAGTTATGCAGTCTTAAAAACACCGGATCGAAAAAAAAAAAAAAAAAAAAGAAAGTAAGAAAGAAAACTCAATACAAATGGGAGAAATTTAGATAAGGATTGAAATCTTTTGGTGTGGAAAACGTGGGTTTGCTTCTTGGCTAGAGCTCATCTAGTTCTGATCCCATGTTAAGCTGTGTATCTACTTGTCATCTAGCCTTGTCGCTAACTGGGATGCCAAACTCAATTCAGTGCAAAAGAATTGGAAGATTACTATAAACAACTTTATTAAAAAAAAAAAAAAAAAAAAAAAAAAAAAAGAATCAACTTTACAACAGCCACATACAAATTCTACATATATCCCAGATTATTTAGCTTAGTCTTACCACCACTGACAGATTTGAAGTTAAAAGGTGTCACGTATTTTTAGAGGGTTAAAGAGGGGATGAAAAATTTCCCCATGTTATTTAAGTGGGACTCTTTTTGGATCTATAATCTAAAGTTTTAGGTACTTAGAATTAAAATAAAAATTGAAATTCGGTATGCTTGTACGTTTTCGTTAGCACTACCCAAGTAAATCAGTAAAAATAGAAAATTCAGACTAAGAGTGGTTTTATGGGGAAGTGAAAAATCTTTCCCATGTTATTTATATGGAACACCTTTTACACCCCCAAATTATTGAGCACTTCCTGTAGGGCTACAATGATTAAATTTGGCATGATTGTAACTTTTCGTGACAAACCCACAGAAAAATTGCCAAAGGTAAATTTTGGTAACTTTTAGGGGGTCTAAATTAGGGATCAAGAATTTCCCCATGTTATTTAAATGGGCCTTTTTTTGGACTTATAATCTCATGTTTTAGGTACTTAGAATTGGAATAAAAACTTGAAATTCGGTATTCTTGTACGTTTTCGTTAGCGTTACGTAAGTGAATAATCAGAAATGAAAATTTCCGAACGTAGAGTGGTTTTATGGGGAACCGAAAAATCTTTCCCGTGTTACTTATATGGGACGTTTTCTACACCCCAAAATGTTTAGACATTTCCGGCAGGATTAGAACGATGAAATTTGGCATGAATATAGCCTTTCAAGACTAACCGACAGGAAAATTGCCAAAAGTGAATATTTTTAATTTTCAGGGGTCTAACGGGGGTATGAAGTAATTCCCATGCTATTTAAATGGGCGTTTTCTTGGGATACATAATCTTATGTTTTACATAATTAAAACAACAAAAAAGAAACGATAGAATTATGGGTTCAAGAGGCACGAGGCCGTAGGCCGAGAAAAGACAATGAGTGCGGGCGGATCCCTCGGACGGGCAGATTCAGGAAATAAGAAGAGCAAGTTCATGAATTTCACTGTTGATGGAAAGAGCGATAGATAAAAAAAAAAAAAAAAAAAAATGCTAGGCCGTAGGTCGAGCAGATTAGGGGGCCTGGGGGCGGAGCCCCCAGCTAGCCAAGGGTTAGTCTATATTATAAAATTGAAAATGACTTTGTTTGTGACCCTTAATCTCTTGAACCGCCAGACCGATCTCGATCAAATTTTCAACGTAGATGCGGTTCTGGCCTGGAAGTATTTTTTTAGCTATTTACTTTGACGGTACAACTTAGGGGAGGGAGAAGAAGGGGACAGAAAAATAAATAAAACTTAATAACTCTTGAACCACCCGACCGATCTTGATCAAATTTTCAATGTAGATGAGGTTCTGGACTGGGATGATTTTTATAATCTCACCTTGACGGAGCAACGAAGGGTAGAGGATGGAGGGGGAGATATACAAAAATCAATAGATATAAAAATAAAAGTGACTATGTTCGTGAATTAATTACTTTTCAACCATCCGATCGATCTCAATCAAATTTTCAACATATATGAAGTTCAAACCTGGGAAGTTTTTTATCATTTCATTTTGACAGTAGATCTTAGGGATGGGGGAGAGGGGGAGGTTAAATATATGAAAATAAATAAAACTTAATAACTCTTGAACCACCCAACCGATCTCGATCAAACTTTCAACATGGATAAGGTTCGGGCCTGGGATGTGTTCTTCATTTCACTTTTACAGTGCAACGTATGGGAGAGAGAGGGGGAGATATATATCAAAAAAATAAAAATAAAAGTGACTGTCTTTGTAACTTAATCACGTTTAAACAACCCGACCGATCTTAACCAAATTTTCAACATAGATGAGGTTCAGATATAAAGTGGTTTTTATCATATCACTTTAACTGTAGAACTTAGGGGTGGGGAATGGGAGGAGAGAACTCTATAAAAATAAATAAAATTTAATAACTCCTGAACCATCCGACCGATCTCGATCAAACTTTCAACATACATAAGGTTCGGGCCTGGGATGTTTCCTTCATTTCACTTTTACAACGAAGGGGAGGAGAAGATATATATGTAAAAAAAATGTAAAAATAAAAGTAACTGTCTTTGTGACTTCATCAAGCTTAAACTACCCGACCAATCTTAAAAAAAATTTCAACATACATGAGGTTCAGACCTGAGGTGATTTTTATCTTATCACTTTAACTGTAGAACTTAGAAGAGGGGAAAGGGAGGGGAGAAATCTATAAAACTTAATAACTCTTGAAACA
Organism: Thermobia domestica; assembly: GCF_964235325.1. NCBI lineage: Eukaryota > Metazoa > Arthropoda > Insecta > Zygentoma > Lepismatidae > Thermobia > Thermobia domestica. Next base: position 146,023,223 of record NC_137470.1, on the reverse strand, counting down.
CCACGCCTATCTTGATCAAACTTTCAACATAGATAAATTTCGTGCCTGCGATGTTTTCATTGTTTCACTTTTACGTTGGAACCTAAAGGAGGGGGAGGGGGAAGATATATATGTAAAAAGAATAAAAATAAAAGTGACCGTCTTTGTGACTTCATCACGCTTTAACCACAGGACCGATCTTAATCAAATTTTCATCATAGATGAGGTTCGGGCCTGGGATGGTATTATCACCTTGACGATAGAACTTAGGGGAGGAGGTAGAAGGGTGAATTCTATAAAAATAAATAAAACTTAATGACTCTTGAACCACCTGACCAATCTTAATCAAAATTTCAACATAGATAAGGTTCGGGCCTGGGATGTTTTCTTCATTTCACCTTTACAGTGCAACGAAGGAGAGGAGGTAGATATATGTAAAAAGAATAAAAATAAAAGTGACCGTCTTTGTGACTTCATCACGCTTTAACAACAGGACCGATCTTAACCAAGTTTTCAACATAGATGATGTTCAGACTTGAGGTGTTTTTTTATCATATCACTTTAACTAGAACTTAGGGGAGGGGAGAAATCTATAAAAATAAATAAAACTTGATAATTCTTGAACTACCAGACGGATCTTGATCAAAATTTCAACATAGGTAAGAAATATGGATGAAGTTCGGGCCTGGGGTGGTTTTTATCATATCACTTTGGCAATAGAGCTTAGGGAGGGGATTAATATATCAAAATAAATAAAACTTAAAAACTCTTGAACCACCCAACTGATCTCGATCAAATTTTGAACATAGATGACGTTCGGGCTTGGGATGATATTTATCTATTCACTTTGACATAGACATAGAACTTATGAAAGGAGGTAGGAGGTGGAGATATATAAAAATAAATAAAATTTAATAACTCTTGAACCTAGGACCGATCTCGATCAAATTTTCAACCTAGATGAAATTCGAACATGAGATGATTTTTGTCATATCACTTTGACGATGTAACTTAAAGAAAGGGAGAGACATTTACAAATGATCGAAAATGACCGATATTAGGGTCGAATCTGTAGTTTTTGAGGTCGCTGAGATGAACAGTGACACTTCCGATGCCATTTAAATCCAAATTCAGGCCTGCAAACATTGTGGAGGGGAGGGGTTATATATATATATATATATCAAAATATCAGGGGTTATAATATCAAAATGATCGATATCAGTGTGTCGAATTCATACTTTTCGGAATCGCTGAGGTGAACAATGACACTTCCGATGCCGTGGCCCGCAACATGGGGAAGAGAGGGGATTTATAAAAATGATCGAAAATGACCAATATCAAGGAGCGCTTTAGTAATAGTAAAAAGTGACTGACTAACGAAACATATTACTATTTTTTCTTAATTTAACCCAGCAAAGCGGGTAATTGATGCTAGTATATTAAATTTTACTGTCGGAGAGATTTTTCAAGTAATAGGAAACTGGTATTTTATGTTCACAGGTATAATGTTATAAGTATGAAACTATAACCAGAGGTATACTACGGTTAAAATTAATTAGTGCATACCAAATAGTTCTACGTAACATTAATTTCGGCATTTATTTCGAAGTTGGTCATCCACCTAGTTTTTGGCTAAAAGCGTAATAATTGGTTCATTTCTGTACCAAAGTTTAATATTTAATTCACATAGTATTGCCGAGCGAGCGTTAGCGAGTGAAAGCGGGTTAAACGCCTTGGCGTGGGAAACTCGAGTTTAATTCCCGGTGGGGGCTCGTGTGATTCGGATTCCACGTTTAGCAGTAGGCTCATGTGTCATATAGCCTCGCTGCTGAAAGGGTTGTTAAACTGAAATGAAAAAAAAATATTTGAGTTTCGCGTCCCACGTTTTTACACCGAGGCTAACGGAGCCGACGATAGTAAAATGGATGATAGTAGTGGAATGATGAAAGGGGGATTAAACGGGAGAACCCCGAGAAAAAACACACACACACACGATGTTTGTCCACTACAAAGCCCGCTTGACGAGAGCTGTAATTGAACCAGGGACCCTACACGCCAGAGATGGACACTAGCAATGAGGCATCGCACCCCCAACGTAAATTTATTTAACCTAAGTTTAACTTCCGTAATCTAAGCTGAGAAATAGATTTACTCCAGGAAAGAGACATGGTTAATTTCTTTGTCTACCTGTAAAGTAAATCCAAGATATGAAATGTGAAATCGCATATCAAATACTGATATATAAGAAATATATTCGTTGTTATAAATCCCTTGGCACAGTCTTGAGAAGTAATGCGTTACCTTTTAGGTAACGTTTCCTAGTAACGCGTTACAGTTTTCCACATTCACTGTAACGGTAACGCGTTACAGATTTTTAAGTAACGTACCTAGTTCGCGTTACCTTTGTTGCTTTACATTTCGAATGAGTAAGAACAATATTATGTCCATATTTTTTTTTCGGAAATAAATGTTTCTTTCCCGTAAGTGAATTTCTCAGAATGAAGCAATGGAGCATGAGCTATAACTGGCCTGCAAGTTATCTGCCCTTTAGAGTAGCTTTAATAAAGGTGGAATTTTAACAGGGTGCGCATTCACTTTCGGTAGGAGTTCAACGTCCCGTTCAGCAATAAGGCTATCGGAGACGTGGACCTAAAGTGTAACGGGAGATCTGAACTACATAGCTCTCACCGGGAATCGAACCTGGGTCTGCCGCATTGAAGGGGCGTACGCTAACCATGTAGACACGAGGGAGCTCTACTATGCCATGGCAATGTTGGGTAAGTTACTTGTAAAAATGTAACGCGTTGCACGTTAGTGTACTCTCTCTTAAAATGTAACGCGTTACATTTATGTCCGTACTTTTGAATGTCCCCATTTTCGTACTCATATATTATTATTATTATTATTATTATTATTATTATTATTATTATTATTATTGCACGTACGGAATCACCTGTGCAATAACAAATGCATGTAGATGCAAGAACAAATTCTTAATTGACAGATGTGTAAACATTTTCTTATAATGTAACACTGACTAAAATGCCATACCGCGTTAGAAAAAATCGTTGCTTATATTTATTGTGCTAAACTAATTATATAATAATACCAACCAAAGTAAACTAAAATACCATTGCACTCGCTGTTCACTCACTGAATGTATTGATTTGAAACTGACAAAATATTCCAGGTGCTTGACTACATACCATATTACTGGAGACTGGTCGTAGAATTGACGAAGATACCTTGTATACTCTTACATTATATTGTATCTAAAAATGAAATGCTTTAATGAGATTTCGAGATGCAAGACTCAATCTTACGTTTCAGAAATAAGATGACTAGCTAAGATACGGGACTTCAGTAGTACCCTCGTTTCTGCCCTTCTGCCTGTTCATAATTGTTTCAAAGAGTTGATAAATGTATGTAAGGGGGTCATAAATGACGCATCTAGTTGCTACATAGCATTGGTCCAGAAGTTCTTTTTTGCCAAACCCTCTTGTTTTTATTGAAAATGTGAAAAAATGTAATGTTTACTTTCCAACTTTCAGAAAAGTGAGAAATGAACTGGATCCGAGTAACATTTGGCTACGAAATCAGTTACGAATTAAGCATGTCTATGAAATTAACTTATTTTATCTATATTCCAGTACTCTATTACGTGACGACGTTACGAATCCAGTAAAACTCGATATGCACGCATTCGAAACGTGCTGCCAGCTTAGACAATCAATAGGATGAAGTTAGTACTTTAAAAAATTAATGCATTTTTTATATTCTTTGCAGTACATGCCCATATAAAGATATCTCCTAGCAATATATCTGTCTCTTTACTGGAAAGGATATCACTACAGTATTTCGAGCACAGTACAATATTCCGATATTAAAGTACATGTACAACTTGTATTTACTGTATACAGTATACAATTACTTCATGAGCTGTGAGTAATCAAAATTTGTGTACCCGCCCCCCCCCCCTCTTTTAACGGACATCTCTCATTTACGGACAAAAATTCATGTTCCAACTGTGTCCGTTATTCAGAGTTCTCACTGTACTTTCTTCTGAGTTGTGTTCTATTCACAACATTCATGGATTGCCACTTGGTGCTTAGTAAACATACGTAGTTAGTCATTTTATGCTGTTGCATGTTCAACATGCTATTGTAGCTCGTTGACATTTTTATATTTTTTCCGTAATTAAATTGATTAAAGCAGTATAGTTTCAGTTACTCCTGTAATTAATCTCCAGCATCTTAATAAAACCAAACGAAACGTGGATGATAATTTTTTTTAAAGATTTGTCTTAATATCTCAGTTTTTATTAGTTTAAGCTACAATGTGGTATTATATTCTGTGCCTGTCAATTGAAACAGTTATGAACTTTTTATAAATTCTCTTTATGCATTTCCTAGTAGCATTTAAATGCATACTATTCATATTTTGACAGAATGTATAATATAATGATAATAATATAAAAGAATAATATCTTGTTCCATTTACTGTTGTTAAATTATTTGATATGGATTAATCTGTTGTAGTATGCATTATTCTGTGTTACATAATTTCCTATCATTGCCGTTTCCCTTCTTATGTCGATTCTGTGTGGAAAATTTTAAATGTGATTGGTATTACCTAGTTTTGTTTTGCACAGTCGTATGTACATTTTTACTATTTATGGTATTGTTGTAATATTATAATTTTAATTTATTATACAGGGTGTCCCAGAAGTAATGGCGAAAAAGGAAACCACAGATTCCTGACACCAAAACAAGGAAAGAAGTCTATATGACATATAGTCCGGAAGTGGACAGGAGCGGAGCTAGACAGCTTCGAATATGGAGGGAAAGGAATTTCACACCTGCCAACCGAAATAATGAGAGAAGCTAGGAAAAAGATTCCGAAATGCCTCAAAATCATATCGGCTTTACCTGTTAAACGCATGTTACATAACTGCGCCAGAGAGTCTCCATACGTCATTTAGAGATTTACCGAATGTCTGTACTGCAGGGGTAATTGAATAGTGCAGTAAAGATGGAAAACATACAGGAAAAAGTTGTTACCCATGGCACTATTGCACACACATGTACAATGGGAGTCAAAGCAAAGACCACTTAGCATGCTAGCATAATCTTAGGGCACAATGGAAAGTAGTATACCAGATAGAAACTTGCAGAGAGAGGATAGAAATTAGAACAAGGGTAACTAGTCGTGTAATGTAATGAAATAACAGGCGGAATCCACAACGACGTACTGTATTTGTAACGTAGTATTTTACACATAGTAGTACTACAAACTACTAGATCATACGTGCTAATAATAAATGTATCTACTAAAGATGTTCAAAGTGCTGTCCTCCCACATCTATCTAACGTGTTAATCCTGCGTTTCGAATATATTCCATTACTCCCGGTGAGTTGCGTAACTGTTCACACGCATCTTCAATGCGGTTTTGTAAGTCGTCAAGTTCCATTCCTTAAGTGTGAAGTTCCTTTCCCCCCACATTCGAAGCTATCTAGCCCCGCCCCTGTGCGCATCCGGATTATATGTCATACAAACTTTTTTTCTTGTTTTGGTGCAAGGTATCTGTGGTTTCATTTTTCAAATTTTCTTTTGGGACCCCCTATTACATTTAGTGTTCAAATGATTGTGTTTGCGTATAGCTTAGCCAATCCATTAAAAAAAAGTTGATCAGGATCCACGTCTTTGAAACACTGAAACAAAAAAAAATATATAAATACTTTAATTATGTAACATAATTTAACCGTCAAGTGTTTATTGTTTATTGTGTGAGTTACTGAAGTGCTATTAACTCTAGGACTAGGACAGTGTTTTTTACTATAGGAGCATACCCGTAAAATGTTTATGTGACTATGAAGACTAGATGTACAGACTCGTGAATTACGTATTCCGATAGCGTTATTATTTATAAATTCAGTATTTACATCCTAACTATATATAAAACTACATGAGCTGACATAAATTATTGATCAATTCCTGTAGGGCTACAATGATTAAATTTGGCATGACAGTAGCTTTCCGAAACTAACCCACAGGAAAATTGCCAAAAGTGAATATTTTTAATTTTTTTTTAGCGGTTTAAAGGGGGATGAAGAAATTCCCATGCTATTTAAATATTTTCTTAGGATACAAAATCTTATCTTTTAGATAGTTGAAATAGGAAAAGAAACAATAGAATTGTGGGTTCAGGAGGTGCGACGCCGTAGCCGAGCAAAGACAGTGTGTGGGCAGATTCAGCCCCCGGATGGGCAGATTCAGGAAATATGAAGAACAAAAACACGAAATTCACTGTTGATGCAAAGGCCGATAGATAAGAAATGCGAGGCCGTAGGCCGAGCAGACTGGGGACTGGGGGCTTCACCCCCAGCTAGCCAAATGCTAGTTCTATATTATAAAATTGAAAGTGACTATGTTTGTGACTCTTAATCTCTTGAACCGCCCGACCGATCTCGATAAAATATTTGACGTAGACGTGGTTCTGGCCTGGGAGTGTCTTTAGCTATTCGCTTGCACAGTAGAACTTAGAGGAGGGGCAGGAGGGAATTATAAAAAAAATAAAGTAAAATAAAACTTAGTAACTCTTGAACCAAACGACCAATCTCGATCAAACTTGCAATATAGATAAGGTTCTGGCCTGGGATGTTTTTGTTATTTCACTTTGACGGAGCAACGTAGGGGGGAGGGGGATGGAGGAGAAGATATGCTAAAATCAATATATATAAAAATAAAAGTGATTATGTTCGTGAGTTAACAACTCTTGAACCACCCGATCGATCTCAACCAAATTTTCAACGTAGATGAGATTCGAACCTGGAAAGCTTTTATCATTTCACTTTGACGGTAGATCTTGGGGGGGGGGGGAGGTGAAGGAGGGGAAACGTATCAAAATTAATATAACTTAATAACTCTTGAATCACCCGACCGATTTTGATCAAACTTTCAACATAAATAAGGTTCGGGCCTGGGATGTTTTCTTCATTTTACTTTTACAGTGCAACGTAGGTGAGGGGGGAGATATATATGTTAAAAATAAAAATAAAAGTGACGGTCTTTGTGACTTCATCACGCTTAAACCACCTGACCGATCTTAACCAAATATTCAACATAGATGAGGTTCGGACGTGGGATGGTTTTTATCATATCACTTTTACGGCCGATCTTAGAAGAGGGGAGGGGAGAGATCTGTGAAAATAAATAAAACGTAATAACTCTTGAACCACTTCACCGATCTCGATCAAATTTTCAACATAGATGAGGTTCGGGCCTGGAAAGTTTTATATATATATATATATACACTTTGATGGTAGAACCAAGGGGAGGGGGAGATTTATATATAAAAGTAAATAAAACTTAACTCTTGCACCACCGAACGATCTTGATCAAATTTTCAACACAGATGACGTTTGGGACTGGGATAATTTTTGTCTTTTAACTTTGACGGTGCAACATAGTGGAGGGGGAGGGGGAAATATATGGAAAAACTAAAATGAAAGTTACTGTCTTCGTGACTTCATCACTCTTGAACCACCCGACCGACCTTGATCAAATTTTCAGCATAAATGAGGTTCGAATCTGGGATGGTATTTTATCTATTCACTTTAACGATAGAACTTAGGGGAGAGGGAGGGAGGAGTTAAAAAATAAATGAAACTTAATAACTCTTGAACCAAACGATTAACTTTGATCAAATTTTTAATATAGATGAAGTTCGGGCCTGAGATTTTTTTTTATCATTTCACTTTGTCTGTAGAACTTACGGGAGGCGATAGGAGAGTGAGATATATAAAAATTAATAAAACTTAATAACTCTTGAACCACCGGACCGATTTCGATCGAATTTACGTCTTAGATGAAGTTTAAACCTGAGATGGGTTTTGTCATATCAGTTTGACGGTGTAACTTAAAGGAAGAGACATTTAAAAATGATCGAAAATGACCGATATTAGTGTCGAATCCGTAGTTTTCCTGGTCGCTAAGATGAATAGTGACACTTCTAATGCCGTTTAGATCCAAGTTAAGCCCGCAAGTTGGAGGAGGAGGGGGGAGATACATAAAAACCATCGAAATTGACCAATATCAGTGTCAAATTCATAGTTTTCGGGGTCGCTAAGGTGAAAAATGACACTTCCGATGCTGTGCCAGTTACATGGGGAGGGGGGAATATATAAAAATCATCGAAAATGGCCGATATCAAAAAGTGCATTACTAATAGTAAAAAGTGACTGTCTTAATTTAACCCAGCGAAGCGGATAATTTATGCTAGTCTATATTATAAAATTGAAAATGACTATATTTGTGACTCTTAATCTCTTGAACCACCCGACCTATCTCAATCAAATTTTAAACATTCATAAGCTTCGGGCCTGAGAGTGTTTTTATCATTTCACTTTGACGGTAGAACTTAGGGGAGGAGGAGAAATTAAAAAAATAATAAAACTTAATAACTCTTGAACCAAACGACCAATCTTGATCAAATTTTTAACGTAGATGAGTTTTGGGCCTGAGATATTTTTTTTTTTTTTTTTTTTTTTTGTTTCATTTTGACAGTAAAACTTAGAGGATGATAGGGAGAATATATAAAAATAAATAACACTTAATAACTCTTGAACCACCAGACCGATCTCGATCAAATTTTCAACCTAGATGAAGTTCAAACCTGGGATGGTTTCTGTCATTTAACTTTGACGGTACAACTTAAGGGAGGGGGGCTGGGGAAAATATTTAAAAATTCGAGATGCAAAAAAGCCGGCTTTTTTGAATCGATGGTTTTTTTCACATAAAAAGCCGGCTTTTTGGGAAAAAAACGAGAATTTTGGAAATTTTGGCTTTTTTCATTTTCATGATTTTTCTATCTAAATAGCTTTCTTATAGTATATTCTATAGTTAGATAAGAATTCCATGACGTAAATGCCATATTTCGCTCTGAAATTTACCATCAAGATGGATGGAGCACATGTTTTACGAATTAAAGCAAACATGAAGAATGTAGTATTTGAGGGAAATTTTAGAGGCTATTTAACTTTATTTTAACTTTTGAGTTATCGACATTTATTTTCTTCTCTAGATCATTTTAATTTGTCATTCGTGTTTCATTTCTAAGAGCTTAGTACTCTAGCTTCAAGCGCAAACTTACGTTTTTCTATATATCCGTCAAAGCGTACGGTGCGTTTTCAATATATCCGTCAAACCGTACTTACACATTTATGTTATACTGTAGCTGTGTAGTGATGTAGCATTAATTTTCCAGACACAACCTTGATTTAGAAAAGTATTTTAAGAGGGGTTTCTCTGATTGTTTCGTTTTCTAAAAGGTCCTAATTTTATTTGGGAGGTACTTGAAGTTTATGAGTACAGGCATAACTAATATTTTCTTTCGTTTATATGTTTAGCAATAATCTTCCGGATAGAACCTTAAAGATCATTTTATACTGAGACTCAGTGGCGGATTTAGAAAAGTATTTTGGGAAGGGTTTTTCTTACTAATGTGTAGTTTTTCTAAACATTCGTAATTTTTATTTGACGGGAGCTTAAAGTTTATGAGTAAAGGCATAACTAATAGATATTTGGTGTTTTGCAGACATTCCGTAACTTTGGGGAACAGGCTTCAGTCCAAAAGACCGCCCCCCTAACCTTCGCAAAACCGTCATTGCTGGTAATTAGTAATAATAACGATTTAAAAACAATAAGAAAGGAAGTCGACCAACTCACAGTATACGCACTATTTCTACATTCACAGATGGAATGAAGAAAAGCTTTGTCAGAATGGTCGAATGCTGGGTTGAATCCCTGACTTCCCGGTAGAAGCGCAAAAGCTAACCACTCAGTCATGTTTGTTGTGCAGTTGTATTTAGCTTAACTTAAATATATTCCGTAGTCCTTTTTTTTGGGGGGGGGGAGTTACGTAATGATATGCTGAATCCCTCTTGTTAAAAGGGGGCCGCGGTGGCCCAGTGGTAGAGCGTTCACCTCTGGTCCTTGGGGTCCTGGGTTCGATCCCAGCCCCCACCAAGTGAACTTTGTGGTGGACAAACACCGTGTGCGTGGGTTTTTCTCGGGGTTCTCCCATTTCCTCCCACTTTCTTCATTCCACCATTTCATTCATTACTCATCATCACCGTCTCCTTTAGCCTAACCGGCATAAACGTGGGACGTAAAACTCAAAGATTTCATTTCATTTCCCTCTTGTTAAAAGTAAAGAAAACTCGAGGATTGGGTAAACCGTGATGGTGGTTATACTCTGTATAAAACAACTGTAGAATTTCAAGAGTATACAGAACCAAAAGCTCTAGATGTGCAGCCTTTAAGTGTATCATATAAATCTAAGTATTTCTCTTATGTTTGTTTTAATTTTATTTTGTTTCAAAAAAGAAGATATGGAATATTTGAAGTAAAAATACTACATACAATTTTGCTAGTTATTTGTGTATTTTTTAAAAGAAGTGTTTACTTTTAGGGTTGGCTGGTTTACACCAACTTTTTTTTTTTTTAATAACTGGTTTAAACCAAAAAATAAAAAGAACGAAAAATGCGAATCGTGTGAACTTCATGATGACGTTTCCACATATCAAACCACCTGCAATAGTTTTATTTCCCTTTCACCTTTTAATCAAGGTGTTCCATGTTCATTCGCCAAATACTCGAAAAAAAAGTGGGAATACAATACCCCGGTACATCAACTATTTATTGATTTTAGAAAGGCGTACGACTCGGTTAGGAGAGAAACATTATACAACGTTCTTACAGAACTTGGAATACCGAGAAAGCTAATTAGATTAAGATATGTTTAAATGAATCCCAAAGTAAAGTCCGGGTAGGAAAATTTTTGTCCACGAGCTTTCACGTCGAAAATGGCCTGAAACAAGGAGATGCGTTGCCGCCATTATTATTTAACTTTGTTCTGGAATACGCTATAAGGAAAATCAAAGATAGCAACAGGGCCTAAAGTTGAACGGTATTCACCAGATTATGGAATATGCTGATGATGTAAATTTAATAGGGGATGATAGGAGAACAATAGAAAGAAATGCAGAGATCTTATTAAACGCTTGCAGGGACATGGGTTTAGAAGTAAATGCAGAGAAAACTAAATACATGGAAGTGCGTCGGGACCCTAATACAGCAAATTATGGATGCGTTAAAATATTAAATATTACTCTTGATAAAGTGGATAGTTTCAAATATCTAGGATCAATATTAACAGAGGAAAATCATATTCACGAAGAAATTAAATGTCGACAAAAAGCAGGGAATTCGTGTTACTATTCGGTTCAAAATCTCTTGTCGTCGCGAATTCTGTCGAGGAATTTGAAGCTTAAAATATACAAAACGATAATTATGCCTGTTGTTCTGTATGGCTGCGAAACATGGTCACTTACTCTGATAGAAGAACATAGACTGAAAGTATTTGAGAACAAGATCCTGAGGCGAATGTTCGGACCCAAGAGGAACGGGAATGGGGAATGGCGGAAACTTCATAACGAGGAACTACATAATTTATATGGTTTACCCAACATTGTTAGGGTCGTCAAGTCTAGGAGGCTTAGGTGGGCGGGTCATGTAGCTAGAATGGAAGAAAGTAGAAACGCTTTCAAAGTCTTGACTGGAAGACCAATCGGAAAACGACCATTAGGAAGACCTAGGCGCAGATGGGAGGACAATATTAAGATGGATCTCGCAGAGATTGGAATACAAAGTAGAAACTGGATGCAGTTAGCTAAGGATAGAAGTCAGTGGAGAGCCGGATTCCATAGGCCATAGAGTTAGTTAGTTAGTCCCATGTTCAATTCTCGGTCGAACCACAACCCTTCTTTCATGCGTAAACCAAGTAGCGGTTCGGATGTCACTTTAAGCAAAAGTCTTCTCCTTGACAACCTCGGTATTACGTAAGGATGTTGAGCCTAAACATACGAAACGAAACCAAATTGTATATTTCTGCATACCTAAATGCCTGTTGTTTTATAAAGAAGCCAAGATTGCTTAAATATATTGATAATTGGCAAAATTTATCGGTTGCGTACGTAGCTTCCAACATTAGCTTGGATTGGACTTTCAATTATATCTACGTACTAAATTTGTAATTTAATACCTCAGTTTTAGCGTACTGATTATGATATGTTGACCTTTAAAATTTTACATGCAAAGCAATAACAGGATTTTCCCGTTATTGTTTTACATTTCAAGTAATGACGGGATTTTCCAGATGACTAGGGCAGGAGCTTCTCAATTTAAGAAATTTACTGACCGGACTTCTTTAAACTTATGGGACTTCTTCCAGCATAACCCCGCTGTTGCATAACAACACCAAGGCGAAACAAACTTATTTCTGTGAATATGTAATATAAATACATAAAACAAAATATCTAAATCAAAAAACATGGTTTAAACCAAAAAAGCCTGGTTTAAACATCCCCCCAAAACGGGGTTTTTGGCATTTTCAAAAACAACCATGGTTCTTGCCAGCTCTGCTTACTTTTGTATATAGGAGGTTAAAAAATTCTTATTATATACATTGGTTAATCCTTTGGAATTCATAATGTAAATATGTTGAAGAAATATTGAAGTAAATATCTTTTCGAAATTCATGGTTTATTTTCGAGGTTTAATATTATTATCAGCATCAACCACTAATTAAATAACGTTTTGTGTTATAGAGAAGCGAAATAAAGTCTGCTTTATCAATTTAAAGCAGAATTTTGAAAAAAGCCCAAAATTTCCCAAGCAAAAAAGCGAACCAGAAAAAACCGTGTTTTTTCCGAGCCCTTGCATCTCTAAAAATGATCGAAAATGACCGACATTAGTGTCAAATCTATAGTTTTTGGGATCCTTGAGATGAACAGTGACACTTCCAATGCTGTTTAAATCTAAATTCAGCCCCGCAACTTGGGAGAGGAGGAGAATTGAGATATATAAAAATGATCTAAAATGACTTATATTAGTGCCGAATCTACAGATTTTCAGGTTGCTGAGATGAACAGTGACACTTCTGATACCGTTATATCCAAATTCAGCCCCGCAACTTGGGGGAGGGAGACATAAAAAATGATCGAAATGACCACTACTAGTGTCGAATTCATAGTTTTCGGGGTAGCTGATATGAACAATGACACTTCTGATGCCGTGTCCCGCAACATGGGGAGGGGAGGGGATATATAAAAATAATCGAAAATGATCGATATCAGAGAGTGCTTTAGTAATAGTAAAAAATGACTGACTAACGGAACACATTATTTTTTTTCTTAATTTAACCCAGCGAAGCGGGTAATTGATGCTTGTTTTGTAAGTCTTGCGTAGGCTAGCGGTTAGAGTATTTGCTCTGCAGTCACAAATCGTAGGTTTGAATCCCATGGATGTGAAATTACTCGAAGTTCTTCAAGGGTTTTTTTTATAGTTCCATCTGGCGAATGCTTAGATGGTAATTTTAAGTACAGGGTATTTCAAAACAACACCAACAACAACGTTTGGAAGGTGATTCCTGACATCAAGATAAGACAAAAAGTATAGACCAACCTTGGTGCACAAATGCTTCCTTTCAGAGTTAGAAGCTGCCGAAACACATGAAAAAAAAATGAAATTTAAAGGTCCATAACTTCAAAGCTATGCGACTAGCGTAGTCGTGTCAAGACTTCACTTAGGAACTAGTATGTGCGCTATCCAAAAATACAGGTTTCAGAATCCTAAAATATTCACGCAGCAATTTTTATTGAGGGAGTTTGGCTACGGGCATATAATTTGAAGTACTCACAAACTCCGAAAGGAAGCATTTGTTCACCCAGGTTGGTCTATACTTTTTATCTTATTTCGCTGTCAGGAATCATCCCCCCCCCCTCCCAAAACGTTGTCGGTGTTGTTTTGAAACACCCTGTATATGCCCTTACCTTTCACTTTCTTATGATTGTACTTAATTGTTGACGTAAATTGGGCTCACATGCTTTAACCGGACCCTTATTGAATAAATGGATAATATACACCTAGGTTAGTGCAAGCACAATAGTTGTGGTGCAGTCTAAGTGGTCCAAACGGTCTAATACCGAATTGAGGAGTGAAAATGGGCGGTTTCTGTAGACAGAGACTGGGCAGGCACTGGCACATTAAGAGGCCTCATCGCTGCGAAATTAAAATACCGCTAATTTTACAGTAATTATGTGATATCTTCACATAGATAAAAGATAATCGTAAAGTGGAACAAGACCTCCCCAGACAGTATTATTTTGCGTGAGATACCGTTATCACGACTCATTTATCTGCTTTCGATTTCCAGCCATATAGAAAATCGGCATTTATTTTCGCATTTCTAAATAACAGCAAACGAAAAGCTACTACGTGACTCGTGAGAACGGTACCTCATGCAAAATAACATCGCCTAGGGAGGTCTTGATCCACTTTTCGATTATCTTTTATCTATTTGAAGATATCACATAATTACTGTAAAATTAGCGGTATTTTAATTTCGCAGTGATAGAGACTTAAGCGGGAGACCCGGTAACAATCTCCAGTTCAGTCTAATTTTTTCACCCTTTAAATTTCTTTTCATACCTGTAGAGAATATAGTGTAAGAAAATAACGGTCGTAATAAAATATTTCCTTACTTTACTTGAATATTGCTTTGTTTCCTGTAATGTTGAATGTAAGTACCTGGAATCCATTCTTTTGAATGAATGAGTAGAACGGAATTTTCAACAATGCTTTAATAAGAAAATTAAATTTTCTCGTTTCTTTTCTATTTGTAGACTAGTGAAATTAGAACACAAATGAATCAGCGACGAAACAAGACATTAATAGAAGAGTGTGAAGAGACAGACTATGACTTAAGATAAACGTAAGTATATAGAATAATCAAGTGAAAGGTCTCAGTTTTCATGTTTCTGCGGTTTAAAAAAAAAAAAAAAAAAAAAAAAAAAAAAAAAAAAAAAGCCGTATTGATCTAATGTGTAGAATTCTATAATAAGAGAAGTGTTATGGAACGCCAATATACATACGTAATGCCGACAGGTATCAGAGCAAGAACAGTCAGAGATAGCGAGAAGCGGTTTTCTGATGTGGATTCATTCCAAGAATAAACTCCTCTTTCGGGTTAAGTTCCAAAGTTGGTCGTCCGTTTCTAGCAAAATTTTGAAAATTTGCCGGGAAGAAATTAATAATTTGTTCGTTTATATGCTTAATAATATGTAAGAAGAGTGGATGTTTTGTTTATTTTATACAGGGTGTTTAATAAGTAATGGTCATAAATTAAACCGTAGATAGTACACGCCAAAACTAACAAAAAAGTCTCAGTAAACATGTGTCCGCAAACGCTTCGTAACGGAGATAGGGGCTGTTGAAAGTGTGGGAAAATGAAATTTAAAGACGAAAAAATGAAATGAAATTTTTGAGTTTTACGTCCCACGGTTATGCCGGTTAGGCTAAAGGAGACGGTGATGATGAGGGATGAGTGAAATGGTGGAATGAAGAAAGTGGGAGGAAACGGGAGAACCCCGAGAAAACCCACGAGCACTGTGTTTGTCCACCACAAAGTTACTTGGCGGGGCTGAGATCGAACCCGGGACCCAAAGCACCAGAGGTGAACGCTCTACCACTGAGCCACCGCGCCCCCTAAATTTAGAGACGAATATCTCAAAAAGTATGAATCGGACAGAGGGCGGTCCAATGAATGACTATCGAAGTCAGACTTGCGCTATGCAGAAATACATGGTTGATAACTATGCAATGCGCGCGCAAGGGATTCCCCAAAGAAACGGAGGGATTCCCGGAACGCGTGCTATAGGCAGTGGACGAAAACCCAGGAACGAGCACAAGACGTGTGGGACTTGCCGAAGGCGTATCCAATGCTTTCGTATGGCACATTCTCCATGAACAGCAGTTGTACCCATACCATCTGCAACGTGTCCAACCTCTGACCCCCACAGACTTTCCGGTGAGAATGCAGTTTTGTCAGTGGGTCCGAAGACAAATTACTGGCAATCATCATTTCACTGATGACGTCCTATTTACTGATGAAGCACAATTCACCCAGGATGGCATTGTAAATTTTCACAAATCTCATATCTGGGCCACTGTGAATCTACTTGCAATAGTGAAATTAGGACATCAACGTAGGTTTTCCTTAAACGTGTGGGTAGCACTTAGGTGATGAGCTCGTAGTGCCATTCTTTCTTCCTAATGCATTAACTGGGATCTCGTATTTGAGATTTCTCCAACACGATTCTACTCGAAGATATACTTCTCGATAGGCGTCAGCGACTGTGTTTTATGCATGATGGAGCGCCAGCATATTTTTTTTCAACCGTGTCAGAGAACATTTACGTGCACGATTCGGACGAAAGTGGATAGGACGTGGAATTCCGATTGCTTGGCCACCGGACTTAAATCCTTTAGATTTCTTTCTCTGGTGCCATGTGAAATCGCAAGTTTATTCTACCCATGTTGCAACATTAGAAGACGTTCGAGAAAGGGTTGAACAATGTTGCGGACATATTCAACAGGATGCCAACATGTTATCACGAGTACGTGGATCTTTGCGAAGACAGGTACGAGCATACATTCGCATGAATGGACGAAACTTCCAACATTTACTTTAATGATTAAGTAAGTTAATTTCATATGCAACTCTTCTGTAGTTACACATCTGGGTATTTACTGTTTACCTTATGATTAATACTGTACACATTACCAACATGACGATTCTGGTTGTTGATATGAACAAACACGACATGTCCATCATTTTTCGCTTGTTGTAATACACTTACGCGTTCAACATGCGGAATGTTTCAGATTCGCCTCCCACATACTCGAATGTTGTCATGCTTTTTCCATTGCATTCCAGTTTGCGGATATTCGTTACGTTAACTGCTTAGCACATAATGCTTCATCAGTGCCTTGCTTACCGTTTGATTTACCTAAGTGCTGCCACACTTGTACGTATGCATTAGTTGTCGGAATTCTTCCTGGAGCCATTTACAACGTACATCACCACACTTCAATTGCCTTCCTCATTTCCTGCTGGTTATGCAACCACACACGGCACGTAAACATTGCCCGCCATTTTGTATCTTTTCGAACTTTCGAACTGGTACGACTTATGAATTACTGATGGATAGACTCGCTCTCGATGTTCATCTCGAGCCTCATTTCCTTGGACAATTTTCCGGGAATCCCTCCTTTTCTTTAGGGAATCCTTTGCAGAGTTATCAACCATGCATTTCTGGATAGCGCAGGTCTGACTTCGATAGTCATTCATTGGACCGCCTTCTGTCCGATTCATACTTTTTGAGATATTCGTCTCTAAATTTCATTTTCCCGCACTTTCGACGCCCCTATCTCCGTTACGAAGCGTTTGCGGACACATGTTTACTAAGACTTTTTTGTTAGTTTTGGCGTGTACTATCTACGGTTCAATTTATGACCATTACTTATTAAACACCCTGTATATATATATATATATATAAGCAATTATAGACATGGAATTATGGACATTAGGACGGAACTACTTCGCGCAAGGTTACCGCATGGTTGGATTGTAGGAAAATAACAAACATTTGTACTCTGAACGTGGCTGCAGGTATACAGAGACGCGCCGTTTGGTGTCCTTACGCAGGAATGTGAAATTACACTCTATTATTTTTAACAAAATGGGTCAAAATTTCCCTAAACCTAAGCTAACCTGACCCTACCCTACCCTTCTTATCCTTGCCATACTCTACTCTATCCTATCCTACTCTATTATACACTTTTAAGCGATCCTAAAAATTGATTTTTGAACTTTAGTAGCTGTTATTACGTTTTTTACGGAAAGCCAGGCGGACGACCAACTTCGGAATAAATGCCTCTTTTTCACTTCTTTGTTTAATAAGCAAGTGGTACAAATTTATTACTGCATCCAGTTTCAAGATTCACATCGAAAACGCTAATCGCAAAAAATGTGTACGAAAAGGGAAAATACTTAGAGTCTAGGTGCGCACGCAGCTATAGTGTTGGGTGCACAAAAGGGTTTATATCGAAAGTTAACATTGGTGACCAAAGTACAAAATAGTCATAAGATCTGACGTAAGTTGCAGAAACTTGTCACGTTTTTAGCATTTATTATAAATGTGATGTGTCTCCAAAAACTTATGTAACTTTGTAGACACACGTCGTAGTGTATAGCTCGGGAGTCCGTCGGTCAACCTTCTTTTCGGCGTTTGTAGATCTAAATTAACCGACGGACTTCAACTGTAACTTACTTTCTTTTAAGCATCATTTTACAAATAAATTGAGATATTAAATTCGTCTCTATTATTCAAAGTGTACTTGCACCCCCGGATCTGTCTGCAGCTAAAGATTAAGAGAGATTTAATATGTTTGTTGTTTATTCACGTGTGACCGCTCGCATACTGTTAATCCTGAAGTTGAAATTGTAAAGTACGTTCCGCTCGCGTACTGGAGCTGCGACATTATGGTATTTGTCAATGCATGAACTGACACGATGACTTGTGAAAGGTAGCTGACTTTAGTATTTGGAAACAATTTTAAAGACAGAATTACATAGCAGTTTACAGGTAAAAAATTCATTAGTTAATCACAATTGAGTTTTGAAATATTTAACTTTTTTTTACTGTTTTTTTTAAAAGTCATTTGAAGAGTAATAAACTATAAATACAGTTATGGACAAAAGTTTAATAATTAAGTTGAATAGCGTCCGTGACACTATACTGACGTACAAATCCTTTGATGAACTTCACTCTTATTTGGACGATGTTCTGAATTAACTTTGTATTTATATAATTTCATGGATATTGTTTATTTTTGTTAGATCTGATTTCGTAAAGAATACATTGTGTCACATTTAAGTTCGATTTTTAACATCGATGTAACAGCGAGATAGTTGTAAATACACATTTGTATGATAGACGCAAAGATCATCATAATCTTTTCTGCTTGATTTATCGGTTATGACATCTTGGTCGCAGGCCCGTATTTATGTATTGTGCGCCCCCTGTGCTTTAAATAATCTACCTCCCCGGCACAGAATTTTCCGACCCCCCCCCCCCCCTCCAGAAGAAAAACTATCAATATTAAGAGTTGAAATCATAGTTTTTGGGGTCACTGAAATGAATAGTGACAGTTTTAATCCAATTCAATTTCAAGTTTATCCATCCACTTTCCAGTCATATTGGAAGGCGGAAATTTTGGCACCAGTAGTTTTGACACGGTAATTTTGGCACCAAGAAACGAAGAGAACTGAAATTTTGGCACCATTTATAATAGAAGTACAGAAAATGTGAGAAAATACTCTGAATGTAATAGATGTTTAAATTTATATGTTATTAACTATAACTGCTCCAGCGCGACGAATCAAACCAGTGACGAATGTACAGTCAGCGACAAAATTTCTTTCTCTTCTGTAAAATTTATTTTGCTTATAACTTTGGAATTGATGGACTGATTTGAGTAGTTTTAGCAATAGGGCTTGTGGATTACTTCGACCAGACCTACGTTTCCGGTACATACTGGCGTGTTCGGGCCTTTGGAAGAAACGACGATAACATCCATCTGAGAAATGTGCGCCCTATTTTCCCTCCAGAAGTATGGAATGGAATGTTCACGACGTCAGACTAAATAGCGAACCGAGAACAAACAACATGTGCGAGTCCTGGAATAACAAGTTCAAACATCTGGTTGGAGTCTCTCATCCGTCAATGTGGAAATTAATCCAATGCATCCAGCAGGATGAAGCCATGGTCTCGACACTGCTTTTGCAGATTGCTGTAGGGGAGCGTCCAGCCAAGAAGACGAAGCGGATCTATGAGCATTTGCAGAAAAGACTTCAAAATTTGTGCTTGGCCTACAATGGTGGAACAAAGAGCATGCAAGAATTTTTGCATGCTGTTTCATTTAATGTTGTGCACAACAAAAGTTAAAGATATAAAGAAAAGGTGCAATGTTTTACAGTTGGGCTTATTGTGAACCATATGCTATTGCAAATCATGTGTTATTGAAATTCATTTATTGATTTGTTCATTTTTCTTGCGTGAGTGTGTATTTAAGTTTTCTTGAGTTCAATAATTTCCATTTTGGCTTGCTTTGAATACCTAATGAAGCTACCAATATTACCTTTTACTGGTGTTTGTATATTCGTCGCTAGTTTCATTATTCGTGCTGATACAGTTCTAGTCATTAACATGTGAACGTAAATATCTATTATATCCAGAGTATTTTCAATTTTTTTTCTCTGTACTTCAATTTCCATGATTCGAATCAGCTGTTACTGTTTGCACTTGAAAGTAAAATACAAACCCATTAGGGGATAATTTTGACTTGCTTTGAATACCTAATGAAGCTGCCAATATTCTTTTACTGGTGTTTGTACATTCGTCCCTGGTTTCATTATTCGTGCTGATACAGTTCTAGTCATTAACATGTTGACGTAAATATCTATTATATCCAGAGTATTTTCTATTTTTTTTTTTTTTCCTCTCTGTACTTCAATTTCCATGGTTCAAATCAGCTGTTACTGTTTGCACTTGAAAGTAAAATACAAACCCAGTGCAGTGAACATAGTGCAGTCTTCAGCAACTCAAAGAAGATACAGTTTTCCATAAATTACAGAAAACTACTCAAATCAGTCCATCAATTCCAAAGCTATAGGCAAATAAATTTTACAGAAAAACAAATTTTGTCGCTGACTGTACATTCGTCACTGGTTTGATTCCTCGCGCTGGAACAGTCCTAGTTAATGACATGTGAATTTAAATATCTATTACATTCAGAGTATTTTCTCACATTTTTTTCTGTACTTCAATTATAAATGGTGCCAAAATTTCCGTTCTCTTCGTTTCTTGGTGCCAAATTTACCGGTGCCAAAATCACCGTGTCAAAACTACTGGTGCCAAAATTTCCGGTGCCAAAATTACCGCGCCCCTACTCAGGGAGGGGGGCGAGATTTTAAAAGTAATCGAAAACGACATATATTGGTGTTGAGGTCATAGTATTCGAGGTCGCTGAGTTTAACGATATCAGTTTTTCATGATGATCAAGTTCATCCTCACCCTTTGAAAGGGGTAGGGGCTGGGAAAGGATGACTTTTAAAAATAATCAGATAAGTTAGCTAATTAGCAACTACCGTAATTAGAGTGAATTAAACACATTTTCTCGCGCTTGTGCGGGACTCTGTGGGTTGCTAGTTTTAAGTATTACTTTATTGTGAATCCTAAAAGAAATTACAAAATTTTGCCGCCCTGTGCTCAAGCACAGAATAGCACTTACCTAAATACGAGCCTGCTTGGTCGGAGTCCGGAAGCTAATTCTTTTTCACTGTTACATGCAGTCTTGCGTTTCGCCATTTCTTCTTCCTCAGTGGCTCACCAAAACTGAGAATGAGGACAACAATGACAGGTAATAAGAGGGAGCTCAAATATCTGAGAGGGGGCGCAGTGGCTTAGTGATAGAGTGTTCACCTTTGGTGTGTGGGGTCCCTGGTTCGATCTCAGCTCGTATCACGTGAACTTTGTGGTGGACAAGCAACGTGTGCGTGGGCTTTCTCGGACTTCTCCCGCTTTCTTCCACTTAATTCATTCCACCATTACATTAATTTCTCATCACTGTCTTCCATAGTGTATGTGCACAACCGTGCATCGTTAAACTGAAAGAAAACCTCGGAGGTATTTCAAAATTAAATGAAAATAAATCTTTCAGTTTTATGCCCCACAGTTATGCCGGCTAGGCTAAGGGAGACTGTGATGATGAGATGGATGATAATGGTAAAAATGACGAAAGTGGGAGGAAGAAGAATCCCTATAAAGCCCAAGCAAATGGTATTTGCCCACCACAAACTTCACTTAGGTGAGGTTGGAATCAAGTCAGGAACCCGACGCGCCAGGTTGTACGCTCTACTACTGAGCCATCGCGGCTCCAAATGTGGCTATGTTTGCCACTCAAAATCTTTCGGCGGGCAATGTGAGCGCAGAAAGTCAAATAAAAATTATATTTCAATTAGGGATGGGCAAATCCGGTTTGTGGAAAACCGAAAACCGACACTCGGTTTTCTCGAAACCTGTTCGTTTTTCCACCTAAACCGGTTTTGATAGAAAACTAAACCGGTTTTATAACCGATACTGGTTTTCATGGGTACTATTAATTTCAGTTACATCTTTTATTCTGTTTTACAAGTAGCCTAGTATTTCCGTCAAGAGTATGCACGTCATATTTAAAAGAAGACGAACAACAGCCTGCTGTATTATCGGGTGTCCCAGTTAAAACGGCACGGATAACTTCTATTTTGGCGTTCATAAATAATTGGGTGTTGGCCTTACTGCTTGTCAGGCTAATATAGTTGGCTACACTGAAATATGGCATTACTTATAGAGAGACATAATTGTTGAGTTGTGTTCGATTGTTTGTAAGTGATCGTCGTGGAAGTGTCATGGGGAAATCGTGCAATTAGCAATTGAACGCTGAATTGACATTGTGAAACAAGAATTTTAGGAATGATAAAAAAAAAAAAAAAAAAAAAAATGGATCAAAAGAATGCGATCTTGACCAATAATTATATTTTGGGTCAGGGGCCACAAAATTTTCGAAAGGTCACTAAATCGAGTTCTCGTATTTTTTCACGGAACAAGCACATCATACTGAGTTAAGACATAGTTTGAGTTTGACTACACTATATGCATTGCTCGAAATATGACGCGTACAAGAAAATGTTTGATTGAATGAAATATATTGGATTTTTTGGATTAGGGGCCACAAAATTTTTGAACAGCCCCTAAGTCGAGATTTTTTTTTTTTTTTTTCGTAATAAGCACATCATACTGAGTTAAGTGGTATTTTTGGTTTGGTTATGCTATGTGTAGTTCTCCAGATATAAGGCCTAAAAGAAAATTTTTGTCTGAAATATATTGGATCTTTTGATCCAAAAACAAACTCCATTGAAGAGACTAAAGAAATGTTTGTGGTGAAATACCTTGTTATGAAGCCTCCCACAATCAGTAGAATTCAATATCTGTTCAAGAAATGGAAGGATGCAGGGTCCATTAGGAATGTAATGAAGAATAAGCGTCCGACATAAACCGGGCGCATTCGTTATAAACCGAAACTTTTAAATAGGAAGTTTACATAAGATGTGATAATATAGTGCTACATGCTTTGAAAGTCGGTAACTTTGCGATATTTACATGTGAAGTAATGTAAAATGTCTTTTGCGTGAAAAGTAGGTAGACAGTGAGTCGTGCCGGTTTTATGTGGACACCCTGTATATATCCGATACATAGATAAATAGCAGTCCCTTCCAGCAAAATAATAAAAAAAAACTATAAACTATTATTGACAGAGAAGGACATACTTTTAGCACCAGGGTTGGGCCCACCTGAAAAAACACCTTAAAACCCACCTGGGTTTTTGAGCTTTTTGTTATTATTTTATTGGGACAACTAAGGTGATCACATTGAAAATGATTTTTATCAGATTTTGGACTTTCCTTGGGCGAATTAGTTGCTTTCACGTTAAGGTATACAACAACGTTCAACATTAAGACCTTTATCAAGTTCTGAATGCACTGAATGGATAAGAACCTTAGCTTAGCTTGAGATAGTTATAGAACAAATTAATGTATGGATTATGCTTATAGCCTATTTGAAGTAAAATATGCAATTTTATATTTTAAAAAATACTTTTCGTGAATAGTGTGCTTCCTGACTCGGCGCTGCCGAGGGATGTTATCCCTTATACCTGTGATGGGTTTAAGGCCATAGGTGCCGGTACTACCAGTAAATATGTAGTGCATTAGTAAAACTATTAGTATTATTTTTTATTACCTTTGATGTTAACACAAATATTCTTCAGTAAAATTTGGTTTTCCAACAACAACAGTTTAGTGCAGTTATTTGTTGCTACTCTTCAAATAAGCATTCTGTAGAATCAACACCAGCAATAGCGTAAAAATTCTTGTCAAATTTAAGAAGCTTAATGCTCAGAGTTCCGAAAACCACGTAACGCTTATTATTTCAAGTACCGAATTCAAACTTCCATACTAGTGGAAGTTTCGATGTACAGTAAGGAAAGTTTGCATTTTCGAAGGGGAAAAAAAGTCGCGAAAGAAGTGCTCGGGAAGTTCCTGCAATTGAACGTACAAAGCATCAGAAGTGAATACTTCAACAATAAATCTATTTGTTTTACGCTGGAAGACATTTGATTTCATTTAAGACATTTTAAAACATTTAGCTTATAAAATATAAATTATATATTTGTTAATTGTTTTAAATTAGTTTTCTGGAAAGAACCGTCTTGCAACAGGTGCTCGGGAAATTCCCGTAATTGAACAACCAAAGTACCGGAAGTGAACTTCAACAATAAAACCATTTATTTTACGTTGGAAAATGTTTAATTTCAGTTGAGACATTTTGAAATGTTTATTTTAAAAAAACATATATTTGTTTTAAATCAATATATTTGGTGTTCATATGTGGCGAACATCACTGAGGTTCCTGGGGTGATTCGATCTACATTTGTTCGTTAGTCTGCCTGTACCGCGCATATTACAGGGTACTACTTTCGGTCTTTTAGGTTTAAATTTTCAGGGTACAAGCACGAGCCACACTAAATTTCCTGTACAGATTTTGGCGGCAAAGCAACGTAAAATTTTAAAATGGCGGTCATTTTTTTCAAAATAGCGCCTATCCGCGCTACAAAGCGCAGTTTTCCGTCTTTTAAGTTTTTTTTTTTTTTTTTTTTTTTTTTTTTTTTTTTTTTTTAAGAGTAGAAGCACGGGGCACTGTAAATTAGCTGTATACATTTTGGCAGCGATCCTACGTAAGCTTTCAAAATGGCGGCCATTTTTTCAAAACAGCAGTGAATAGGAAATTGTTGCTAGTTGTGACAATGATAATATTGAAATATAAATCATATTTCGACACTTTTACCCCAAAGACATTGAAATATTTCGAAAAAAAAAATAATAAACCCGAAAAAACCTATATGGGCCCAGGTGGGTTGGTCTTTTTCTTTTTTTTTTCTTTTAAAAAAAAACGGGTTTTCTCAAACTGTTTAGCACCATAGATGTTCGTTTTCGATTTCTTCCAAAATTACGCATGAGGATTTCCAGTCGCTCGGACTTTTTTTTCTGTACGCTAATGATCGAGAATTTATCTGAATAAAAAGTAGTTATCAATATTCTCGTTAGAAAGAAAACATTTGCAGCAGGGTTGGCTGGTTTAAACCATGCTTTAAACCAGCTGTTTTTTCGTTAAAAAAAAAAAAAGATTTTTAAAAAAAAAACGAAAAATGCGAATCGTGTGAACTTCGTGGTGACGTTTTCACGTTTCAAACCATCTGCATTAGTTTTATCTCCTTTTCACCTTTTAATCTAGGCGTCCCATCTCTCGGTCGAACCACAACCCTTCTTTCAAGTGCAAACCACGTAGTGGTTCGGATGTCACTTTAAGCGAAGGTCTTTTCCTTTATAACCTCGGTATTGCATAAGGATGTTAAGCCTAAACATACGAAACGAAACCAAATTGTATATTTCTGCTTGCCTGAATGCCTGTTGTTCTGTTAAGAAGCCACTGTTGCTTAAACATATTAATAGAAATTGTCGATGTGGCTTCCAACATTAGCTTGGATTGGACTTTCAGTTTTAATTTTATTGAATGATATCCACATACTAAATATGTAATTTAATACCTCAGTTTTAGCGTACTGACAATGATACGTTGACCTTAAAATTCTACATGCAAAGCAATAACTGCATTTTCCCGTCATTGCTTTGCATTTAAAGTAATAACAGGATTTTCCCGATTTAAAAAATTTACTGACATGATTTCTTTAAGCTTGTGTGATCCCTTCCAGTATAACCCTGTTATTGCACAATATCACCAAGGCGAAAGAAACTTACTTCTATCGATATGTAATATAAATATATAGAGCAAATTATTTAAACTAAAAAAAAAAGGAACGTTTAAACCAGAAAACCTTTTTTTTTTCAAAAACCCATGCGCCGGCGGGAGCTCATGTGGTTCGGATTCCACGTTAATCAGTAGGTCCACGTCTCACATAGCCTCGCTGCTGAAAGGGGCGCTAAACTAAAATCAACTCAACTCAACTCAAAAACCCATGGTTATTGCCAACCCTGGCCTGCAGAAATAGTAAATAGCTTTCACTTATTGACATGTAAACTATTGAATACGTAACAATCTATGAGTTCCCTTGATAGTTTTCAATGACTTGATTAAACTGTACGAGGGTATTTTCAAAATTTTCCGGTCTGACACAGAAATGTTTCGCAACTGATAATAAGCCCCTCATGACGTGACTATCGAAGAAATAATGTATCAGTTTCAACTGTGTAGCTGCGTCAATTCGTTGTAAGCAGTCATTTGAATCAGTCACTGTGGGTTAACACTGAAATATCACCCCACTACTAGTGAGCCATTCACGGCATGTAGTGCCATCTATGAAAGAAATAAGGTATCAGTTGTTTCATCTGTGTACGTGCGTCAGTACGTTGGAGGCAGTCATTTGAATCAGACACTGTGGATTAACACTGGAATATGGCGCTACTAGTAATAAGCCATTCACGGCATGTAGTGCGATCTATGGAAGAAATAATGTTTCAGTTGTTTCATCTGTGTAGGTGCGTCAGTACGTTGGAGGCAGTCATTTGAATCAGTCACTGTGGATTAACACTGAAATATAGCGCCACTAGTAATAAACCGTTCACGGCATGTAGTGCCATCTATGGAAGAAATAATGTATCAGTTTCAACTATGTAGTTGCGTCAGTACGTTGGAGGCAGTCATTTGAATCAGTCACTGTGGATTAACACTGAAATATGGCGCTGCTAGTAATAAGCCATTCACGGCATGTAGTGCGATCTATGGAAGAAATAATGTATCAGTTGTTTCATCTGTGCAGGTGCGTCAGTACGTTGGAGGCAGTCATTTGAATCAGTCACCGTGGATTAACACTGAAATATGGCGCTACTAGTAATAAGCCATTCACGGCATGTAGAGCCATCTATGGAAATAATGTATCAGTTTCAAATGTCTAGCTGCTTCAGTTCGTTGGAGGCAGTCATTGGATCAGTCATTGTGTGTTAACATTAAATATCACGCTGCTAGTAATAAACCATTCACAGCATGTAGTGTTATCTATGGTAGAAATAATGTATCAGTTTCAACTGTGTAGCTGCGTCAGTACGTTGGAGGCAATCATTTGAATCAGTCACTGTGGGTTAACACTGAAATATGGCGCGACTAGTAATAAGCTTTTCACAGCATGTAGTGCCATCTATGGAAGTAATGTATCAGTTTCAGCTGTATAGCTGCGTCTGTTCGTTGGAGGCACTCATTTGAATCAGTCGCTCTGCATTGTGCTCGCATCCTGCATGACAATGTTCCAGCCCGCACGGCTGTTGTTGCTAAGGCTGCGACTTCGAGGAGATTCAGCACGCACCATATAACAGATTTAGCACTACAGCTTTGGCAACAACAGCTCAATGCACAACGACTGATTCAAGTGATTGCCTCCAACGAACTGCTGCAGCTAGATATTTGAAACTGATACATTATTTCTTCCATTGTTGGCACTACATGCCGTGAATGGCTAATTACTAGTGGAGTGATATTTCAGTGTTAACCCACAGTGACTGATTCAAATGACTGGCTTCAACGTACTGACACAGCTACACAGTTGAAACTGATACATTATTTCTTCCATAGATGGCACTGTATGCCATGAACAGATTATTACCAGTTATGCTATAATTTCAGTGTTAGGCCGGAAAATTTTGAAAATATCCTCATACACATGCCAAAACAAGTTTAATTATTATTTGTGTCAGATTTGTCATCTTCAGTGTATTATTGCTAACATAATGAATATTAACACTTGGTTCTAGGCGCAGGAAAGACTCGCGCACGATGAGACACAGGCGAAATAAACCGTCAGTCACTATGCTGCGCATGGAAATTTTCTTTCGTAGTAACAGCTAGAGATGGAATTAGACGTAAGTACAATTCAGTTATTGTCTTAGATATTGTTTTGTAAATTCTCAAAATTTGTCTTAAGGAAAATTTATAGTAAAAAAAAAAAAAAAAAAAAAAAAATCAAATCTTGGAAACTGGTGAATGGTTGAAGTTGCCTAACGTAGAAGTAATGCTACTCACGAAGACACAAGACGGAATTTTCGTTGCGATATACGAAACCGAAACCACTTTTACGACATCTCAAGTTTTTGTCCTTTATGCAGTCAGTCATACGTGGAAGTCACCAATATACTAGTATATACTGGTCAGCAAGTTTACAGTGAGCTAAAAGGGAAATTAAAATCAGTCACGGATTAACAGAAATATTTCAAAATATGCCTAAAGTCAGGGAGATCTGCTATATTTTATAGAAAAGTCGAGGATTCTTTTTTTCTGCCAACGAAAGATATGAAGAATGTCTCTGAGAATCAGGGAGATTCAAGAGGATGATAATAAAAAGACTGAAGAAAGAAAATTATCCCCAGAAGTAAAAAAGTTTAAGGAGCGCCGAAATATGTTTAAACTTCATACTTTGATAGAAAAATTATAAAATAAATTAAAAAATTTAAATGCTGCAGAAGAAAGCTAATATGTTGTTTGTAGATTAAAAAAAAAAAAAAAAAAAAACATATGTTGGTTGTACGTAACACAGCCACAGACACACAAAAAAAGTTCTATGTACCGGACCCCACGGCATGGATTCGATGTATTTTGTTATGGGCGAAAAACCTGAGCGATGTTGGAAATGAAATCTTTAATTTTCACGTCCCACGGTTGTGCCGGCTAGGCTAGAGGAGACGTTGATGATAAGAAATGAATGAAATGGTGGAATGAAGAAAGTGTGAGGAAATGGGAGAAATCCGAGAAAACCAACGCACACGGTGTTTGTCCACCACAAGGTTCCCTTGGCGCGAGCTGGGATCGAACCCAGGACTCCATGCACCAGAGTTGAACGTTCTACCGTTGAGCCACCGCGGCCCCATTGAGCGATTTTGGATAGTGATCATACTTGTAATACAGCTATACAAAAGGAAAGAAAGTTCCGGGCAGCGAACCCCAGCGTATGGATTCGATCTATTTTGTTGCACAGAATCCAACTTTTGAAACCCCAGGACGATTAAACATGTCATTCTTTTTATGGGCGAAAAATGTGTGTCCTGCCTATCCAAAATCGCTCAGATTTTTCGGTCTTAAAAAAAAAAAATTGACACGTTCAGTCGTCTTGCAATCGGGTTTCGAAAGTTGGATTCTGTGTAACAACATACATCGAATCCATATGCTGTTGTCCCCTGCACAGAATTTTTTTTTTTTTTTGTATTACTGTGTTACATGTATTCGCCTTATCCAAAATCTAACAAGTTTTTCACCCATAACAAAAAATTGACACAATCGATCTTCCTGGGGTTTCAAAATTTGGATTCTGTGTAACAAAATACATCGTATCCATACCTGGGATCCGCTACACAGAACTTTTATTTTATTTATTTATTTATTTATTTATTGTGTGGCTGTGTAATTAAACAAAATGTTAGGATTGTTGTTTGTAGGAAATAAAAAAAATACGTTAGGTATGTTGATTATAGATAATCAAAGAGGAAGGCTAATTATGCTATATGTTTGGTGGTTTATGTAGTTTATAATTATTTTTTTGGCATTAGTGCTTAGTTGTATTCTAAATACAGGAAGCTTAACTCAATTCCAATTTACAGTAAGAAAGTAAGTATATATTATATTTTAACAATAAAAATAAGAGGGTTTCGGGGATGGTGAAGGCTTTTTTTTTTTTTTTTTTTTTTATCTTTCTTCAAACCTTAGCATAAATGACAGTGTTGGCGACGTCATATGCCAGGAAGAATTCACTTAATCACGGAAAGTCAGGGAAATCAATAGCAGAATTTCAGTGTGAGGCCTCAAATATGTCTCTAAAATAAGTTCCATTTTATGATTAAAAAAAAAAAAAGAAAAAAGAAAAAGAAAAAGAAAAAAACTACTGTACATATCATTTGTGTTGTGTCACATGGTGCATTAATCCCTAATGTTTTGTAGTAGAATAAAGACATTACATGAACTCAATGTGAGTGCCGTGTATGGTGCGATAAACATCGATGTGCTAACCTAGCTCTTGCCGGACTCTGGTTAACATGCTTGGTGCGACTATAGCGGCAGCTTTTTCAATTCGAATTCGCAGTTCATAACGGTCTTGTGGAAGAAGAAGCACGTAAACACTGTTCTTAACCCCACAAGAAGAAATTCAGTGGGGTTAAATCTGCTGATCTTTGAAAGTCTTTTCAGCAGCACTGAACTCCATTACGGTTACTTTGATGAACAGAGGCTTATGCGGTCAAATTTAAAACCTGTAATGAAACGAAGAAAAAAGAAAGGAGAAGAAAAAGAACCGTAGGGACCTGTGTACCATGTGCAACTAACGTCATAATCTAAAGTACAATACTTTTCAAATAATAAAATTTACTTTAGAGACAATTAACAAAAAAATGGTTACTTACCAATAAATCCCTCCGTGAGAAAATTAAACAGTCTCCATACGTTCCGTCTTCACTGGTAGAGTAACAAGGATAAAAACGGATAAGTCCTTAATGTTTTATACCACCGAGGACGGAACTAGCTTGGTGTTCTGAAACGTATGCAGAGTGTTTAGTTTTCTCACGGAAGGATTTATTGGTAAGTAATCAATTTTTTCTTAATTTGAATCATCCCCTCATGCGCCTACATAATTTTAATTTTAATTTTTTACTTTAGAGACCTCGGTTATTTTGCTGATAATGAAATTGACGTAGAAGCAGCATGTCGAGCGCTTGTAAAACACGAGTTGATGCAAGAATAATTAGTTCAAGAAATTCTAGATAGACGTCATTTGAGTAGGGAGATCAAAACATGCCAGAATAATATAAAGATGAACCGTAGAAAATGAATAATGACTAGCTTAATTAGATTGGTTTTAATGATATGATCCACTAGCCAGCTCTTCTTTCTGCGGCAATGAACTTTCTCGTTCGTTAAGCCATGGTAAGTTCGTTTGTAGTTTTACATCTCAGGGTAGCGACAAACTCAAAGAACCAGGAAAAGTCGGGTAATTTGAAAAGATCGAAAACATCAGGGAATTTGAGAAGATGGGAAAAGTCAGGGAATTGTGAGAAGGCCGGGAAAAATCATGGGATTCTGCTAGGATTCCAAGCGTAGCGATTTGCTAGGAATGAGATTTTAAAAATATTTAAATGAAAATTTTCAGACGACTTCATATGTAGTTGAATGCTTGTTTTTTAGTTGACAACTTCAAACTTAGAAACTTATCTGTGGTTTTCACTAACGATCTGTAAACGAACTTATATTCTTTAGTTGTGCGCATTATCTTTTTCTTTCGCATGTGCATTGGAAGATCATATTGGTGAATCATCCACAAAATGCAGTTGGGTCAACGAACCAATGATAAATTAATTCTGACTCACGCATAATTCCAATCTTGCATCTTTTTTATTCGGAGTTTCTTATCGTGCATTAAGTGAGGGTAGCTTATCGCACAAATAAAAGTATTTTGATATACGATTACTCGTATTTGAACTTTTGTGATTCATTGTTATGTATTTTAATTCGCAATTAAGTAAAGAGGCTTATTTCGGAAGAGTTTACGAAAATAACTGATAATGTTGCACATCAGCTTATCCGTTAGGTCAATGCTCAGTTGATAGCTGGACTAATTTCATCGGACTCTTAATCTTGAAATTTGGGATATGTCTATGGATACCAAAGTGTATTTTCTACTTCGTGTTTATAATGCAATTGTATTAATTCTTACACATTTATAGGTATATTTTTTTTTCTCCTCTGATGATTCTTCCCGGAGATCCGAACGGGGGACTATTTTATTTCCGGAATTTTTTACCTCTGGAAGAACCATCAATATTTTGTTCTCTTCCTTCGTCCCTTCTGGGAAAAAGATAATGTGGTAGTATTCCCATTTCCTTTCCACATCTCCATGCTGTTGACGACCTGGTGGTTCAGCCACCTTTTAGGACAGTTTCCCCTCCTAAGGACAAGAAGGTATCCTGACCTCCACCCTCTCATCCGCCCTCCGAAAAAGCCGTTGGCACTTGGTAGAAGCTGACTCCTTATCCCGGGAGTCAGTCGGTCGCCACCGACGATAGCCGTCCAAGACGTTGCCTGCTTTCTTCGGCGAGGAGGTGTAGGTTGGGATTTTCTCTTTGTTCAGAATGAGATTCGAAGGCTTTTCTCAAACCTCTCCAGTACTTTTAGAAAGCATAGGTACATATTTTATCATTTTCCATCAATGGTTATACATTCGTAATGATTTATGAATGTTGATTCGTTTCATAAATTTAAGAAAAGTATAAATCATTTATACTAATTTTAAAATTATTGACATTAAAAATGATGCAGCAGTTTGCGAACAGTATTTATAGTAGATGGGTTCAAATGGATTTACATTCTCCCTCTCCCTTTTGTTATTCTTTGAGCCAAATTTATGTATGCTTTTAGAATGTCATTACGACATGTTCAAAGTTTTATAAAACCATTTTTTCAAGATGTGTAAAAAGTATTTTGTAACTGAAACCAACTTTTGAGAGGAGCACAAAAACTGTTCTGGGAGCTGGAGGGTGGTCCATGATGGAAACGCCCCTGCTTAAAACCCCTCTTCAAAAATACGTAAGAAAGACTAGATTTCTTTACTTAGTAATTCTCATTAAAACGAAAAAAAAAAAATGGGAGAGTCAGAATTTGCTAGTCAAATTATCTAATATAAATAAAATATAGAGTTTGTTTGTGTATATGTCTGTGTGTGACCTGGGGACCAGATGAGTGGACCGAGCTTGGTCCATGCCCCGTGGTTTTCAAAATTCGTACGAGGGGGGTCTCACGGGGGCGCTTACCGGGACATGTAAAAGTGGTAGAAAATGACCGATATTAGTGTGAAATTCATAGTTTTCGCGGTCGGTGAGATCAATGGTGATATTCTTACGGGCATTGACTTTCGAATACAGCTCTCATCGGCTGGGGGTCAGAGGAGCTTTTTTTTTTTTTTTTTTTCCAAAACTGGAACCAAAGGGTCTCTTCAGGGGGCGATTACCGAAATGTAAAAGTAGTAGAAAATGACCGATATTTTTTCTTTCGTTGTTCAGTTTGTTTACATAGATATTTTATCTGGCCCATGTGAAGAATGCGTATTTCAACTAGTCGTAAAATAATAATAATTTGTTTCAAGTACGCTGTGGAAGTAATGAAGATTCATGGTGTGTGATTCCTGTTTCAGTGTTTACATTTTCATACTTTTATTGTAGGAAAAGAATCGTAAATCGGATCTCCATCATGCACTTGTATTGTTTAGTATCTGGTTTCCCGGCAAAAATTTTTAGGTTTTGGAATTAGGGAAGCAAAAAGGTTTTGGAACTACAGAAGCAAACAGGTTCCTTGTTGCGGACAGTTCATTATGACGTATTACGTTGAATGAAGGAAACTGATCAAAGCGACCCATTTTGCGGGTTACAAATATTGTACATGTTGATACTAACTTGAACATAAGTTCAGTGTCGTGGTCGGCAGAGCGTTGACTTCTTCGTCCCAAGTTCGTGCGTTCATTTTTTTTTTATTTTACAAATAAACACCAAGTGGGCAGGTTTTCCGGAGTTCTTTTGTTTACCCTTATTCACATTTCTTTTGTTCTTCCATCATTAACTCAGTAATTACTCTCTCTTTTCTTCAACTGTAAACTAATGCTTTAATGTGAAGTATAAATATTAGGCAATTAATTTCGTCTGTTAGTCACCTTCGGGCATTGTGAAACTACGAATTTTGAATGATTGACTTTACCTGTGTATACGTTCCGGGACACAATTTTATTTTTCTCGGGAATAAGATGTTCTCTTGCTCACATTCTGACATGGCAATTTAGTTTACTTTTACGATAGTATTCGTTGCTGGAAAATAGAATTTGGTAAATACCCAAATGTGGGAACCTAATTGTTAATACAAAGTAGTAAAGACATTATTACAAGAAATTTGAAAATGATTGTATACGCTTTATAATCGTGTATTAAGCGGAGAATGTTTACGTGCTTTAGTTCAGTATTTTATTTCTTATCTTAGAAACTTACCAATGCTACGCCTAGGCGAAACATGGAAACTGACTGTGTTCCAAAAATTAAAAGAAATAGTAAATGTAAGTTGGTTGATGCAGTGGATCGAGGCGGCGTACGTAGAAAAAAAAATGCAATCTTCAACAATAGGCTTTTATTTACGAGAGTGTATTGTTGTATAGAAAGGTGGTCGAGAAGTTTGGGGGCGGAGTGCATAGTAACAGCTTTCTGCTGGTTTAGCGCGATTATTCAATTGCAGCGTCAGGATCAAAAGTGAGGTGATGTAGTTGTGGTGTTTGGTACAACCATCTCAATTTCCAACTTTTCCAAGACCACGTTCAATCCTGGTTGTTAGGTGCTTCTTTATCATGGATTCGGGAAATACCAAGTGATAAATTTTCTGCGTGTTGCAACGCTTGCCAGAACTTCCTTTTGTTGAGTAACATGAGACGGCAGGCGATAATGTTATGAAGAGTTATGGCCTTGTGAATCAATAAAGCAAATCCGTGCCTTTTGACTTGGAGTGTCATAAACATAAAGGTTTCTGATGTTGCATGCTCAAATGTGGAATCTACGATGCAAGTGGCTACGAGTTCGGGAACGAAACAGTGTAGTTTATGTACTGAGATTGTTACTAAAAGATTGTATTATAAAAGCAGAATTACTATGATGTATCTAAAGTGTAGTGAATGTTATCAATGTGGACTGCTGAAAACGTGTGGAAGTATCACTTATGTTACGAAGACGGTAAGATTGCCAGGAAAATGCAGCTTCAACGTAACAAAATAGAATGGGTTTATGGGTTATCGCCATACTTCAGAAGTGAACTAGTTCTGTTGTTGAAGGAGACATAAATGTGTTATTCTGATGTACCGTAAAAGGGCAAGTGTGCACATGTTTTTTAACATGGACGATTTTAGGGAATTCTACAACTTCTCACATTTTAATTACTTTGAAAGAGACGTTTTCACCCTTGAAGTTGAAGAAAAGACATCGCCAAATTACCATGTAGAGGAAGTTGGGGGTTACTTACTTTGCATGGAGCATTTAAAGCTGCAGTTGAGGTAACGAACTGGAGAATCGTTGAATTTTTAAGACTTCTGCATAACTTATTTAAGGTTGTTCCAGTGAGCCGTGTCAACTACCTTTCTATAGAGGCGCAGAAAATTATCCAGTGAAGTTTCGTTCTGTGTTACCTTGAAAATAGTAGTGTTACTTAGCGAGCCACTGACATTTATCCTTACCCTTTGTTGTATATTCAACATGTTAGGAAGGATCAAATTTCCAGCTTTTCGAGCTGTCAGATCGTGTCAAATAGGTGGGAATAAGATAAAATGCTTAATCCTAAAATTACATGTTTTAAGGTGCTTGCTTCAGAAGTAAAACAATTCCTTACTGAATTTCAGAGTGACTCTAATCTCAGTCTATTTCTTTAAAATAGTTTGTCACAGGGTTGGCTGGTTTAAACCAGAAAACGAAAAATATTCGTAAAATCTTGATGAACACATAGTTGTGGGTTATCACGTTTCACTCCCGTATATTATTCGTATTGTATTCAGACCTAAATTCCCCATTTATTACTCAAAGAGATTACACTATAAAAGCAAGTTTTTTTTTTTTTTTTAAATAAGTTTATGAATGTTTCTTTTGTGATTTTTTACAGTGTGTTATTGCTATGCAATTGCAATCAAAGAAAAACTCCAAATATTGTTTCGTTGTAATATTGTTTACTATTGATAAAACACTTAGAGATGCCGTACTTTTCTTTTGGGTTGGGGGAAGGGAAGTCATACAAACTCCACGATAGGCATTTATTGAAATCAGAATATCTTTGGTATCTATTTATGTATAAATGGGTCAGAGCCAAAGTGGACTCAAATAATTCGTATCTTTATTCACTTTTCTTACTGGTATACAAATTAAGTAGTTGTATTTTTTTTAACTCGGACTAATAAAAGTCGTAGTGAATTAACTTGGACTAAATTAGTTCTTCTGTACTCGGCAGTATTTTGAAATTGTCCATATGTAATTCTCTATAATGGTTTCACTTGTGCAACTGTTTATCTTTTTGTCTTTCTGAAATGACTCTTTGACAGTTTTATTAACAAGTATGTAAAGATCAGTATAACGTATTTTTTATCAGGAGTCCTTCGTGAGTGAATCGGCAGAGGTATCGCACTATGCGGCCAATTAGTCCCGGTTTCGAGTTCAAATGGAGGACAATTTGTCTGGGATGTAATCCGAGAAGCGGGTTGGATTCCGCTGTAAGCTTATGTGACCCCTTCCAGCATAAGCCGGTTGTTGCATAATAACGCCAATTGTAAAACAAACTTATTTCTGTTCATATGTGATATAAGTATATAGAGCAAATTATTTAAACCAAAGAAACCTGGTTTAAACAAAAAAAAAAGGCTTAAACAAAAAAACATGTTTTTTGTTTTGTTTTGTTTTGTTTTTTCAATGAAAACCTTGGTTTTTGCCAACCCTGGTTTGTCAGACGTGACAAAAAATGTGCACCGAAATAAGTTTACAAAAAAAAAAAAAAAAATAAGAACCTTTTAGTTCTTTGAATTAATCTATATGAATTGATGTGTAAAATTAAAAAAAAAAAAAAAAAATCTTCCTGTGAAAAACGTTGACATTGGTTTTGCTACACATACTGACTTGAAGAAATGTTAACCAATAACGGATTTGTAGATTCTGAATTTTCGCTGAAATTGCACAAAGTGTCTACAAAAATCTGTTTTCAAAGTTTAGGAGAAGCTTTAACTATAAACTGACTAGAGCTTTTTCGTATTTGGATCTTAATATTTCTACAGGATGTGATGTTGGAGTGAATCGCATGAAAAGTTTCTTTTAGCTGAACTCAGTGCCGGATTTACGTATTAGCTAAACAAGCTGTAGCTTAGCGCCCAACTCTCGTAAAGGCTCAAAAAAATTTACAGAAAAAACTGGATGTATATTTCCAAAATATATAAGATAAAAAATAAGTAAAATAAAACTTGTACATGAACAGTATTTGTTTTTGTGTGTGGGGGGAGGGGGCAGGCTTCTGTGATGTAAATAATGGGGCTTCTCCTACTAACCTGCCCCCCAAAATATCACTAGTTTGCCAATTTTGCACATAGGGTAGCTACGTTCTTCATGGACTGATTGCATGGCAGTATGTGGCATGCAGCTGCACACTGAAATGCAGAAAATTTGTCATTGACAAAGGACAACTGGAAATATAAAATTCCCCATTACCTTCAATAGCTTAGAGCCTCATCAAATCTAATCTGACCCTGGCTAAACTAATTGAAAACAATTGTTTAGATGGCAATAGGGCAGATAGAGTTGTGTTGCAGTTCAAAGATTTTTGTTGAAATTCAAATCGTAAAACAATTATGAGTCGTATTCTAGAACTGGAAAGTATTTGGATGCCATTTGGTTAAAGAATTTGGATACTTCAGAGTAAAAATGACGTAGGCATTAAAATTTTTTTCAGTGAAAATCTAGAATCTCCAAATTCGAATCCTTCCTGATAATACGCATGAAAAGTCTGTGCCCGCTCCGTTTATACCGTTGAGTACGTATCAATCACTCTGGGCCTTATAGCTACCATTCCATTATTCGCTTGTTAGCGCTGAGGAAAACCCTTGTTCCTGATTGCTTTATCTTGAGATTGAACGTAGAACCTCTGATTAATGAAGTTTGCATAATTGCTATTCCAAGACAGATTGAGCATCTTTACCGTACTGGGATGATATTTTGTCTGTTCCCCATGTCTTTAAACATAAATAGTAATGAAACTTCGAAACTAAGTCCTGTATCTTTAATAAATTATTAAAAAATAGATCACGTTATAGGAGAATAAAAGTTTTACAAAGCAAACCTACAGACTGCATGTCTTAATGCTGTCATGAATTATGTCAGCAATTCATGTAATGCTTATTTTCTGCCTTATGTTTCGAAATTTTTCTAAGTGGAAACAATAACCAGCCAGCTACGGAATGTTATTCCCGATACTTGATATATTCCATAATAACGTTTACTCTTATATTGTAAAAATCAGACATATAATTTATTAAATTATCTATAATAATACAAATTTAATTTGAAATTTGATAACACACACACACATACAATATATATTTAAAATTCTGAAAAAAATATGTTAATCTATAAATTAGGCATGGAATTTTTCGAAAAATCTCTTTTTCGATTCTCATTTTTCGAAAAAAAATCGTTTTTCGATAATTTTTCGTTTCTCAAAAAAAAAAAAAAATGGACTTTCGATGTTTTTCTGTTTTTCGATAATTTTTCGCTTTCCGCTTTTCGAAAAAATTTGAAAACTTTTTGGCTGCTTTGTTTTGTGTTCGTCCTTCCTTTGGTTTTTCTTTTAAAATGTCAATCATCATCCTTTACTTGACTTTTCTTATTAAAAATCAAACAAGGATAGTATAAATCGTAAGCAATAGACGAAACCATTCGATTTTGATTGAAATTGGCATGGCCGTAAATTTGGCCAAGGTTCGTAACCATGTGTGCTGTTATGGTATACATTTGGTTTCCGAGTTATTGGCCATCAAATGTGGGTTTGGATTTCTTTGTATGTCCCACGATTATGCCCTTTATTCTAAGGGAAACGATTGAAACAAGTGAGTAATGGTGGAATGATAATGTAGGAGCAAGCGGGAGTACTCCTAGGAAACCCACGGACACGATTTTGTCTACCACAAACTTTCTTGGGCGGGAATAGAACTAGGGACTGCAGGCTCCAGAGCTAAGCGCTCTACCACTGAGCCACCCGCCCCGTGGGTTTGGATTTAATGAAAGGATATTGTATAACGCATACTATCGATGAAACGCGCCCAATCACGATCAAAATTAGTGTGGTTGTGGATTGCGATGTATTTAGTAAGTACGAGCATGTGTATTAAATGCTAGCTGAATATATCCATTCTTCACATGGGGGCTGTATTTGGAAGTCAACGCGTGTGGGAGTACCACCATTCATTTCAACGATCGCGAAAATTATGCATTTGACACTAATATCGATCATTTTGGGCGATTTTTACATGTCTCGATATCCCCCCTCCCCGGTGACCCCCGGCCCGCAGCCGAATAGGATGAATTTGGAAGTTAATGCAATCGGAGTTTCACCATTGATCTCAGCGACCGCGAAAGCCATGAATTCGACACTAATAACGGTTATTTTCTACTACTTTTACATGTCCCAGTAAACGCCCCCCTGAGACCCCCTGTTTCGAATTTAAAAAAAAACGCTTCGTCTTGGTCTGTGGCCTGGACCGACATCCGTGACTAAAATTTGGTAACTCTGGGTCAACTTATCTGGTCCCTAGGCTGGACCCGGTAAACGCTCTCCCTGAAACCCCCTGGTTGGAAATTAAAAAAAAAAAAAAAAAGACGCTTCATCTTGATCTGGGGCCTGGACCAAGGTACCCGTGACCAAATTTTGGTAACTCTCGGTTCACTCGTCTGGTCCCCAGGCCGCACACAGACAGACAGACAAACAAAGTCTATTTTATTTATATTAGATTGGAGTGTGTGGGATTTCTGTTCCAGAGTTATTGTCCATCATATTTGGGTTTTAACTTACGTTAGTGATATCAAGAAATTTCACAAAGACGCATATGATCTTGACCAAAGTTGGTATGATCGTAAATATTGACAAACATAAAAGCTTAGTATGAAATATTATGGTGTACAGACTTTTGGCTCCCAAGTTATTAGCCATCGAAGTTAGGTTTGGATTTCACGAATGACTATTGTTTAACGCATACTATCGACGGAAATAATAATGTATGTTGGTAGATCTTGACGCAGTTTCTACGCATGTTAAATATTGTAGTATATTGGTAAATATTCCCGATAGGGTTACCAATTTAGCCAGTTTGTGACTATTTCTGTCCATTTTGAGATCCTGGATAGCCATAGATTTTTGAAAAAAGGCAGTAGTTGTTTTTCTAAGTTATATATTCTTGCTTTTAGCCATTTTCTGACTTCAGCAACTTTTTGATACATAGAAGGTTGCTCGCTTTATATCCGACCATTTCTGACGGGTACTTACCTTATGAGATACTGCGCCACCACAATTGATCATTGTCTGTTGGACCTCCAGCATTGTGGACTATCACAAGTATTGCAGTTTCCAATGCAGCAAGCTCCCACGCAGGACGGGTATGCGGATTCTATCTCACTCCTCCCTTCACGCTTTCCATAGACCAGGGGCCGCGGTGGCTCAGTGGTAAATCGTTCACCTCTGGTGCTTGGGGTCTCGGGTTCGATCCCAGCCCCCGCCAAGTGAACTTTGTGGTGGACAACTTTGTGCGTGGGTTTTCTCGGGATTCTTCCGTTTCCTCCCACTTTCTTCATTCCACCATTTCATTCATTACTCATCATCACCGTCTCCTTTAGCCTAACCGGCATAATTGTGGGACGTAAAACTCAAAAATTTCATTTTTTCATTTCATTTCCATAGACTATCCAGGATGCGCGGGCGGCGATGTTGAAGACGTCGTTTCAACAGCCCAAAAAGCAAAAATCAATTGGACTGATGTCTGGGCTTTTCACAGGAATGTCTTCAAACGGAATGACACGAATTCCTAATTCTTCTGCTATTTCCTGATAAAAACGTAGTGATATTCTGGCGGTATGACTCGAAGCCTTGTCCATACGGATCATCACCTGGTTCGCGTCCATTCCATACAATTGTGGGATGTCTCTCTTATAGATAGGTGTCAGAATGGAAGTATCTTGCATTCAGTTTTACGTTTTTGTCTACTTTGCGTATCAGCAGCTTACCTTCATATCCGAATTCCGTAACAACCATGAAGCCACAAGGGAAACTTTCCCTGCACTGACGAACAAATTTGCTGCTCTTTGCCAGCAATGTAACGGTATGGGACCACCAGCTGCAAAATAGACATATTACTCATCCATTGTGACTTTTTTTCATTTGGAACTCGCCAGGTACTTTTCATAGCGTTTTCTGGAGTTCGTCGTACGTTCGGCAATGTGAGGTGGTAGCAGATATTGTACATGGGCCTTCACTTCAACTTGAGGGGCTTGCGAATTATGTTCACAGTTGACGGTGCTAAGTGGAATCTGTGGTCCATACCATGTTGCGTCGGAGGGTTTTCTTGGCAAGCCAATCGACAGATCCCCCTTAGTACTACAGGTGTCACTTTGCTTGCAGCCCTTATCATGGTGGTTTTCTGAGTGAAAATTTCGCAAGGGGAGCCTGTTATGCGTAACGGGATACAATAGCCTTTGCATTAGTCACCACAAGTGTTAATCCATTCTCCCGACACTGTTTCACAATGCGTACGTACGAAAATTTAGCATGGGAAAGGGCCATTACGTAACCATTAGGTGCAACCACCGAATCGAAAATGGTCGGATATACAGCGAACAACGTTTTGTATTCTATGCGTCATTTTGCTATTTTGTGAAGTTTGCTTCGTTTTCTAATTTTGGTAACATTATAACCTCTACTGCTAGAATTGACCTCCTAAAAGATAGCATTAGTGGTCATATTGATGCCTCCCCATATCCTGGTTACACAGAAGAGGAGCTCGAAACTTGTAAGTTACCTGTAGACGTTGAGAAAAATCTTCGGGGAGGACGTGCAAGTTTTAGTTTTTAAAAAAAAACCTTAAAGAAGTGCAGACTTCCTGATAATACATACAGGGCCGGCCTTAGGTGGTGCGGGGCCCGATTGGGAACATTTTGCGGGGCCCCAGGTTTACAACTAACTTGCATTAAGGTCTGTAGAGCATATATATATATATATATAAATTGAGCTCTCTCTTTGCTGGTCTAGTGGTTATATCCGTTTCCCTTTAGGTTTATAACGTTTTTCCATTTGCAAACTGTTCTGGTGAAAACGCTCACTCTGTTCATTGCTTATAGCATATTTTTTTTTTTTTTTTTTTAAAGAAATACCTCAAATGGAAATGCAGACACTGAATGAATTTTAAAATACATAAATTTCATTCTTGTGCCTCGCAATTTTTCAAGAAGGTTTTGTACCACTATTTGATAGTTTTCTTTTCTTACAAGTAAAGCTATCGATGTTGAAATCTAGTTTCTTGACCAAACTTGGCAAAGAAGTGTGGATTATCAAGAAACAACCGTAAGCAAAATTGAAAGTGCTTCCGTCCATAAAGACGGCCGCAGTGGTCAAAAACCTGATTGATCAGAATAAGGAAGCCATAACAATGTGTTTCAAGTTTGAACATTTCATTTTATTTGTAAAACGGGTAAATGGATGAAAAACAAAACCACATTAACCGACACCAGGAGGAAGTAGACATCTATTTGAGGGTATGCTTATTATGGCCGCTATCTTGAAGTCGGTCATCTTGTATCTCGCTCGACTTTTTTAAACAGGAAGGAGCACGGGCGCCCGAAGAAAATTTTATAGGGGGCTCATCTCGCTGGTTGCTATATTACGTTTGATATTTTTTTATTTGTAGTAAGAAACACTTAAGAAATTTAATACATTTTCGTGAGCCAGTGAGGGACGGGGCCCCACCCTGCCCTCTTCTTCAGGTGCCCATGGGAAGGAGGTCATATAATAAATCAAATTGGGCTAGAATTTTACGAGAAATACAATGGTCTATTTTTTTCATAAGTTTATATTTGTAAGACATAATGAAATGCACGTTTATATGAATTCGTTGGTTCAGAGATTTCTTAACAGCTGTATCTTTTTGAAGAGAGTTCAAGTCAGGAAAACCTAATGTACGGTAGTGAGAACATCGTAGAGAGCTACTATGAAAAAGTATAATCAGCTTGAAATCGTTATCGACTGCAGACAAAATGAAATGATGATGAGACTATCACAGGAATTGATGGAAGATGAATGACATATTTTCTATTTAATTATTTTAGCTAGAAGACAAACCTTCATACACACTAGTATACATTCCGTTTTCCTAATTGATTAAAAAAAAAAAAACATCCACGTGATATTTAGCAATAGAAGGCAAAGTTTGTCCTCTGGTTTTGCATTTTTAATATAGCTATAATAAGAGAAAGGATATGCAAAGAAGTCGCACATCTCGCTATTCACGGTAGTATCATATGACATAATCAGTAAGAACGCCAGAAACTTTTACTTAGTAGGGTGTTCAAAATAAAAGAGGGTATGCACTCAGAATAATGATATACAATTTTACACAAAGTCAAAGAAAACATTTTACGCCCAGGGGTGTGTAAGGAAATTTGGGGGAGTGGTAGGGGTGTTGGGGGTGTGCAGAATACCCCCTGGACATAATATCTATTTTTACAACAGAAGTTGTAAATATATATATATATAAAAAATAACAAACTATTGCAGCATTAAATTCAGAAAATATTTACTTATGCCTAGAAGCTTAATACAAGCTATTCATTTACTTGTTCGGAAGAGGCCATACCCTTCCTTGTAGAGTCCATGGATGTACCTGTATTGCAATAGTTGTTGTGTCTACTTGACATCCGAGAGTACCAGAGCCATCCCAACGATATCATAGCCACTTGGTTGGGGGCCCCGCGAGCAGAATGGCATGTATTAATTACATTTGTTAAGAGCAAAATTTAGTTATAGGGAGCACAACACACTTGTTTGCTCTTGCAGCTAAAACGGCACTGGAGAGATTAGACTGGAGACTCGACAGTAGAATAGACGGCACTAGCGCGGGGCCCGATTAGGAGCAATCGCTCCAATCCGGCTTAAGGCCGGCCCTGAATACATATACACACCCTTCAGAAAATGGTGCTTTTCAGTGTCAATGAGAATTTGAAACCAGTGAATTTGTCCTGTACTGACTTAGCTTTATCTTTAGCTTAGGGATTTGAAGATAATATCGATAAAATTGATCATCAGCGGCGAATATAAACTTCATGAAATGGGTAAATGAGTCTTCAACTTAAGAATTTCGGCAAGAGGTAAATTAGTACACAGATGCTGGGCGAGAGAGTCTTTTTGAAAATTTGTTTCGTGGCTTTCATTCTTTCTTTTCATACTAATGGTTACAATTTCGAACGCGGAAGTGAAGAGTGTATCCAACCAGGTGAATATG
This sequence comes from Thermobia domestica, assembly GCF_964235325.1. NCBI lineage: Eukaryota > Metazoa > Arthropoda > Insecta > Zygentoma > Lepismatidae > Thermobia > Thermobia domestica. The sequence goes on along the minus strand of NC_137470.1, from coordinate 145,979,057 downwards.
GTCAAAAACAAACTCAGAAACAGGTTGGAAACAAAAACGCTTTTTTCAGTTTTAAGAATGAGATTTGGGTTGCGCCGTGTGCGAAAGTGTTATTTCCTACGCGAAATTTTACACACAGATTTGGAACTACAGTAAAACGCAGATTATCCTCTAGTGCCGCGAAGATTGTTTTTAATCCTACTGCATTCGCGCTCATTTATTTTTCATAAGTATTTTTCACAATTATTATTATTTTTTTTTTTTTGAAAGGCGTAACTGGAAACGTTTTGTTTACAGCACAGTATTGCTTTTGTTTACTGGTTTTTATTTTAGTGATTTAGACGCAGAACAAAGATTTCTGCTGTACTGTACATATTTTAAAAGTGTTATTGTTTTTTGTGCAATAAATCATTGTTTTTATGCTGAATTATTTTTCGTTTTTGCACCAAATTTAAGGTCTTTTCGGGTTATCCGCGATTTTCGCTATCCACTGTGCCCTTGACACTCTATTCCGCGGATAGGGGGGCGCGGTGGCTCAGTGGTAGAGCGTTCACCTCCGGTGCTTAGGGTCCCTGGTTCGATCCCAGCTCGCGCCATGTGGACTTTGTGGTGGACAAACGCTGTGCTCGTGGGTTTTCTCGAGGTTCTCCCGTTTCCTCCCACTTTCTTCATTCCACCATTTCACTCATCTCTCATCTTCACCGTCTCCTTTAGCCTAACGGTCATAAGCGTGGGACGTAAAACTTAAAGATTTCGTTTCATTTTTTTTCAATTCTGCGGATAACTCAGGCTTTACTGTAGTTGGAACAAAAGCAGCGTGGTACAAGCAACCGAAACACAAGAAGGTTCGCCTTAACCTGAAGAAGAAGAAGAAGATTATGACATTTACTGTATTTCTGTTAGGGGAGATTTGATTTAATTTTATATTATTACTAGCCTTTGGCTAGCTGGGGACTCCGCCCCGAGACCCCACGTTTGCTCAGCCTATGGCCCCGTGTTTCTTATACAGTGGGTAAAATAAGTATTTGGACAGCTAGACCTAGGATGAAAACACAAGTAAATACCATATATGCAAGTCAGTATAGACCAAAAGATTATTGGAGTATTAACACCAGAGTTATGATAGTTTTGTCGCCTACTGAATACTGCCATGTACCCCATATGACAGCCGTGAGTGAAGGAAAAAGAAATAGGTAGGTAGGAGGGTAGCAAAAAAAAAGTATTTGGACAGCGCTGTGATCGCGAACAAATCACGCAAAAATTGGAGCAGAAGAGTTGCTTCAGTACATCTGGGTAGTCTACACTCTGTAAAGAGAAAATAGCGACACCTCACTTCTCAAGCTAATTTACACAAAAAAACATACTTGCAGCCTGTTAGAAGAGGAATAGAAGGAAATGAAGAGTGGGATAGTTCATTTGCGTTATCTGTAACACCTGTGGTGTACGACATCGCTTGCCAATTGTTTGTGTATCAGTAATATTTTCGCTAGATGGCACTGAGTGCGTCTCGTAAATTATTGTAGTGAGAATTCTGCATTGCATTTGTGATGTGTAGGTTGAGGTAAATAGCATTTTATGATTGTTCTTTGCTTTCTCATTGTTTGGACAGTGTCAAGTGGCAAAATTTTTGTTGTGCAGTGTTGTTTGTGTGTGATATTGTTGCTACATGTGTACTGTAAACAAATAAGATGGGTAAGAAATGTGACTTGTTCCCATGTGAACATGACCTAATTCTTGCTTTGCGCAGCGAAGGCAAATCTCTAAGAAAATAGATGGAATACTGAAAATCCATCATTCTACGGCAGGAAGAGTAATTCACAAATGGAAACAGTATAACAAATCGTCCCTTCGTCAACAGTGTGAAAGAAAGCATCACCCAGAGCAGATTGCTAAATGAAGTCAATAGCACTGCAGAATTGGGAGTGATTTCCCCCAAAATCGCTTCTGTGGTTTGATATGATCTTGGAACTGCAGTTACTCGTACAACTGTATTGTCTTGGCTGTATGAAGAGGATATTACAAAGAATAAACCGCGTAGAAATTCGAAACAGACAAAACACAGAGGACTTCAACATGTAATTTTGTGAGTCGATATGCAACTTGGACTTATGACAACTGCAAGCACGTCGTCTTCTTCGTTGAAAAGAACTTTAGAATAGTGGGAAACGATGCTGGTTTAAAGTGTGGATACGAACAAGCAAGGAATTTAACAAGGATTTTGTTTAAGAGACTCAAATATTCAGTTACTGAGTGATGATATGGGCTTGGTTAACTGTTAAAGACGTCAGAACGACGGATATATGTGAAGGATCGTTTGATGCACGAAAATATCTTCAAATTCTGGTACGAAAAGTTTTTGCAACAGCTAAAGATGACTTTTCTGAAGAAAATTTGGACTAATTCCTTTTCCAGGACGATAATGCCTCATGTCAGCGAGCGAAAATCGTTAATATGTGGTTCAAGAATATGACTGTTTAGAGACTCATGTGACCTACAAACTCACCTGACATGAATCCAGTTGAAAATTTATAGATCAATATGAGTAGAAGATTCAACAGACAACTATCTCAAATAGAATGGAATTCAAGGGACAGATAATCTGGGTGTTATTATGTGAGATCGAGGTTGCAGTTTGCAATAGCTTTGTTACCAAAGGGCTCCGATGATTCGCTGCACTGCAAAAAGCTCATGGTGCACATACAAAATACTAGTTTGGTGTATGGTACTTCCCGATGTTTGCACACAATATGTCTTACCCTTAAGAAATTCAGTTTCTTGTTTTCTGCTATTGTTGTTGATCTTTTTCAGTTTTGTGTATAACTCTTCCTATAAACTATTTTGCTCAAAACACACATAGCTACTTATATATGCATATAAATTCATTAAATTCATGTCAAAAGCCTGAAACTCTGGCGCAAGTATTAAGAATGAACTGCTTATTAGAAATATGCATTGTAATATTATCAGGAATTCATGTAAAAAATCATATTGATTAAACTATGTTGTGAAAACCATATCCGAGCAAGTGTCGCTATTTTTTCTTTACAGAGTGTAGAAAGTAGAGTGAGGCAGTTCGTAGCTGCTGAAGACGAAACCAGTACCATGGGGAGAAAACAGAGAGAGACAAATTTAGAGGAACGAAAGTTAATTGTGAAATTGTATGGAGAAGGTAAAAATTACCGAGAATTTGGCCGTATAGTGGACAAGTTACCTTCCACTATTAGTTATATTATAAAGAAACACAAAACAGAAAGAAATACTACAAAATAAACCGCGAACAGGCCGACCAATGAAATTAAATCCCCGACAAGAAAAGTACATCATTAGAACTTGTGAAGAAAAATTCACGAACAAGTGCAAGACAGGTCGCCACATCACTCGCCCAGGACATGCAAGTCAATGTTACACCTCAAACAGTAAGAAATACACTTAAAACAGCAGGTTTTCGAAGATGTACAGCAAGAAAGAAAAACATACATTTGTCAGACAAACAGAAAGAAATGACTAGAATTTCCAAAGAAGTACCAAAATGAACCTGTGGACTTTTGGCACAATGTGATTTTCACAGATGAAACTAACATCAACGAATTTGGAAATGATGGATACCAACATGTGTGGCGAAAGAAGAATAAAGCATTCGGAAAACAGAATATCGTTCCAACAGTTAAATATGACAGCTGTTCAATGATGGTGTGGGGGTGTGTAAATGCTAATGGAGTGGGAAATATCCACGTGATTGATGGTATTATGACTGCGAGAGTGTATTTGGAGATCTTACAATCAAGCTTAAAGGATAGCGCGCAAAAAATTCGCTAGGATGATAAGTGGATATTCCAACAAGATAACGACCCCAAGCACCGAACTTCCGATGTTCGCCAGTGGATCCTTTATAATACACCCCACTAGCTGGAAACTCCGCTGCAATCACCAGATTTGAATCCACTGCAGAACTTATGGTTTGAACTAAAGAAAAATATCCGTAAACGCAACCCTACCAGCAGACAACAGTTGATTCAGTATGTTCGACAGGGATGGGCAAAACTTGATTCCGCCATTTGTTATAAATACATCAATTCAATGCAAAACGTCTTCAAGCAGTCGTCCCAGCTAAAGGGTATCAGGCAAAGTACTGAGAGGTCCTCTTGTTTTCATTTCATAGCTTTTTATGTTCATTTTTCGTTGTGTCCAAATACTTTTTTGTTCTACTGTCAAATGTTCTTATCTTTCGTTCGATATTATAGCGTATAATTTTGAGATTTGTTAATACGTATACATGCAAATAAAAGATTGTATTTGCCCCTTGTTTCCAACATACAATCCAATCTATTACCTTGTTATGTACGCTGCGAAGTAGCGGCTCTTTTGTTTTTGTGCGAGGTGTCCAAGTACTTTTTTACCCACTGTATATATATATATCAGACTTTGCATTAGGAATGGATTTTGTGCATTTACTATTAACATTTTCTGCATTTGACCTACGGCCTCGCACCTCTTAAACCTACAATTTTACCAAATTTCAAGTTTCTTTTCGTATTTCAACTATCAAGATTTTTTATCCCAAAGAAAATGTCCATTTAAATAACGGAAATTTCTTCATCCTCCCCTTAGACCCCCTAAATATTAAAAGTATCCACTTTTGGCAATTTTCCTGTGGGTTAGTCCCAGAAAGGTAGAATCTTGCCAAATTTCAACTTTCCACGTGAACCGGAAGTACCCGTTATTTAATGTCAATTCATGTAGTTTTATATATAGTTAGGATAGGAATCAAATTTATTTAGCTTTGTCTCAGCGCGAAAGCTTGCTTTTTTCCTAGTCATTTCTACAATTTTTTAGCTCTTGATTTTAGCCACTTTTTCTGGTTGAGTGTTTGCAACACTACGCTGTGCAAAAGTTTATCATTCTGTGACGTCGAAAATGAGTTGATTTTAAGGTTGCAAGATTTGAGGGCGCGTATGAACCATTGTAAATTTAAAGAAAAGCTGTAATTCGGTACAACATACGAAGAAAAGATATGATCATATCCAACCGACATGAAAGGTTATAAAGTTAATGTTTCTGATTGGTAGTACCATGTACAGTTGGCACCTATGACTAGTAGACGCAAATTCTGTACGTGACTAAAGAGCCAAACAAACTGATCATATACGATACATACAGCTTGCACGTGTGTGCCTGTGTACAGTGACAGCCTTTTAATGCATTTTCATTTAGTTTTTACAATTTGAAACTCTGGTCGTAAAGAACGATGTAATGAAGCTTTTTTCTATATCAATGTGAGTGTTTCTATGACTCATAATTATGTTCTATATGTTAATTACACGAGCAAATGAATTATAAAAAAGAAATTAAAAGAATGATTGACTGCTGGATTGTAGTAACAGAAAGTATCGTGATCAAAATAAAAATAACCAAGGTGACCAGAATTTTTACTTTCAAAAACGGGACGCATACGAATCGTCGAGGAGGAGGGGGGAAGACTTCCACATTGCATTTTGGGACAGCAGTGTTTTCAATTTACAAAATACACAAGTAAGAATGATAATACTACGTTTTTAACTTAAGTACTAGACCTACCCAACAATACGTTTAACTACTTGAACACTCAGAATTCCCACTTAAACCACAAAACACTCCATTCTCATTTGAATATTCAGAAATTCTAGGCACGCCTGAACCTTACCATTGACTGTTGGTACGGAAGAGTAGAATTTGCATTGACCATTTATATTTTGAATAATAATTACGGGATAACTGGGTCAGTTTTGCTTAAAAACGGGACATTTAGGCGTCCCGTTTGAGAATCAGAAAAAAACCGGGACAACAGTTGAAAATAAGGGACTGTCCCGGCTAAAACGGGACGTCTGGTCACCTTGAAACAACCTTTGTATTGGTTCAGAATCATATGTGCAACACTTGCATTTGCATGGGTCGACAAAATCTATCACCACAATATTATCTTCTTATATAAATAAAATGAAGAGTTTGTTTGTGTGTCTGTCTGTGTGTAGGCCCTATGTGTGCGACCTGGGCAGGGGTGTAGCCAAGAGGGGGCCATCGGGGCCAGGCCCCCCAAATGGTTTCCTCCCCCCCCAAATGACCAGATTTTAAAACATCATAGTAAAATTATCTCGCTTCATTCATTTAAAAGTAACAAAGTTTATTGACAATTAATAATTTACGATAAAATAGTATGGAGAAATATTGTTTTTCTATACCGATCGAAAAATAGTATAGTATCTCTTCCTTATACCGATCGAAAAATAGGATACTTTTTTGTGACAGCAAATTACACAATTTACTGCGATTTATATTTGACAGTTTGAAGACAAACATCTTAACAAGGTACTACAAATACAGCCATAAAACAAAGGTACAAAACTGATTTGTAAGTACAGTATATTTTATATGCTTTACAAGTATTTTAAAAGACATAGAGGATGGAAAATTTGGTGAGAAACAATGATTTTATTCAATTAGGAATTCATTCGCGCTCTCTTTTATTTCTACTCAGTGTAATAAAATAATTATGTTTTTTTAGTCACGAATAATAAATAAATATTTTTGTCAGAAAACCGTAAAGAAATTAAGTGAAATTTCAAAGCAAATCAATCTTGTGTAGAAAGGTTCTGCATACAAGGTCTTAAATTTAAATATAAAGGCAACCAAGAGAAGGTTTGTTGCTTTTTCACCCACCACCTTCGAACATCGATATGTCACCTAACCTGGAAGATCAAAAATAGTCCCCATCAGCATCGACGACCTTCTGAAAACGTTCTGGAAGGCTATGTAATCCATCGCGGTAGAACTTGGTGGGCCGTGAGACGAAGAAAGTATCAGGTGCATTTTGGAATTTTACTAGGGATTTGAACTGGCGTCCTCTAAGGTGATTGTCCAAAGAATGGAACAGGTGATAATCGGACGGTGCAATACCCGGGGAATATAGTGGTTGCAATATTGTTTCCCATCCAAGGCGAAGAATGGTGTCCTGAGTCATCCTAGCCACGTGGGACTTAGCGTTGTCCCGTAAACGAGGACCCGTTTGCAATTCAGAAGTGATGGCTCCAGAGTTTTTGTTGAGCGCAGCTCAACTGCTGACACTACACAGTTGCATTGATACTCTGACCAGCTGGTAGCAGTTCCCGATGCACGATGCACCAAACACACAGAAGGACCTTCTTCTGGTATAGTGCTGGTTTTGGCTGTTTTGAAATCGGTTCATGGGATGCTAACCATAATAGATAATTATTAGAAAAAACAGACACGACGAGATTGTATTTGTAGTGTTTAGGCCTTTCTGAGTGCGAGTGTACTTTCCCTCCCCTTTGTTGTTCATGATGGAATAGCATACTTAAAATCGTAGCTTCTTAGGATTTGTTCTTTCTGGAGAAAGGGGGCGGCAAATGATGCTATTGCACTGGGCAGCAAATTGCCTAGAGCCGGCCCAGATTCAGAATTAACATCACACAGACTAGTTCAAATAGTCAAGTAGTTAACATCAAATATGATCACCTCTCATGAGTAAGAGAGCAGGGGTCTTATTCAAAATCGTTTTTAGCGTTATATGAAGAGCGTGAGTAATGCGCGAAACTAACTTCCGTATTTAGTCACACGTAAGTGAATTAATGATCTACATTGAAAAAGGAAAACCTGAGCCTTTTCACAGGGTTGTCCAGAGACTTTAGGAGAAATCAAGTGAGTCCTGTTCTCTCTCATATTCATTTTCCCTTTTATATCTGGACAATTCTGTGGAAAGGTCGTGGTTGGCCTGTTTCTATATAGATCGTTGTTAACTTCTTCTTCTACTTCTTCTTCTTATAATAATAATAATAATAATAATAATAATAATAATAATAATAATAATAATTATTATTATTATTATTATTATTATTATTATTATTATTATTATTATTATTATTATTATTATTATTATTATTATTATTATTATTAAGTATTCTGCCTTTCGGCAGGTCATCGGACTAATGGGGATTTTTTTTTAAATTTTAGATTTTGGCCTGCGAATATTTCTTGCATGTTTCTCCATCTTCAACTTCCTTTTTTAACTCCCAATATTTTCTTCTATTTGTCAACTCATCGATCTGTTGTGTTGTTCTTCTTGGTATTCCTCGCTTTCCTTTCATCTTTCCTTCCATTCCGGTATGAAGAAGACAACTTCTTCGCAAGATGTGTCTAATCCAATTGCCTTCCTACAAAGGATGCTTGCTAAATGCATCCTCTTCTCTTCTACCCGTTTTAAAACATCTTCGTTTGTTACTTATTGTGTTCATTTTATCTTTTCCATCTCCCTCCAGCACCAAATTTCGAAGCTCTCTGAATATTTTTTCTTCACTTACATGTTAGGCTTTCAACACAATGCTAAAAATTACTCTACATAAGACCCCGGATGTTTAATTACTGAAAAAGGGTCGAAAACAGGCATTAAAATTCAAAAGGTTGGTAGTAAAATAGACACTAAAATTTAAATTAAAACTATTAAAATAAACATCAGACGACATACAAAAACTGAAATCAAATCACCTACAGTGTCCTAAATATAAAAGTGAATCATGTTAGTTTGTGCATCACGTTATCCTGGAATTTTATACAACCTTGCTTAAGATATTTGTAATGGTAAGGTTGAGGAAAGGCAAGGGGCAAAATGAGAATTTATTATAATAAACGGCAAACGTCTCAATGCCTCACTTAAATTTCTAATAATAAATAGTCTCTCTAGTAGGTGTCGCTACGTGCACTATCACTTACATGCATGATGTTAATAGATGCCCCTACTTGGGGGATTGTGTATAGCAACGTCTTGAACAATTGCTCTAAAAATATGGTATAGAGTTTGAGATGGTTGATGGGTACATTTTAAGAGAGAGTAAATAATTTGAGCTTTTAATTAGGCACGATTTTAACCTATACCGTACATCCAGTGGTTCCCAATCTTTTTCCACTGACGACACATTTTACGGAACGTCCTCGACACAATCGACTTTCTATAATTAATAATTATAATTCTGTAAACCTACAAGTTTGTCTAAAAGTGCTAACACTTGGTAGTACTCAGCATTGTTGCTGCCATTGCAGGCGTTGACTGGTACATTCTGTCTCAGAATTGATTTTAATTTATCATCAATTACTTCATGATTTGTATGTTGAAAAATTTTGCGACATACCGGTTGAGAACCACTGTTGTACAGAGGCAGACTCGAAACCTGCCACAGAGCTTTTGGGGGGGCTTGAATATGTTAGGGGGGCCAAGTCATTAAAAATTATCTTACAAATATTTAAATTTTGCATTTTGTATTGAGGTCTGGAGGGGCCATGAAAAGTTTAGGGGGGCCAGACCCCGCTAGCCCCCTCTGGTTGCGGGCCTGTACAGAGGGACAAAATATTAAGGAATAACTAAATCAATTGATTTACGAACATCCTGATCGTTGTTAATAGTGAATATTTTAAAGAAAGAAATGAAAATGAAATTAAATCTTTGAGTTTAACATCCCACGATTGTGTCCTTTAGGTTGAGGGAGACGCATGATTAAAACAAGTGAATGGTGATGGAGAAATTGGTGGAATGACAAAGTGGGAGGAAACAGGAGTGCCCGAGAAAACGTATGCACAAGATGTTTCCCACCACAAACTTAACTTTGCTAGGGATCGAACTAGGGATCTCTCACACCAGAAGTAAGAGCTGCACCACTGAGCCACCGTGCCCCCTTTTCTTAAAAAGATGAAATTCTTTCCATGTACGCATGGTAGTTTTTTTACTATATTATTTACAACAAATAGATGATTATTCTATTACTAACTTGCTTGGGGTCCCTGGTTCGGTCCCAGCTCGCGCCAAGTGAACTTTGTGGTGAACAAACACCGTGTGCGTGTTTTTTCTCGGGGTTCCTTCCTGTCCTCCCACTTTCTTCATTCCATCCATTTCTCATCATCATCTGGGGGCCGCGATGGCTCAGTGGTAGAGCGTTCACCTCTGGTGCTAGGGGTCTCGGGTTCAAACCCTGCTCCCGCCAAGTGAACTTTGTGGTGGACAAACACCGTGTGCGTGGGTTTTCTCGGGGTTCTCCCGTTTCCTCCCACTTTCTTCATTCCACCATTTCACTCATTACTCATTATCACCGTCTCCTTGAGCCTAACCGGAAAAACCGTGGGACGTAAAACTCAAAATTTCATTTCATTTCATTTTTCTCATCATCATCTCTTTAGCCTAGTGGACATAACCGTGGGACGTAAAGCTTAAAGATTTCATTTCATTTCTATTACTTAACTCTACCCTCAACAAAGAAAAATCATTCCATTTTGAGAAATGTTTGTTTATTAAATTAAATTGCACATGTCAACAAGGTACGGTACAGTATATATATGCATACAAAAAATAAAGGTACAAAATTGGAAAAGAGAAAAAAGATAGAAAATTGCACAAATACAGAACAACAAAAACTAAAAGAAAACAACATGAATATTAAAGTCTACGGGTGTTAATACCTAAATAATGTATAGGGTGGCCCAAAAGTAGATATACAGCCCTGCATTGTTCTAGTACAATCCTCTAGCTTATAGGTTTATTTCCTCCGGCTGTTCCGAGCTTAAGATATAAGTAAAACACACACTATGAACAAATAATAAATGAACTAAGTCTATCTCATGGATAGCAATAAGAAATTATATAAAAAGCAATGAGTTGATCAGTATAGGGATGCGCACGAGACGAGTCGAGACAGAATTTTCGTGACAAAATTCGAGTCGAGACACAGCTCTTCCAATAGAGTCATATGCATTTTTCGAGTCGAGACATCGCTTTCACAGCACATTTTCGAGAAGAAACAGCCTCAAATCTTGTCTCGTGCGCATCCCTAGATCAGTACGGGACTGTATACCTACTTTTGGGCCACTCTGTATAATAGGTGGCTCTGAGTATTACAAAGCATATGTACAACGTTTGCATGCCCTATTTGCTAGTATTTGTCATAGCAAGCATAGGAATAGGGAAAGAAGCCTTTAGGAGGAAGAAAGTGGTGTTTTGTGGGACCTAGAGAAAGACACACAAAATGCTTGGCGTGGAGTATTGTACTGTATGGGTAAGAAACATGGACATTACGCAAAAATGATCAAAAACGACTGGAAGCTTTCGAAATATGGGTGTGGAGAAGAATGGAGAAAATTAGGTGGGTCGAGCGGAAAACAAATGAGAGGATATTAGAAATAGTGGGGGATAAAAGAAAAATATATTATTAAGAATAGGAAGAGAAACTGTTTGGGACATTGGCTAAGAAGGAATTGTATCATGAGGGACATTTTAGAGGGTATAGTGGCAGGAAAGAGAGGGAGCGGTCGAATGAGACTACAGTTAATGGATAATATCAATACATAAAAATCGTACGTGAAGACAAAGATGTTAGCGGAAGACCGTGGAGCATAGAAGATTCTCAGTTGCAGCAAGTCACCTGCCAATAATGGCAAAATACCCATGATGATGATTATTATTATTTGTCATACGGGAGACGGAAATCTAAATCTTTCTGTTTGTAGATAAGGTAATTATACGATCAGTGAAACACATTCTTATCATAGGTTAATTCTTAGAATGTTCATTTTTAGATCTATTATATAAAAGAGAACGCACAAATCCTTTGTTAGCTCATCACGCTAATACGGCTGAACCAATTTCTTTTATTTTTGGGGGGTTATTAGGATTTGGACCCTAGATGGTTTTTATCATATCACTTTAATTTTTAATTACCAGTGTCTTGAGATAATTGACCATTCAAGTGTCCATAACGTACAAATCCTTTGTTAGTTCATCATAGGTATAAAAATAAACGTATTTATATGCAACCCGCATGACCGTGTCACTCGGCGGGTTAACATAAATGACAGGCGCTATAATGTTAACATTAATGCAATCTTCTATGGTTTTTATCATATCAATTGAAAGCGAAAAAGTAAAAATTATCTAAGTAACAAAGTTTATTGCGTTCCGGGGTGACCGCAGCGAAGCGGGGCGGGTTAACATAAATGACAGGCGATATAATGTTAACATTTACTGCAATCTTCTATGGTTTTTATCATATCACTTGAAAGCGAAAAAGTAAAAATTATCTAAGTAACAAAGTTTATTGCGTTCCGGGGTGACCGCAGCGAAGCGGGGTGAACGCTGCTAGTTTAGAATAAACTAAAAAATGGTCTTGGTTTCAAATTAGCCTTTTTGATATTATATCCATTTTTCATAAGTAAATCACAATTATCAAGGTCATTAACAACCAATTTATACAAAAATATTTTGTGAGGCAATACCAGTGACGGATCTAGAAAGTAAAAACTGGGGGAGAGCAGCCAGAAGCCAGGGCCGGATTAAGGGACTTTAGGGGGCGATAGCCCCGGGCCTCCAGGTGGACAGGGGCCTGCATTCTGATCTGATCAAAATCGCAACTGGCTACGGTATAAAGAATTATGAAGATACAGTCATCATATTAAAATAAAATATGACCAAAAATACGAAACATATTCCCTTAACTTTCCTACTATACTTTCACAGAAATGCATTAGGTGTCGGCAGCAGAGGCCACATATTTTTTCTAGCCCCGAACCTCCAAATGGGTTAATCCAGACTGCCAGAACCCTGACTATGATAGGTATATCATGAGTTTACTATAAACTTCCAAATATATACATATATAGGGTGTTTCAAAACAACACCGACAACATTTGGGAGGAGATTCCTGACACCAAGATAAGACAAAAAGTGTAGACCAATCTGGTTGCACAAATGCTTCCTTTTCGGAGTTATAGGCTGCCGAAAACACGAAAAAATGAACTTCAAAGACTCATGGCTCCAAAACTATTGGACCTACTGTAGTCGGGTCAAGATTTCACTTAGGAACTAGTATGTGCCCTATCCGAATATCCAGGTTTCTGAATCCTGCGTTACTTCCGTAACAATTTTTATAAAGGTAGTTGGTGAGTACTTCCCAATTAAATGCCCGTAGAAAAACCCCCTCTATAAAAATTGTTGCGGAAGTACCAGAGGATTCTGAAACCTGGATTTTTGGATAGCACAGATACTAGTTCCGAAGTGGAGTTTTGACCCGACCACGGTAGGTTTCATAGTTTTGGAGCTATGGACCTTCAAAATTCATTTTCTCATGTTTCGGCGGCCCATAACTCCAAAAGGAAGCTTTTGTGCACCCAGGTTGGTTTATACTTTTCGTTTTATCTTGGTATCAGGAATCACCTCCCAAACGTTTTCGATGTTGTTTTGAAACACCCTGTATATCTGTGGCTTCGATCTAAAAGAGCCAATGTCACTTTTTGACAAAAATCAGATGTTCGTCAATTTTAACGCTTATAAATTGATATTTTCTTGTGCAAGAAGGCAAATATTAATATGAATGGTATATATTCTAAGCTATTTCGTGTTGACATTTGCTCTTCTTGCACAAGAAAACATCCATTTATACACGTTAAATTGAAGAATATCTCATTTTTGCCAAAAAGTGACATTGGCCCTTTTAAGATCCAAGCTACAGAATAAATTATTTTTGTCACTCAACAAACTGGGTGACCTAGGTCCCCCCGGCCCCGAGCTAGATCCGCCATTGGACAACACCTGTACTCAGACTCAGTCTGTGATGTTTTATAAGAGATTTTGTTCAGAAATGTAGATTATGTGATTCTTTTAAAATGTATTATTCTTATCACTTTTAGTATTATTTCAAATTGGGCAGAAGTGGGAAAATGCAGATCTTCGTTCCCTTAGCGAATGCACCAAAAACCGTTGTGGTGAAAGGCCGTTTTCAGTGCTTGCTGTTGAAATTGCATTACAGGAGTCAGTGTCCTGAGATCACGGAATTCTCTTCCGCTTGGCAATCCTCTTTTGTTCCTGTTACAGCAACTGGGCAACCAGACCTGCCGGTTCTTTCCGCGTTATCTTTGCTTTCACCAGTGTAGACAACTACGTGAATTGTAAATTTACACTCCAACTTGCATAGAAATCAGGAGTGAATTTGACTTCATCTGCCTATTTCCGAAATTCTGGATCTTAGAATCTTATGTGAATAAATTGTACATTTGCTGATGAACGCCTCCTTTCCCCTACAAGCAGTTTCAGGCATGAAAATATAGTACGAGGTGTGTACCAAAATTACGTACCGGTTTGCACAGTTCAAAAGCAAAGATAGTTTAATATAATTCACAAGCAAATTAAATTCAGACTTAAGGCTTAACTGTGCAAAATTAAAAGCGTCTAATTGTGTACATTTGTAATATAGTCACCTTTCAAATAATGATCCGGTTTCGAAATCGAATCCTAGTGGAACACTCGGTCGAAAAGGTGCAGCAGTTTTTTCAGGCCAGCCATGCTGAGTGAGGTTTTTCCTGGGTTTGCTTCATTCCTACGAGGCAAATACCGGGATAGTACCTAACTTAATGGTCCCAGGCCGCTTCCTTCCTTCCCCATTTCTTCCTTCCTCTCCAATTTCCCGGGCAGTGTGGTCTGGAAGGGACGTCATTCCTCATATGTGTGACAGGCTAATATTGCCATAGGTGCCGAAAGCCCAGAAGTATAATTCATAATCCTAAAAATTTCCAAAAATGATTTTCGTTTGTATATAGTGACCTGAAATGGCGGTTTCACCGTGGAGAAGCAACATGCTGTAATAAAGCTTTTGTCTTTACGTTGTGATTTTATCCTCATCATAAGTATTCTGCCATTATTGGCAGGTCACTTGCTGCAACTGAGAAGCTTGCATGCTCCTCGGTCTTCCGCGAAGCTCTTCGTCTTTACGTACGATTTCTCTGTTTCAATATAGTCCATTAATTGTAGTCTCTTTCGTCCCCTCCCTCTCTTTCCTGTCACTATACCCTCTGGCACGTCCCTCATGATGCAGTTCCTTCCTAGCCAATGTCCCAAACAGTTTCGCTTCATCTAAAAGTGTGCTTTTCTCCCCCACCATTTCTAACACTGTCTCTTTCTTTTCCACTCGACCAGCTAATTCTCTCTATTCTTCTCCACACCCACACTCCCAATCGTTTTTCATCGCTTCTGAGTAATGTTTATGTTTCTGACCCATACAGCACAATACTCCACACGAAGCATTCTATGAGTCTTTCTCTCAACTCTATTCAAGATCCCACAAAATCTTTTCTCCCTAAAGGTTGTTTTCCCATTCCTATCCTTATTATTCACGTTACGTTCACACTTCATATCATCACTAATAATACTACTCAGGTATCGAAAAATAGTTATCTGTTCTATTTTCTCCCTTCCTACTTCTGTATTTGACCGATCGCTTCGTTCCAGTCATCGTCGTGTATGGCTTTTGTCTTTCTAACATTCATTTTCATCCCATATTCTTCACAGCCCGTACTCAAGTTTTCTAACATCGTGTTAGAAAATATGAAAATTCATTTTGAAAAAGCAAAATATACGGTATTTAATTAGACTTTCGAAGAAATCAGTAAAATAATATTATTAAATTAAATAAAAAATGTCATACATACATATTCAACATCACAAATCCCCTAATTACAATCCCTTATCATTATAATAGCAACAGCTCCACTGTATAAGCCACGCTTCTAATACGTTGCTGAAGTTGTCTGCTGTGAATTCTACTGGGCGCAGCCATATTGGTTACAAACAATCGGTTGCTAAGGCAGTTTCAATGGCGTTGTATGTGGCAGCTGTCAGTCTTGTGCCAGACGAACTTAAAATTATGAAAAAAAAAAAAATGCTCATTTTTTTACGAATAGCAGTGAATATATTTACTTTATACGTATAGGAAGGCTATATTTATCATAATATGAAACAAAATTGCTCTACATTTTAATTCCTTCAATTGCCAATAACTTACTGGACAACAAGTGAGTGAGAATCCCAAACATGTACATGAGCGCCCCTTAATAATAATTTTAGATTGAGTTTAATTAAAGTTATTGAAAATTGTTATGCTATATACTTCTGTCGTATTGTTTGTTTAGCTTCAGTGAAAATGTTTAATATGGAAGAAGCTTGATTTTTATAAAATTAGTGATCAGATATTCGGAACAAAGGAGTACAGCGCTAGAATAACCAATGCATTTTAAAGCATACAATTACGAATACATAATCTCAGAAACTTAGCATCTTCGTAGAAAAAATTCCTAATTTATTCTTCATTCTTTTGTTAGCGGGTGTCCATTCTTTGCTTGGCACTGGTAAAGTTGAAATGCGTCACAAGAAATAATTAAATAATTTAAAAGGTATAACTCTCTAACTATCCTATATAATGTCCTAATGTTATCTGAATTATTTTCTTTGCGTCTACTACAAAGAGTGTACAGAATTCATAAGGAGAACACATACCAACTTACGCTGGGTGGTCACTCTTCACGTAACACTACATCTATGATGATTAAGGGCAGCTTGAAGCTCGAACGCATATAAGGATGCATCTGTAGGGCAGGCCCGCAACCAGCTACAGAGGTTTGAGGGGGGCATGAATATGTTAGGGGGGCCAAGTCATTAAAAATTCTCTTACACATAGCTAAATTTTTTTTGTATTAATAATAGCATTTTGTGTTAAGGTGTAGGGGGCCACGAAAAGTTATGGGGGACCTAGCCCCCTATAGTTGGGCCTGCTGTAGGGAGCAGGTAGATCAGTGAAGTTAGGTATGCCTGAAAGAAAGACAGGTACTAAAAGCGTACACTAGCCAGGGCTAGTAATCACTACAAGTGGATTTGCATTTCAATTTCTTAGTAACCATGGCACATTTTTAACGCAGTTTCTATGTTCTCCCTCTACATAATTTTCTTGCACAAAAGTATTTTCGTAGATTAGACAAATTTTACACATAAATTTTCAAAAAATGACCCCGTATTTTTCACGCGTACTTAGCGTAGATCGATAGGATCGAGCAATTAGATCTATATTTTATGTCAAACGGGATTTGACAAATTAACAAGTCGGATTTAAACTTTAGGGCCTACTATATTGCCTGTACTATACTCTTACCAACATTCATATGCGGTAAGGTACGGTTAGGTTAGCTTGTGATGCGCTTGTCTTACATATATGTATAACACCGATTTACCAATTTTAAAATCATCCATTGCCTGTAAATCTCAATTGTGTCAAGAGTTTCAATTTTTTACACATATATGTAACCACAAAGGTAAAATTGTTATCGAACTTACGCTGGTGAGGATCGGAAAGAGTGGAGGCAGACGAATATCACACTTCATGCTGGGGCAGGCATTGTTCGAAGATTATAGTGGGCCTTTAAACGTGTAATTCAATTATAAGTTTACTAAGAAACGATTTTACAGTGTTCTCAGTATCAATATATATTAGACAGCGAAATTAGCTTAAAATGTCACAAACAAAGAAAAAAGATAGAGCAAGGGAGCTCTGATAAAAATATGTGTATTTTAATTTCTTTCTGGCAGAATATGCAAGGAGAAAATGTTCTTCGAAAAGATTGAGATATATCTGTTCGCTCAATAAGTAATTAATCATTAACCCTATATCACTTGTTGTACAGTGTTACTTTGTTTTTGTTTCTCTTTAATATGTTATATAGTACAATATTTCTAATTTCATTCTTGGGGAAACAAAAAACATTTCATGTACCTCCTAAACTGTTTTGGTTATATCCGAAAACGAAAGAAATAATTTTCATAGGCGATTATCGTGTAAACTTCTTCATATTACCCGCTCAAAACTGGTTTGTTTGTAACCAGCTAGCTGAACAGGAAGCGGAAATAACGTTTACTTCACCAGCGTATAGTTAACAAAAGTTGTCGCTAGCTATGCAGCTTTCTGCGTAGCGGCAAGAGATGTCGCTAGCGTACGGGCAAGTAGCAGACAGAATGCATAGGGAGATGAACAACTAGTTATGGTAAGTAAAATGGAGTACTAAAAAAAATCCATACAGACACAATTCCGTGTAACGTGGGTTCCTGTCACCACGGCTTGGCGCGTCCTCAGGTTGCGGATCGAGGAGAAGGCCTCTAGATATAGAGGTTAGCTGCGAATATACTAAATAAGCAGTCGCAGACAGCCGACTAGGAGTGGTACTCCAGCTTGGGGATTTGGGTAAGGCTAACAACCTCATCCTGTTTAAAAAAAAAAAAAAAAAAAAAAAAAAGAAATATTCACAAAAGCCACGGACAAGGACTTGGCACGACCTCAGCAAAAGAAAATGGACATGAGATTTGGAACATGGAATATTAGAAGTCTTTATAGGGCAGGAGACTTAAAATCCGTAACGAGTGAGTTGGAGAAATACAGGATGGACCTAATAGGAATTCAGGAAGTTAGGTGGGAAGGAAATGGATCTGAGAATTCCGGAAATTTTACGTTCTTTTACGGGGAGGGAAATAAAAATCACCAGTTAGGAACAGGGTTTTTCGTTCACAAACGAATATTACCAGCAATTAAACGGGTTGAATTTGTTACTGACAGACTTTCTTTTATTACTCTTAAGGGAGGGTGGTGTGATATTATTGTTTTAAATGTACATGCCCCAACTGAAGATAAGGAGGATGATACAAAAGACAGTTTTTATGAAGAAGTGGAACGGATATTTGACCAACTCCCGCGATACCATATGAAAATTCTATTAGGGGATTTCAGTGCGAAGATAGGACGAGAGGATATTTTCAAACCGATTATAGGGAACAAAAGTCTGCATAAGGAAAGTAATGACAACGGTGTTAGACTCGTGAACTTTGCAACATCCAAAAACCTAATCGTGAAGAGTACAAAATTCCCACATCGCGACGTTTCATAAATACACTTGGACATCACCAGACGGAAAAACATAATCAAATTGATCACGTTTTAGTAGATAGAAGAAGGCAATCTAGCATAATTGATGTTCGGTCGTTTAGAGGGGCTGATTGTGACACTGATCACTACTTGGTAGCAGCGACAATACGAGAGAGATTATCGTTGAATAAAGGTAATATTCATTGTCCGAAAACGGAGAGATTCAATTTAAGGAAATTAGAAGAGAGCCAGGTAAGAGAGGAATACCAGATTGAAGTTTCGAATAGATTCTCGGCTTTAGAAGATTCGGAGTGCACTAGTGTTGAGGATACCTGGATTGAAATTAGAGATAGCATTAAAAGTTCAGCAAAAGAAAAATTGGGACACGCAGAAATACGTAGGAACAAACCATGGTTCGACCAGGAATGCATAGAACTAGCAGAGAAGAGAAAACAGGCAAAATTACGCTGGCTACAAAATCCGAATGAAATAACTACACAAAATTTCGCAGATATAAGGCTGGAAACTTCCAGAACTTTTAAAACAAAGAAGCGCGATTTTCTGAAAGCTAAAATTAAAGAACTTGACTATAATAGTAAAAATAAAATCATCCGGGACATGTATAAGGGAATCAGCGAATTTAAGAAAGGTTATCAACCTCGTGCTTATATAGTAAAGAAATCTGACGGTACAGTTCTCACTGACACAGATAGCATCTTAAATAGATGGAAAGATTTCTTTAACGATTTGCTTAACACACAACCAAAAACTAGTGTGCATGGAGAAAAGGAGATACACACCGCAGAACCGTACATTCCAGAACCCAACCGAATGGAAGTAGAAACCGCTATAAAGAAATTAAAGAAACACAAATCTCCGGGTGTAGATGAAATTCCGGCTGAGTTAACTTTAGCTGGTGGCGAAAAAATGTGGAACAAGATACACAAACTCATTCTCCTTATCTGGAACAAGGATGAATTGCCAAAAGAGTGGAAAGAATCAATTAGTGTTGCCACGAGACGAGACATTTCTCGTGTCCCGTCTCGTCTCGTCTCGTAAACGAGACGAGACACGAGACGAGACGGAACCCTTTTAGACGAGACACGAGACGGGACAGACTACTTGTCCCGTCTCGAAAACGAGACGAGACACGAGACGAGACGGGACGTCTCGTGAAGTGTCTCGTCCCGTCTCGTGTCTCGAAAATGCAAACGCTGGCGGGAATGGCCAAGATTGAAATTGCCAGTGGTCATATAGATTGCAAAAGGAAAATCCCCTTTGTGAGAAAACATGTTGAAAAGCCATCATAGAAAAGTGTCCTCTGTCTATTGAATGAATCAATCGTGATACATGAGCTTCCAGGAATATCATCCTTAATGTCTTGTCCCCAATTCCCCTTGCTGTAAACTGAGGAATTCTCATTTCTTTTTTCTTTTTTTTTTTTCATTTCTGGCTGGAATGATGACAAACAAAATCAAAGACAGGGAAGATTTTTACAAGGTCAAGAAACCGAACTACCACCCCATCTATTCAATTTGAAAACTGGATAAGGTCTACACTCATTACAGGCTGTAGTTGAAAGTTCTGGTTGAGATGGCGGATTCTCTGGTGGCGGTATTCTTTTTGCTATATGAACCGAAATTAACCGAAAACGGCAATTGAAGTATGTCATCTTGCAACTAATATTTTGTCTTCTCTCTCGTTCTCTCTCTCTCTCTCTCTCTCTCTCTCTCTCTCACACACACACACACACACATACACATAAAAAAACACTTTTAACATTTCACCAATCGCTCGCTTATTATACAGCAGTCATGTTGTTAAATTCACCTCTTCGTTTGGAAGGCGGGCGCAGGACAAAAAAAGCAGATATTATCGACGAACCCTTCAAATTGTTTGCTTTCAGCAAATTTATGATACTAACAATAACACTTTAAATGAAGAGGTTTTACAGGGGGACCTTCGTTTTGTTACGCGGAAATGTTTGATCTGACCAGTGTGCGAAATTGCCCTCTGCTTCCAAGGTTCGCCGACCCTACTGTTCCTTTCCTCTTTTAAGGTCGCGTCATAACTACCCTTCTTTGAAAACCGAAGATGCAGTAAAATTGTGACGTCACGGCGGGAGCAGAAACAGCTTTTGCCCAAGGTCCTTGTCATCCACCCTTGTTTGTTCCTTTGATTTTTGCAGGAAAGTGAGTGATTCTTGCTTTCCTGTATTAAGAAAACATTAATTACTGTAGTGCTCGTGTTAGCCTATAAGCATGTCGAATTCTACACTAAGTATTTGTCGCAATTATAGTAGAAATACTACGGGTTCCAAAGTTATTTATCATATATTTCCCTCGGTTCCTTTGCGGAAAGTTTGGCGAAAGAAATGCTGTCGGAAAGATATCTTTAAAGTTGAAAACGCCAGCGTCTATTCCGATCATTTTATTCCCGAAGCTTATGGACATAATTTAAAATGTGAGCTTCTAAATATTCTACCCAAGAAAAAGTTTAAACAAGACGTGCCTTCACTAAACTTACCTTTACTATACGGAACCGTGTTGATGTAAATAATGAAAGAATTAAATGTACGGAAGTTAGGTGTTTAAAGAAAAAACAAATCAGACATTGGGGTGCAGCCAGATGAAATAACTATTGTGACTGAAATAAAAAAATAACTCTTTGTTTATGTTATTTTTCGTTTGTTTTGTGGAAAGCGAGGGGCATAAACCAAAGAAAGAGCTCTCCTTTTTGCGTAAAGAGAACGAAAAACTGAAGTCTAACAGTATGTACAAAGCCAAAATAATATGTTTATAAACGAAGTTAAAAGAATTGGAAAGCAAATATAATAAAGAATTAATTTCAAAGGCCAGTTCTAAAATATAATATTGTGAACGTTTCAATAAAGTGGTTAATAACCGGTGGTGGATATATTACGAAAAAGTTTTATACAGGGCCAAGTAAATATGCTAATGAATGGCAAGAAAAAACTAAGATGGATTGATTAAGATATCATTCGTGCATTAACACAACATGCCTCATTGATAAATTATACAATCATCTGCGGTTACAAGTTCGAATCCCCGTACCCAATGTGTCAACATTTCGACGTTGTATGATTGCGAATAGATCACGACAATATAAGAAACTTTAATCCAAAATGGCCACCCAAAAATCAACTTTTTTTTAGACCACTAGCTAATCTGGGTGTACTGTCATGAGTTTGTTACACAAACGGGGCAACCACCATATAGTGGCACACACCCTGCGGTTATGGGAACAGATTTGTACCATGGAGGTGAAGACTGGCCCCAAGCATTCTTTGGTCCGATGTGTCGTTCAGCTCCCATTACTATGGCACTTTAAGTAGAGCTTACTGTGCAGTAACATAAAATTTCAATCAAATACTTTCCATTACTCAATAAAATTATTTGGTTCCGAGCTTTTTTTTAAAAAAAAAAAAAAAATAATTGCAACAAATCTAAACATGCTAAAATGAAAAGTAGTTTTTTGATTGGTACGGAAACCTAAAGGCTGGAATATATGAAATCAAAGTGTACACACATATCTATCTCTCTATCTCTCTATTTATCTATATATCTTTCCATCTCTTTGTCTCTCTGTCTGTCTGTCTGTATAGACACTATAAAGCAAGTGGGCTGATAGTACACGATAGTGTCGGGGATGGTGACACCTTTACATCGAACTTTGCTTATCGTGTAAACATTATTTGACATTAGTGTCTTCATCTTCAACGTACCTATGAGCAATTTACTGTATATTCGTGTATTGAAACTGGTGAAACAAATTTCAGTTTCAGAATGTAAAAAAAAAAAAAAAAAAAAAAAAAAGCCAGGGTCGAGAAGCCTAGACAACTAACAGCAGAGATATATTATCTTGTAAATTATTTGTCCTTGCCTTGTGAGCTTATTTGAATTTATTTTTAAGACCTTTAGGCAACTTTGGCCCACCCCGAATGGATGATGATGGGAAAATTAGTGGAATGAAGAAAGTGGTAGGATACTAGACAACTTCGAGAAAACACACACATTCGAAAAATGAAATGAAATGAAAAATTTGAGTTTTAGGTCCCACGGTAATGCCGGTTAGGCTAAAGGAGACGGTGATGATGAGTAATGAATGAAATAGTGAAATGAAGAAAGTGGGATGAAACGGGAGAACCCCGAGAAAACCCACGCACATGGTGTTTGTCCACCACAAAGTTCACTTGGCAGGGGCTGGGATCGAACCCGAGACCCCAAGCGCCAGAGGATAACGCTCTACCACTGAGCTACCGCGGCCCCAACACACATTCGATGTTTGTCCACCACAAAGCTTACATGGCACTAACCGAGATCGAACCGACTACCACATACACCAGAGGTGAAGGCTTCACGGTGTAGTTACCGTGACATTTCTTGTCTTTGTGTTCTGGTTAATACTTGTAACTTAGTTGTATCTTGATTAGCATGGGGTAGCCTGCTACATTTAACTTTCGTTCCCATAGTATGCTGCCATATTTTTTACGAGACAAGACGAGACAAAACGAGACGAGACGAGACGAGACGGGACAGAACCTCTCGAGACGAGACACGAGACGGGACGAGCGCATTTTTTCGAGACGAGACACGCTTTAGACGAGACGAGACGAGACAGCCTGAAGTCTCGTCTCGTCTCGTCTCGTGGCAACACTAGAATCAATCATTGTTCCAATTCACAAGAAAGGAGACAAAACTGACTGTAATAATTATCGAGACATTTCTCTTCTGTCAACATTCTATAAAATCCTTTCAAATATTCTATTAGCAAGATTGACCCCATACGCAGATGAAATTATTTGAGATTATCAGTGCGGATTTAGGCGAAATCGATCAACTATCGACAAAATATTTACCATTCGCCAAATACTCGAAAAAAAGTGGGAATACAATACCCGGTACATCAACTATTTATTGATTTTAGAAAGGCGTACGACTCGGTTAGGAGAGAAATATTATACAACGTTCTTACAGAACTTGGAATACCGAGAAAGCTAATTAGATTAATTAAGATATGTTTAAATGAATCCCAAAGTAAATTCCGGGTAGGAAAATTTTTATCCACGAGCTTTCACGTCGAAAATGGCCTGAAACAAGGAGATGCGTTGCCGCCATTATTATTTAACTTTGTTCTGGAATACGCTATAAGGAAAATCAAAGATAGTAACCAGGGCCTAGAGTTGAACGGTATTCACCAGGTTATGGCATATGCTGATGATGTAAATTTAATAGGGGAAGAAAGGAAAACAATAGAAAGAAATGCAGAGATCTTATTAAACGCTTGCAGGGACATGGGTTTAGAAGTAAATGCAGAGAAAACTAAATACAGTGAAACCTCTGAATAACGGACACCAATGGGACATGAATTTTTGTCCGTTACTGAGAGGTGTCCGTTACAGAGAGGTTACTGAAATTTAATTTATCATAACGGTAATTGTATGCAATAATATACAGTAAATACAATATGTATGAGCATAAAAACGTAAAATTCAATACGAAAATACTTTATTTAGTACGTATTTGTATTACTGGCAGAGATGAAGGAGAATCTGATGATGAATAATATGCCAAAGATGTTTGGATATTTTCCTACATGGGACGGGATAGCGGGAGGGAACGTTTTTCATTTGTTTCAAATTCTCAGAACCTTCTCAGAAGATGCGTTAGGAACCAACTAACCGGGTAAACTCTGTTGTTTAGCACGGTTTTCCCTCTACAAGTTTAATAAAATTCATTAAAAGTGTCCTCTGAGAATCCTTAGTACGGTTTCGGAAGAAACATCTGTGTGTTTGTGTACTGGCGCGGTATCTTCGTTGGCGGAATGGATGAAAAGGCAAGTTATTGTGAGTGCATATGTTTATTGACCCAGCCCCAGTCACAAAAAAATATATTCTTAGAGAAAGTGAAAAAGGAAGCCGGAAAAACTCCAACCCAGACTTTTCAGTATCATAAGTAAAAAAAAAATGTTCCTTTTCCAAAAAAAAAGTAGAGAGGAAACATTGGTCATTGAAAATATTATTGTAAAACAATGTTTTGTTACCTATGAAATTGTCGGGAAAGATGCAAGACCGAGAGGGAAAAGGACTAAATTTGTTAGGGATGGGAACTTTCGCATATAGTTCTCGGCCATACGACTGACCCTGCATGAATTTTATTGCTTATTGAAGGTTTTCTAGGATTTCCACCAGAAAACAATTTATTGCGGGCAGAAAAACTGAATTTCAAGTTCAGCTTGAAAGTGTTTTGTTTGATGGTTCAGTAGGTCTAGATTCATGATAGATACACTTGTAGGGAAAAGACTTTTCTGTCTACTGTAATATATCGCAGAACCGAGAATAATTCCTAGTGTCCGTAAAAGGGAGGGTTTTGTTCCGTAAGAAAACATATATTTTTTGCCGGGACAAAAACATCTGTCCGTATTATAGAGGTGTCCGTTAAGGGAGGTTTCAGTGTACATGGAAGTTCGTCGGGACCGTAATACAGCAAATTATGGATGCGTTAAAATATTAAATAATACTTTTGATAAAGTGGATACTTTCAAATATCTAGGATCAATATTAACAAACGAAAATCTTATTCACGAAGAAATTAAATGTCGACTAAAAACAGGGAATTCGTGTTATTATTCGATTCAAAATCTCTTGTCGCGAATTCTGTCGAGGAATTTGAAGCTTAAAATATACAAAACTATAATCACGCCTGTTGTTCTGTATGGTTGCGAAACATGGTCACTTACTCTGAGGGAAGAACATAGACTGAAAGTATTTGAGAACAAGATCCTGAGACGAATATTCGGACCCAAGAGGAACGGGAATGGGGAATGGCGGAAACTTCATAACGAGGAACTACATAATTTATACGGTTTACCCAAGATTGTTAGGGTCGTCAAGTCTAGGAGGCTTAGGTGGGCGGGTCATGTAGCTAGAATGGAAGAAAGTAGAAACGCTTTCAAAGTCTTGACTGGAAGACCAATCGGAAAACGACCATTAGGAAGACCTAGGCGCAGATGGGAGGACAATATTAAGATGGATCTCGCAGAGATTGGAATACAAAGTAGAAACTGGATCCAGTTGGCTAAGGATAGGAGTAGAGAGGTTTTGTGAACGCGGCATTGAATTTCCGGGTTCCATAGGCCATAGAGTGAGTGAGTGAGTTAGTTATACAGACACAAATTACGAAATTGATGAAGAAATATATCGACTCAAATGTAGGTTCCTGACGAGGCAATGCCTTATGCAAAAAAAAAAAAAAAAAAAAGGCCTTTTTAGTTATCCATAACTGTCATAAGGCATCACTTTGTTATCACTCTCCGCTGATCTGCTACCTAGCGCATGCGCCTTTGTTACAGGAGAACCCAGGTTGAATTCCCGGAGAGCGAACATTGAACTCATAACGGTGGCTCGGATTCAACTGTAGGTTCACCTCTTAAATAGCGTCGGTGCTGAAAAGGTACGCTAAAGTTAACAACCAACTCATCAGCTTCTTTGTTGATAATACAAAAGTGAGATGAAGATATAAATGGTCCTTGAGAACGAAGAATAGACCACCTGAAACAAGCTCGCACAAAATGAAATTAACATTTCATATTTATTATAGGAGTTTTAAAAAGCAAATTAATAATGATGGGAAAGAAAGTAAATCGAGGGAAACGCTATTTTCCTATGGCAGATTTTTTTTTTAAACTAACTTTTTAAAAAAATCAAGAAGTCAATAATTTATAGCGCTTTCGAAGAATGATACCAATTTTTTTTCCCCCACGAATATCCGAAATTTTTATCTCCTACCCACAATATATCTTAAGCAGAGGCGGGTCTTGACGGAAGGCACATTGGTCAAAATTTAAACTGTATCGCTACAAAGTAAGGGAAGTAAGCTTCAGAAAGCTCCACACAAGAATCAATACACTATGTATGCTGTCATACATCAGCTTGTAGCAATAAAATTATTTTTTTTATTTTTTAACAATCACCAGATACAGCGCAGAGGCCATTGTATACTGGATATCTAAGAGCAACAATAATAACATTGGGAAGGTATCGGCTAGGTTCTGTTTAGTAGGTACTAGGGTAGAGTGACCAAATCGTCAACTAGAAAAAACGGGAAATTTTTTTTTCTGAATAGGTTGCTCCCATAAATATATTTTTTTAGCCTCTCCTCTCTCTCTCTCTCTCTCTCTCTCTCTTTCTCTCTCTCTCTCTCTCTCTCTTTCTCTCTCTCTCTCTCTCTCTCTCTCTCTCTCTCTCTCTCTGTCTCTCTCTGTCTCTCTCTCTTTGTATCTCACAAAAAAGGGTAAATTTACACTTTTCACTACTGAAAAGGTTTTGAAATTAATTAGATAACAAGTAACTATCAGCAGCTAACAAAAAATGAAATATTTGAAAACATTACTAAAAATATATGAGCACTCAAATCTGTCACCAACAGGATTTATAATTCTCTCTCAGCATCGGATTCCAACTCCTTTTATTTGCATTTTCTTACTTTTAAACATTATTTCATTTACAACTAGTTTTCTTTTTACTTTCACTTTTATAGTTCTGTACCTTTGTTCCCCTTTCGTAGTGTGTTACATCTAAGTCAAATTACGGAAATACTGTACTGTACTGATGACAGTGCCTCAATCTTCCACCGCCCGAAACAGAGAGTAAAAACAGATTACATTTGTTCTTCATAAAACTTTCAGCCCCTTGCACTGTTGTCTGCGGAATGGGGAGGCCTGAGGGGAAAACAGTGCAGCCACCACATCCAATATCGCAAACGTCGTAATGACGTTACTCAGTAATTAGACGTTACTCCAATATAATCAAATAGCTTAGAAAATAATATAAATTAGGAAATTTTAGAGATTCGAAAGATTTTTTTGTGCCCAATGTACGTAAATACGGGACATTTTGGCGTCCCGAGAGAATTTTTCGAGACACCGGGAATGGTAGTGAAAAAACGGGACAATCCCGTTTTTACGGGACGGTTGGTCACCCTATACTAGGGATGCCCAGAATTTTCCAGAATCGGAAATTTCACTTTCCGGATTTTGGAAAAATAAATTCGGAATTCCGATATCTGAATTATTCCGGATTTTCCGAAATCCGGAATTTTTTCGATTTTACTTTCCGGATTCCGGAAAGTAAAAATTCCGGAATTGGCGATCCCTCGTACGAACCATCCCAGAATTTGCTAGTAATACTGGAAAACTGGAAAATCTCTGTGAAGATGGTCGGCAGCGGGAATCAAATCCACGACTTCCCGAATGCGAAGCCAACCTTGAGCTGCTTCGCTCGGTTAACAGGTGTTACTTGCTTTAAAACCTTCCCCAGTTCATGAGCATTCGATTACGTAAAATAACTGCATAGTGAAACATATGATGGGTCAGATACATTGAACAATGCTGTGAACAGAGAATTAGTTTGTGTGAACAACACTAGATGGCAGAAGCATATCTCTCAGAATCATCGCTCTGCGTGCACCAGTGTTGCCAATTAGAGCGACAAGTCGCTAACTCGATCGTATTTGGAGAGGTGGATAGCGACAAAGTTTTACAAAAGCGACTAACTACTTTTTCAGCAACTTTTGACGAGTCTTGGCGACAGAACCGGCGAATTCTAGTGGTGCTTTTGCTTTGTAAAAATTTCAGTATTACTTACTGGGCGCTTCTCACGTGATTGGCGAATAAAACAAACGCGAATCATTGTGTGTGTGTCACTGAGCATAATTCGGGAATAACTCATCTGGTGCATGACTGATCAAGGCCTATACCGTGTATGACAAATTCGAGAATTCTCTGGTAGTTCTTGACAACTTACAACACCGTTCCTTATCGTATTTGTGCGTCAGGTCAATTGACACAGTTCAGGGGGGAGCGAGGTTAAAATTATTTGTAGATCATTACTGCACGTGGAAGAACGAATTATGATATTTCAAACGAATTTTTGACTATGCCTAGTTGCAGTGCGTAATGTGTAGTGATAATGCTCCGTAACTCATAAATTGAAGTGACTAGAGTCACAGAGAAAATAACATTTATTATTTTCTGTGTGCTGGAATGTTTTTATTCCCCCTTAAAAGTGTCGTTTTTTTTTAATTGGCTGGTTCCGTTCAATAAGTGCCTAAGTCCGGAAAAGTAAATGTTACAGGAGAGCAGTTTAAAGGTAAATTTTACAGCAGTTACCTGGTTAATTTTGACATAACTGGTTATGCAAAAAGCTGTAAATTCCTCAATTTTATGAATTCGCCTTAGCCGCTTCTACACAATATAGAACTCACACAAAGAAGCTTATACCTGTAAAATCTCAATTTTCAAAAAAAAAAAAAGTCGACTTAGCCGGTTATTCACTGGAACCAGCCCCAGTTCCCCATGGGTGAATCCCAGTTTCAACATTATTTATCTCTTTCCCGACCGATCTCGATCAAATTTTCAACGTAGATGAGGTTCGGGCGTGGGATGTTTTCTATCATTTCACTTTGACAGTGCAACTTAGGGGAGCGGTAGGACGGGGAGATATATAAAAATAAATAAAACTTAATAACTCTTGAACCACGAGACCGATCTCGATCAAATTTTTCACATAGATGAAGTTCGGGTGTGGGAATGTTATCATTTCACTTTGGCAGTGCAACTTAGAGGAAACGGGGATAGTTGAAAATGATCGAATATGACCGATATTAGTGCCGAATTCATAGTTTCCGGGGTCGCTGAGGCGAACAGTGACATTTTGATACCGTTTAAATCCGAATTGAGGACTTTATGTCCAAAATAAAATGTATTCACCCCGTGCAAAGAACGGGTATTCTGCTAGTAGAGAATAAAGTTAAAAAAACAGTTTTTAGATTTAAAAGCGACAAATACGTGTTTCAACACTTTTTGGCGATTTTCAGAGTTTAATTCAGCGACATTTTGTCAATAACAGTTGGCAGCAGTGGCATGCGTGCAGTCGTACCATACCACCGATGAAAGAAAGAAAAAGACAGGAATGAAGAAGAACTGAACAGACTGAGCTGCGAAGGGAGAGAGTTAGTTCCATGTGAAGGAAATGGTATAGCTAAGTTTGATGTGCGGCAACGCTGTTGGAATTCTCGATGGGAATCAGGCATCAATACCGAGCAAAGTGATGACTTAATCGTACAAAGTACTGACGGTCGTGATCTGTGTTGGCTCAGGTTCTCTCATATATTTGATGATTTTTTTCCTTTGTTGAGGGAAGATTATACTGAGAGATAAAAATGGTGCTTGTTGTTCCTATGTTCGATTTGAAAAACATGTTGGACGTTAAGAAAAAGTAATAATATTGTGAGAGCCCAGTTTTCCCACTATATATATATTGTGTGTGTGTGTTTTTTTTTTAAATAATATAACCAGTAGCGGATGATGAAGGAAATAACACTGAAAAGTAACATTTTATACCTACAAATTGTACACAAGAATTAGTGCATCTCTTTAGTTCACTTAGCGTTCTTCTTCAAGAGCCGCTACTGTACATAGCATTAACTTGAAGAAAAAAACACAAGCACAAACTAATCAGTGAAAATGTAATTATTTCAGCAAAGAGCACTTTAAGATACTTCTTGTTGCAAAGTTCGATGCTTTAAAGAAAAAGCAAACATTTTTCGATTTAGAAATTAGATTTGTAGGCTTTCGGCATCTATAGCCATCTCAGCTCATCACGTGTGAGGCATGACCTCTCTCGGTGATCACACTATCCGAGGAAAAGGAAGCGGCCTGGGAGTTGTGTTACATACCATCCCGGCATTTGACTAGTGTGAATGAGGAAAACCTCTCTCAGGATGACTGACCTGACAAAACCTTTACACTTTTTCGACGGAGTCCCTCCACCGGGAATCGAACCCGGAACCGCTCGTATCAAACACGAGAGCTTAGCAAGTACGCTACACGTAGCCACACTTAACGTTTTACGAATGTTTTGATAGAATCCGTATTGATTTCTATTGTACAGGCTTTGCTTTCTATGGACTTAAATTTGATTTAGAGGCCACGGTGGCTCAGTGGTAAAGCGTTCACATCTGGTGCATGGGGTCCCTGGTTCGATCCCACCTCGCGCCAAGTGGACTTTGTAGTGGACAAACACCGTGTGCTTGGATTTTCTCTTTGTTCTCCAGTTTCCTCCCTCTTTTTCATTCCATTTATTTCTCATCACTGTCTTCTTTAGCCTAGCCTACAATAACTGTGGAACGTAAAGATTTAATTTCATTCAAATTTGATTTAAACCACTTGCTGAGCAAAAGAATATGTTTATTATAAAAATTATTAACGTGTAAAGGGAGCCATAGACGCACACACTTGCATGACCAACATGCGTGAAAGATAGAGTTGCCAACTGTAGAAAATAAAAAACCGGCACCCCTCAAAATTCTCTATGATATACAGGGTGGCCCAAAAGTAGGTATACTATACCGTACTGATCAGCTCATTGCATTTTATATTATTTCTTATTGTATCCATCAGGTAGACTTAGGTTCTTTATTATTTGTTCTTAATGTGTTTTTACTTATATCTCAAGCTCGGAAGAGCCGAAGCAAATAAACTCATAAACTAGAATGTTATACTTGATCAGTGCAGGAGTATATGCCTACTTTCGGGCCACCCTGTATCTCTAAATATGAAGTATTTCTGTTCGGACCCATCCATGGAACGAAATGTACTATCGTGAAAAAAGTGCATTAGTGACTCGGGATCGATTCCCGGCGGGAGCTCGTGTGTTTCGGATTCCACGTTAATCAGTAGCAGTGTTTCCTTCAGACATGTTTTTTTGGGGAGCACTGTCCCCTGAAGCTCTGAGAGTACCCCTCGGAGGAGACTAAAACAATACTCTATAATATAATAATAAATAGAATAATACCAGCAGTGTACCTCCGGAACATTTTTTTTTATGAAAGAGACATTATCAGTATGTCCCGTCTCATATAGCCTTGCTGCTGGAAAGGATCTTAAACTCAAAATAAACTCAACTCAAAAGTTCATTAGCACTTGTTCATTCTGTATATCCGTAGTATATTCACTAATAAGTTTAATAGACACATTGTGCTATAAATGAAAAACTGAAATAGGCATTGATCGTTCTATTGTATTTACCAGTAACTGCCACTTCTTTAAAATTATCGAAACAGATGAACAAAAGTATATTAATCCTTACGTGACAATTTTGGATTTACAAAATGAAATTTACTCTAAACTTATACTTGAACTACAGGTAGTCACTTTAAGAAGTACTTTTTCACTCTCAATAAATGTGTAAAACTCCTTACAAGTAGATTTTAAATTTTCCCTGACAGTTCCTGTCATCTCTAAAATTATCTAAACAGATGAACAAAATATAGTAATCGTTGGTAGATAGTGAAAGGTGATACTTTTGGATTTACAGAATGAAAGTTACTTGTTAAATTTTTAATTCCAACTAGATGAAATTGCTTCGAGATAGATACAAATTTAAAAAAAGTGGTCATAAAGGGGCTAGTAAGAAGTTTGTACCGGTCATCGGCTTTAACCAAAATAACAGCAATATAGCCGGCCAGGCTGGTGAAAAACCGGCCAGTTGGCAACCGTAATAAAAGATTTGCTTCATCATGCATGTTGGGAAAATTTTTTGCCCACACATGTACAGTTATGTCCAAAATTATTGTCGCTTGTCTATAAATATGTTGTTGTAGGAATATAATTTGATAAAGGATTCGCCCGGTATTTCTTATAATGTTAGTATGTGTATAATCGGCAAGGACATGTATGTGGCAAATTTCATGTCAGAAGAGCAGTAAATAAGAACAAAACGAAAATAAAACTTTCTTGTCCATTTAGCAACATTTTGTTTTACTCATTCTAATTTTCGTATGTATAATTCTTTTCCTATGAAATTTACAACAAATATACATTTCCCGGTTATACATGTAGTATCAGTATTAAAAGTACCATGTAAAATCATTATCAAATTATATTCTTACAAGAAGACAGTTATAGATATGCGACAATAATTTTGAACATGAGTGTACCAACTTGCTGTCCAACTTACGACCTTGGCATTACGGAGGAAAGAGTCACGTGGTTTCTTCCGCTGTCGTGATTGGTGGACCTAGATATAAAACAACCAACTTGCATGAACGAGCACATACACAATAAACATGCAATAAGAACTTCAAAACCATCATGCATGTTTACAGAATATTTTGAAAACTTTCAACATGCATCAACGTCCATATAGGATTAACTTGCCTTTGGTTTTATCATTTTTCATGCATGTTGGTAGGTTTCTTCATGCATGTGTCTGCCTGTATGGGTTCCTTAACAGTTTCTCCAACTATTCTGATTGCACTCAGCAAACCACATGATCGTAAAGTTTACCACCTTCGGTACGAGTGAGACGCACATGGTTCCCCGATATTCCAGAGACTAAGTTCAAGCCCCTTTACGAATAGAGAAACGTTAAGAAATACCGAGAAGCGGTTTATGGATCATCAAACGTAACAAACAGTTTCGGCATAATCCCAAATTTTGATGTTTCTGTGGTAAAAATGAACAAAACTTGCATTTTTGGATCAAAAGATCCAATATATTTCAATTAAAAAATTCTTGTAGGTCTTCGCCTTATATCTGGAGAACTACATATAGTGTATCCAAACCCATACTATCACTTAACTCAGTATGATGTGCTTATTTCATAAAAAATACGAAAACTCGATTTAGAGACCGTTCAAAAATTTTGTGGCTGCTGATTCAAAAACTAATTATTGACCAAGATCGCAATCCTTTGATGCATTTCTTGGATCATTCCTAAAATTCTTGTCAAAAATTTTTTTTCAGAATGTTTTTGTTCATTGAGATTTCGAAAAAAAATCAGCTTTTCGCCTGAAGATGATGATCGAAAATAATTCTGCTTTTATGGAGCATATTCCATTTCTGAATACAATTAACCACTTACCCATTACTTCACAAAATATGTCTATGCTATGAATAGTGGCGCTTTTGGCGTGGGAGACCCGGTTTCGATTCCCGGCTGGAGCTCATGTGGTTGGGATTCCACGTTAATCAGTAGGTCCCGTCTCATATTGCCTCGCTGCCGAAAGGGACACTAAACTAAAATCAACTCAACTCAACCTATGAATCGTTTCTGATAAATGCAAAGGAAATAATTTACGAAACCGTTACCTGTTAATATTTTTTTACAATAAATATGTTTTGCTTAGCAAGTTGTTTAAATCAAATTTAGAATCCGTAGACGCTGATATAATTAAAGCTAATATCACGGCTATTTCAGTGGTTAATGGCTGTTTATTGGTAATGCACTCGTCTCTGTTGCGGACACTTCGTGGTTCAATGTTAAGAGTTACAGAATTGTGGTTTGGAACATTGGTCATTTTTTCGGGGAGTGGTTAGTTTCTCTGTGTTTCCTTCCACAATCGTGTGCCAAGATCCAATTTTGCTGCAGAGTTCCTCCGTGGCTAAGCGGTTAGCGTACGCGCCTTTGGCGTGGGAGGCCCGGGTTCGATTCCCGGCGGGAGCTCATGTGGTTCGGATTCCACGTTAATCAGTAGGTCCACGTCTCATATAGCCTCGCTGCTGAACGGGACGTAAAACTCAAAATCAAATCAAATCAATTTTGCTGCACGATTAAGATAACATTTCATTCTCATCAGTGAATTAATAGTTTCTCAAATATGATTGATTGTTATTTATTTGCGATTTAAGTTCAACGCAGAACACCTTTCTTATGTATCTAATGAACTAAATAATTTATCTTAAAATTTTAATATGCGTCATAATGCTATGCTGCTGTTGTATAAAGTACACAGAACGCTGTTTGTGAATGTTTTGAAATTCCTGTTAGAGCTTTTTGGGAGGTGACT
Organism: Thermobia domestica; assembly: GCF_964235325.1. Taxonomy (NCBI): domain Eukaryota; kingdom Metazoa; phylum Arthropoda; class Insecta; order Zygentoma; family Lepismatidae; genus Thermobia; species Thermobia domestica. The sequence continues at coordinate 145,944,451 of NC_137470.1, read as the reverse complement.
ACCCACGAAAATAAGTGGAGAGGTTCTAATGGATGGCGTTTATGATTTAGAAACGTGGTGATGTCTACGAAAATAAACTTTGAGCGTAGCATAGTCATTTCCATCTGTTCTCTGTGATGCTACAGCTCGTTGTTCCTCTTGTCAGTAAACTTCAGAGTATATCTCTTTAAAGTTCTACGTCCCAGGTCAGTATAATATCGTATGTAAAATTGTCAGTTTCTTTTTGGTACGCCCTCGGATACCTCATTAGAAAAACTAACGTTCCAAAATTTAAGATCTGCTTGAGTTACGCTATATGTGGCACAAAAACCCGTTTTCTTTGTTTTCATTTTTAGAAAAACCGATACCTGTTTTTGAAAAAAAACGGTTTTTGAAATCGGCCCCGTTTTCTATCCAAAACCGGTTTGATTTATATCAATAAACCAGTGTCAGTTTTCTATCAAACCGATTCGGTTTACTATGAAAACTTTTTCTTTGTATATATCTAATTATTGTTTTGAAATAAATACTAAACAGATACTAGCTTCGGTGAAAACCACCTGGTTCCAATAAAATGCCAGAACGTTTTTAGTGAAGAAGAAAACTAGTTTGGGTGAAAAATTAGAATGTTGGGTTTTGTGTTTTACTACTAACCAATTCTTTTCTTTTCTTTTCTTTTCTTTTCTTTTCTTTTCTTTTCTTTTTATTATTATTTTTTTAAACTTTTACTCATCCCTAATATGTAGCTGTGTATGTTGTAAGGGCCGAACAGAGGTTTCTAAGAAAGAGAAGCTCTTCATGGGGTAGAATAAGTTAAAATGAAACGATATGAAATCTTTATAAGTTTTACATCCCACGATTATGCTGGCTAGGCTAAAGGAGACAGTGATGATGAGAAATGAATGAAATGGTGGAATGAAGAAAGTGGATGGAAACGGGAGAATCCCCAGAAAACCTACGTACATGGTATTTGTCCACCACAAAGCTCATTTGGCGCGAGCTGGAATCGAACCAAGCACCCCATGCACCAGAGGTGAACGCTCTACCTATGGGATAGAATAAGTGTTCAGACAAAAATGTTTCCCTTGTTTTCAGCACAAAGTCATTCTAACATTGATCAGAGAACCATGTAATCCCGTATCAGTAAAAATGGTTGATTAATGGTGTTCTTGCAAATCGGCTTTCCTGTTAACAAGCAATCTGAGAAGTGGATTGGTATTGCAGACCAAAACCTTTGATTTCTCAGCTGTTATCTGAAAATCATGTTCCATTGGGCCGATGGTTGCTGAACAGTGAATTTTCTCACATGATTGTCAGCATGACCTGCATTCTATTGTGAAAGCACGTGACGTCAGAAGAATCGAACCCCGATACTTGGCTCACAAAGTGACCCACATTCCTTAGCTAACCAATATAGCGGCACTTGTGGATGCTGCGTTCTACATACTCATCTCATCATAACTGGAGCGTGTTCTACTCTCGGATCTTCACTTTTCCAGTCTTTCCACAGCTAACATTTTTCTGAAAAAAAAAAAAAAATAATAATCTGATTGCCTGTACTGTGAATGTGCAAATCAAACCGTAATAAAACTTGCAATATTTGTTTTTCATCTTTCATTCCTTTCTGAACAATAGAAATGACATCTTCCAATTTAGCGACCCTCATTTGTCCTTTAGGCTAAGGGAGATGATGTTTAAGGCAAGTGAATGATGATGGAAGAATTGATGGAATGAAAATGTTGGGGAAACGGGAGGAACTTAACCGGGAATCGAACCAGGAACCCAAGCACCAGAGGTAAGTGCTTCGCCACTGAGTCACAGTGCACCCTTTTTTGAACAATTGTTCATATATAGTTGTTGAAGCGAACGGACGCCAGCTTAGATCATTTGATTTAGCTAGCATTGTGCGTCTGTCTGATTGTCCGTCCGTCTGGGCGTTAGGAAATAAGCCTTGTATTGAGTGAAAATACGTGAAGAATAAATAGGTAAAATGAATCAAATCCTTCTATCTAGCAGTCCTATTTATACAAGATGTCTCAAGAGTCCCCTGACATAGAGTAACTCTGTTATTATCAGAGTTACAACAACATGTAAGAGGGGAAACCGTATACAAATATGATGTTTTTAATCTAAAGTGAAGGGTTCTTTTAAATCGGACTACCCGTTTGTGCTGTACACTCTTTATGGGCCCAATGTTAAATGAAAATGCAACGTTGCCATTTACCTGGATCCACAACATAAGTGAATGAAGTTACTGTTTGAAACGGGGGCTGGCCATCGACACGTTAGTGTAAAAGACAGTAACTTCATTCACTTATGTTGTGGGTCCAGATAAACGGCAACGCTGCATTTTCATTTAACATTGGGCGCATAAAGAGTGTACAGCACAAAAGACTTGTCCGATTTAAAAGAACCCTTCACTTTAGATTGAAAACATATTTGGAGACGGTTTCCCCTCTTGCATTTTGTTGTAACTCTGATAATAATAGAGTTAGCCTATGTCAGGGGACTTTTGAGACACCCTGTATATGGTAAACGTCTCAGTGCGTCACGCTAATAGATGTTGTTACGCCGTTACTTACATGAATGACGCTGATAGATGTCTCCAGCGTGCAAGCAATTTGTTGATTTAGAACACTTGTGAGGTTTTAATTGGACTTCAATACTGTATTGTTTCCATAGGCGCCGACTTTTAAGTTTATCAATGGGTGCTCAGGTGTCGGCACCAACGTCACATCTTTTCACTATCTTCTTTTAGTAGATCCAGTAGAGTACTGTTTCCCAGATTCTTCCTGAGAGGCAAGGAAGACTTACCAAGAACTGTTTAAATTGGAAACGTTAAAAGTAGCCCTCCAATTAAGCAAAAATGTTCCGAAATTTTGAAAATATTAGTAATAATAAGTGTGAACGAGAAGTGTGTAATAATGAAGTGTGAACGTGAAGTAAAAACAAGAATGGTAATGTCTATATAAACTCTTAGCAATAATAATAATTTTGTGGGTCGTAGAATAAAGAACATTAGGATAAAACTCATAAAATGTTTTGTATGGGATGTTATTGATGGCATACAAATATGGAAGCTGTGGAAAAGTGACAAAGTAATGAAGGTTTCGAAATGTGAGTGTGGAGACGAATCAGTGATAATTAACCTGGATTGAGCGCAAGAAATCTATGAAGAAGTGTTAGGGTAGAAAAGAACAGCATTGGGTATAATTCTTGGAAGTGAAAATAATTGAGACATTGGCTAAGAAGAAACTATGTTCTGGAGGGTAGATGAAAAGTGGAGTGGAAGGAAAATGAGGGAGTGGCGAAAGAAGCTGCAATTGCTGAATTGTATTAAAGCAGAAAATCGCTACGTGAAGACGAAGACGTTAGTTGTACCCTCGGAAAATATGTGAACTATACTTCGGCTCAACCAACTTCTCTCTGTGACGGATGAAACCCACCCTTTGCTCAGGGAAAAGAAGTGAATAACCTCCGCTGTGTTGCCAATTTGTCATTCAGTCGTTTGGTCTTGACTAGGGATGGCCTTTTTCGAAAAATCTGTTTTTCGATTTTCGGAAATTTCATTTTTCGTTTTTTGAAAAATTTTTCGTTTTTCATTTTTCGAAAATTTTTCGTTTTTCGAATTTTTTTTCGTTTTCTGTTTTTCGATGACTTTTCGCTTCTCGAAAAGTTTTCGGAATTCGTGGAATGATCATGTGGGAGGAAATGGGAGTACCCCAGGAAAATCCACGGACACGATATTGTCTACCACGAACTTACTTGGCCTGAGATCCCATGCACAAAAGGTAAGCGTTCTAACACTGAGCTACCGTGCCCCCTTGGATTTGGATTTAATGAAAGGATAGTGTATAATGCCTACTATTGACGAAACTCATCCAATCACTACCAAAATTATTATGATTATGGACTGCAATGTATTTAGTACGCACGTTAAATATTATGGTGTTTGGGACTTTGGTTCCAGAGTTATTGCTAATCAAATTTGTGTTGTAAGTTAGTGATATCAAGAAATTTCACTAAGACGCATTTGATTCAACTCAAATGATCTTGACGAAAGTTGGTAGGATCGTAAATATTGACGATCTTGGTATGCATGGAAGCTCAGTATAAAATATTATGGTGTACAGATTTTTTGTTCTTGAGTTATTAGCTATCAATGTTAGGTTTGGAATCCGTGAAATCAAGAAATTTCATTAAAGTGCGAAAGATGGAACTCATCCAATTTTTTACCAAACTCGGCATGGTGGTAGATCTTGACGAGCTTAGTAACTATAAAGGTAACCAAGAAAGATCTGTCGCATTTTCACCCAACACCTTCGATCATCGATATGTAACCTAACACGTACCTGGAAGATCAAAAATAGTCCCCATCAGCATCGACGACCTTCTGCCAACGTTTTGGAAAGCCATGTATTCCATCGCGGTAGAACTTGGTGGGCCGTAGAGCGAAGAAGGAATCAAGTGCATTTTGCACCTCTACTAGGGATTTGAACTGGCGTTTTCTAAGCTGATTGTTCAAGGAATGAAACAGGTGATAATCGGACGGTGCAATATCCGGAGAGCTGGCGGATGCAATAGTGTTTCCCATGCAAAGTGTAGAATGGTGTCCTGGGTCATCCTAGCCACGTGGGGCTAAGCGTTGTCCTGTAACAGGAGGACCCCTTTGCGATTCAAAATTTCTGGCTCCAGAGTTTTGTTTTTTTTCTTGAGCACGGCTCAACTGCTGACAGTACACAGTTGCATTTGATCCTCTGACTAGCTGATAGCAGTATTTTTTTTTTCAAAATACTGTCCAAAAAATTTGGACTTGAACTTAGTAAAATCAAGGAATTTCATTGAAACGCATTAAACTCATCCGATATTGGCCAAAGTTGATATGGTCATAGACTTTAACGAGTCTGGTACGAGTGCGAGCTCAGCACGAAATATTGTGATGTACAGACCTTTGGTTCTCGGTTCTTGAAAGATATAAATTAGAAATAATAATTCACAAAGGTAAACAGTGTAAAATTTATGCTTTACAGAATATTAAAATATAATTATTCACTAATAGTGATTATCAATGCGTTATCAACAATATATTTTATAATGTAAGAAAAGACTAACAAATAACGAAATAGAGGGATCCCTTATAAACTGATCGTGATAGTATCAGGCAACTCTGTAATAAATTGACTTTTAGCAATTGGTTTTAACAAAATATGAAACATGAAGTTATTATATGTACTGATACTGATTCTAAAGACTCTTCACTAAGATCCCCCATTCATTTCTCATATTTTCAATAACTAACTAAGTCAGTATCAAAAACAGTTTGATTGCTTTCAAAAATAGGCAATTAAATACTAACAAAATATTATTGAATGGTTTATTTGTTCTAAAGATGTTTTATATACGGTAGGACAAAGAACTAAGTATCTGACTATAATAATCTCATCAAACGAGAATTCCATTTTTAAACAGATGGGTCTTCGTTTTCGTATTAGTTTTTACTGCTACTAACTTCAATAGAACTACTAAGATGAAATATTTTTATTTGGTTGTTTATTGAAGTTCAGTGTCCCTTTTCAGTATCGAGCGAGACTATACAAGACGTGGACCTACATTTTAAAGTGGACTCCGAACCACCATAACACGTTGAGTTGTTTCCCACTCGGGACCCTGTGCATCAAAGGAATACGCGCTAACCACTAGACCTATGGGCAGGGCTTGAAATCTTTTCTTGGGATTATGAAATTATATATTTAAAAGAAACGTTTGTAGCTTCCCAGTATCTCTCTCATTCTATGAGAATCAGTATTGTGACCGGGGATTTAGTAAGTATTTATCACTTTCCCTTGCATTAGAGATGGAAACTACCATTGTGGCACAGAATCCATATCAAAAACTGCTTCCAGCTATCGTTTTTTTCTTTACTATGAAACTGGAAACAGTAGCTTCTCACAATTTCCGGTTTACATAGAGGGATAGCAATCGAGATGACAATCTTCGAATTCTGGATTCATATTAAAAAAAAAAAAAAAACATATCTCCTTATCTCGTCATTTTTGCTCTATAGTGATCATTATTGAAATTAGAAGTGGCAGTAAATTTCTACCAGAGGATAAAATTTAAAAATAGAGTTTTCCCCAAGGTACTGAATTAATGCTTCTCGCTAACTATTACCATGCTCTATAGTGATCAATACTGAAACCGGGAGTTGTGATCAGGGGCGGATCCAGGACGGACTTTGGGGGGTGGCGCTGGGTTGTAATACTGCTACTTAGAGCTACTTTTAAGAGCTCCAAACTCTGGGATGGGTTTTATTTATATATAAATTAGAAAGTGTCCTTCTGGGGGCGATCGCCCCGATCGCCTCTCCTTTGGATCCGCCCCTGGTTTGATACATTTCTTCTACTTCCTGCTTTTGTAGAGAAACAAGTGAATTTCGTTTCACAGTATAAAACTGTGGTAGACTTCCAATCTATGCGAATTGAATACTCAAACTTCAATAAAACAAGTAGCACAACTAAAACTCCTGGTTGGAATATATTAATAAGATCAAAGATAGAATCTGTTCCTCGAATGCTGAACCCGTATCAAAAAGCCATTATTAGCTATCACGTATCGTTTTTGTTCTATGGCGATAAAGATTGAAAGAAGGAATGGTTAATTTGAACCACTTCCGGCTTGAATAGAGGGTTAAGGAAGGAGATGGAATCTATCCTTAGGACGCTAAATCGATTTCAGAAAACTTCTTCTCGATATCTTTTATAGTTTTTGCTCTATGAATATAAGTAGTGGAACCGAAAGTAGTAGTAAATTTCAAGCATTTCGGGTTACAAAAGAGTGAAGCAGGTTATGACGATATGTTCTCTTGAAACCCTGAATTGGTTCCAGAAAATTGTTTGTCGCTATCTATTACAATTTTCGTTTTATCGCGACAAGTGTTAAAACCGGAAATGGTTAATTTTTGAACACTTTCGGTTCAAATAAAGTGTTAACGAAGAAGATGAAATGTATTCTTGGGATGGTGGATTGATTTTTAAAAGATGCATCTCGATATCTCTCACCGATTTTGCTCTATGGAAATTATCATTACCCATAAAATCAAAAATAGTAATAAACTTCAACTATTTCTGCCTTTGTGGAGTGTTGAGGATTGTAATGATATTTCCTCTTGAGACCCTGAATCGATTGTAGGTGAACAACTTCTCGCTCTCTGTTACCAATTTTGTTCTGTGGCGATAAATGTTGAAACTTGTAATCGTTAATTTGAACCACTTCTGGTGTGAATAGAGTTCAAGGGAGAAGATAGAGCCTATTCTTAGAACGCTTGGTCGATCGCGAAAAACCGCATCACGATTTCTGCGATTTTGCTTTATAAAAATCAGTATTGAAACCAATATACTAGTAAATTCATCCACTTTCGGTTTCGATAGTATTGTGGGTTGTGATGATATATAGCTTATATACTCTTGAGACGCTGTATCGATTCGATTGAAAAAAATACTTGTGGCTATCTATTTCTATTTTTGTTGTATATCGATTAATGTTGAAACCGAAAACGGTTAATTTGAACAACTTCCGATCTGAATAGAGGGTTAATGGAAAAAATAGACCTATTTTTTGGAAGCTGAATCGATTGCAAAAATCTACATCTCGATATCTCGTAATTCTGTATTGAAACCGGAAATAATAGTAAATATAAACAATTTCTGGCTTTGATTGAATGTTGTGGTTGCAATAAATCGCTTTTCACTATTACCCTTTTCGTTCTATAGCGATAAAAGTTGAAACCAAAAAAGGGTATTTGAACCACTTACTCCTTGAATAGAGCGTTAATGGAGGAGATGGAATCTATTTTAGGGGCTCTAACTCGACCGCAAGAAACGACTTCTCAATATCTGTTACTGTTTTTCCTCTGACACCTGTCGACAGACAGACGGACAAAGCCATTCTAAAGACTTCTGACATTTATGCATAGCTTAAGCTGCAAGTGTAATAAGGTTGAACATTGAATATATTCTTGGGACACTTAATTGGTTGTGGAAAACCGCGTCTTTCTATATATTATCGTTTGTGTTCTGTGGTGATCAACAATGTAGCAGAAAGCGTTAGATCTCTACCACTTCTGGATTAAATAAAAGTAAAATGGATTAGATGAATCTATTCGTGTTGCAAAAATTCGCTTCCGCAAAAATTCATTTTTCCAAAAAGTATTTTTCAAAAAAAATGGGGCCATCCCTAGTCTTGACGAGTGAAGATCTTACGACTTCTTAGAGTGGCTAACAAGGCACAGCATAGCGAAATCCATGAAATAATTCGTTGTGGCAACGCTTCCGCATCAAACAATTGAAAGATTTCGGCCTCAGCAACTTGTTCCTCCCTTTTCAAGGGAGGTACAAGAAATCACATATCGCCAGCAAGGGCACAGTTGAAATAGAAAGGATCGAGTAATGTGTACGATACGATAACGACGATAATAATAGTAATAATAATAATAATAATATAGCAAAGGATTAGAAATGAAATCAAATTGAAGTTTTAACGTCCCATGATTATGTCCTTTGGGCCAAAGGAGACGGATTATTAAGGGAAGTGAATGATGAAAGAATTGATGGCATGATAATGTGGGAGGAGACGAGAGTAGTCTAGAAAACCCACGGACACGATGTTGTCTACCACAAGCTTACTTGTCCGGGAATCGAATCCGGGATCTCAAGCATCAAAGATAAGCGTTCTACCACTGAACCACCGTGTCCCCTAACGAAAGGGTTTAATAGGGTGAATGGTAGGTAATTTTACAGTTAAGCGCGGAACAGAGAGTGAGTTCTGAAGTCGAGAGCTCACGTAAGTATTTTATAGCTCATGTTCTTTTTATCTTGATATCTGTGCGGTCGACGATTTATTACCACCTCATGAGATTACCACCTTTGTTTTAGATTAACCTTCTGCGGAGTTTGAATCCCGGTTCTAAGCACACAAATCAGGATAGTCGGACCATTCACCCACAATCATTGAGCTCTGTGAGCTGGGGAAGGAGGAATAGAAGACTATAAATACATTTGGTGTTTATTTTCTTACGAGTTTTTGTCCTTGTGCCCACATACCTGTATCAGAATAGTGCCAACGCTGGAGGGGTGCTTATGGAAGTTCCACATCAATATAGGGTTCAGTACTGAAAACTGTCATGTCCTACCTGCTACATTTGTATCAAGTTTTGAAGGCTATTGTCTTCAAAACTATAGAAAAACTGTCGTTTTCCCTTTCATGATCATAATGGGCTAAAAATATAAAGCACCTGGACACGGAATTCAGGTTAGAAGGTCAATGACCTCGAACACGCGACAGGGAATCACACTGACTGCAGCACGCGTAGTTACAGGAGAGCGTCCTGTCATGGCCTTACTCCAATCTTGGTTTCACTTTTCCTTTTTTTGTTTTGGAAATAAATTTCAAATTGGAAATAAATTGTTTGTATTCTGGAATAAATTACAAGCTGCTTTTATAAACGTAATGTAACCCGTAAGAAGTAGCCTTTGTGAGTAATTTCCAAGTTCTACGTAATGACATTTGAATTGTTTAATGAATTTAACCTGGGTCCAGGATAATATTGAATACCTGTATTTCATGGCACTTTTTTCTTTAACATACTAGACAAGACAAATTCTGAAGCGTTTCTCGCTAGTCCAGCGGCTACCTCGAGATGCCGGGTTCGATTCTCAGCAGGAGAGCATCTAATAGGGTGAGACCTCTCTTGAATAGGCCGCGATGGCTCAGTGGTAATGCGTTTACCTGTGGTGCATGAGTCCCATCTCGTGGCAAATGAAGTTTGTAGTGGACAAACATTGTGCGCTTGGGTTTTCTCGGGGTTCTCCCCTTTTCTTCATTAGACCATTCATTCATTCCTCGTCAACACAGTCTCCTTTAGCCTAGCCGAAATAACCGTGGGACATAACACTTATATTTCATTTCCAGTCTGTTCTAGGGCTAAAGGAACTTATCACCCAGTAGTTACAAACGATAAAGCGAGCTTTGTGGTAGACAAACATCTTGTGTGTGGGTTTTCTCGGGGTTCTCCACTTTTCTCCCACTTTATTCATTTTACCAATTCATTCATTTCTCGTCGTCACAGTCTCCTTTAGCCTAGCCTGAATAAACGTGGGACGTAAAACTGAAAGATTTCATTTTTAAATTAAAAAATTGTGAAAATTTTAATAGATTCATTTAATCGTTAATTTTGTAACGGCTTAATTACAAGTCTGGTATTTAGATACACTACTTTTGCTTTAAAGATGGAGCTAGTAATGAGGTAAAAGATACAAACAATGAATTTCAGGATTGCGAAGATTTGTCGTTCATTCATTTCGGCAAATCCGTATTCAGTCATGTGAGAAAATTCACTGTTCACTAAACGTCAGCCCAATGGAACATGATTTGCAGATAATAATAATTGAGGATCAAAGGTGTTAGTCTGCATTACCAACCCACTTCTTGACATTGCTTGTTAACAGGAAAGCCGGTCTGCAAGAACACCATTAATCAACCATTTTTACTGATACGGGATTACATGGTTCTCTGATCAGTGTGTTAGAATGTGACTTTGTGCTGAGAACAAGGGACACATTTTTGTCGCAACGCTTATTTTATCCCATGAAGAGCTCCATTTTCTCACAAACTTCCGTTCGGTGCTTACACAATACACAAATACATATTAGAGATAGGTATAAGCCATTTTTTTTTAGAAAATAGAAACCGGAAATCGGTTGCTAGGAAAACAAAGAAAAAAGAAAAGAAATTTCGGTTTATTCAAAACTGGTTGTTTTTTTTTTCACTAGAGTCGGTTTAGGTTTTCTTCGAAAACTGGTTTAGTTTTTCACCGAAACCGGTTTCATTTTTTTTTTTAAAGAAAAACGGTTTGGCGCTCTAAAAATCGGTTCGATTTTTCACCCAAACCAGTTTCACCAAAGGAATTATTTTATTATTATTATTATTATTATTATTATTATTATTATTATTATTATTATTATTATTATTATTATTATTATTATTATTATTATTATTATTATTGGAACAAGCATCATATTCGCCGAAGCCGGTACCTGTTCTTTTCATAAATTAATTTCGCTCGTAGAATCTAATTTTTCTATACTATTACATTTCCAAAAATAATACTGTTACATTTCACGTTAGTCACATGAAAAATGGGGAATGTTATAAAACGTTTCTGATCAGAGACAATAGGGTTCTTATTTAATGGGTATTTACATCTTGTAGTACTTGTTTGAAAACAATAAACAAAAATGTTTTAATAGTAAACTGAACCGGTTTCTGAGGTTTCGTTGATATATTACCGAAACTTTCACACATGTTACTAATAATAAGCGTTTGCTTCAGTCAGATTTTAACGGGTGTTTCAGTGAAAAAGCCGTGATTTTGAAGTGCAACAACGTATTTTATTGATGATCATAGTAAAAGAAATTTACATGGTATGATAAGTGAAAGACTAAAGTTTAATGTAACACATGTTCGAAGTGTCCACCCTGACGATTGGACACTTTCCTGACCCTGATGCGCATATTATCAAAACCCTTACCAAGGGTGACGTGATTAACTGCTGCCGTACACTGTTCGATGTGTACTCTTAATTCATTTAAATATCGAGGTTTAGGCTTGAATACCTCCTGCTTGAGGTAATCCAGTAAAAAATAATAAGGATTAATGTCTAAGCTGCATGGAGGCCACTCTAAGACTGTTCCAAAAAAAAAAAAAAAAAAAACAATGGATAGCGATTAGAGATTACACGATTGCGGAATTTTGTGTGATGGAAATTAAGGACAGGTTCTGTTGTATGCGGTTTAGCTCCATCCTGCTGGAATCATTGCCGACGAAGTGGACACCTTTTACGACAAAGACTAGTATAGAAGTAATGCTCAAGCATTTCCAAATAATTTTCATAGGCGTCAAAGAAGAAAGGTCCAATTATGCCACGTTTTGTTACAGCACACCAAACCGAAACCTTTTTCGGATGCAGATGTGAGTCTACCACTTCATGCGGATTTTCTGTTGCTCAAAATCTTACATTTTGTTTGTTTACTTCACTGACTGACAAAAGTAAACTTACCCTGTTCAGAAAGAAGGCGTCTGTACACCACAAGTTTTCAATAATGTCTGGGTCATCAGCAATTAATGCACTGAACTGATTTGCAAAATGCAGACGCCTTCTTTTTGTAATGTCTGTTAATTTTTGAAGCATCTTCATTTTGTAAAGGAACATTTGCAAATCTTTTCGCAGAATACGCCAACATGATATTACGGATATTGCATTTTCTGCTGACAAACGTTGCAGAGATTTTTTTAGTCAGGCTAATCACATTAGATGCTGGAACTACTGCAATACACTGTTCTGTACGCACAGTTGATCTGGATCCCCCCTCTTCGAAGTCCTGTAACATTGCCAGTCTTATTCAACTGATCAACATAACGCCATATGGACTTGGTGGATGGTGCCCATGAACAATGATTCTCCAGTCGGAACCGTCGTTGGAGACCAACAAGGGAGCGTGATTCAATGAACCAAGGCACCAACGAGATCTTCTGCTGCTACGTAAGTCTACGGTCCGCCATTATTATACTGGACTATGGAACCTTAGAAAAACATTATAAAACAAAATTTATCCTTTTTCGCTGTGTATTTACATATAAATATTACTATAGTATTATTCAAATAAATTTTGTAGCCGCTAGAAATCACGGCTTTTTGGGTGAAACACCATGTATTTCTGCTTTTCGTTTCACTTTGTGAAATTGTGGTAGACTTTCAAACTACAAAGATACAATATAGAAACCGAATTTGATAGAGAAATGCTGAATCCATATCTAAAAACAATTTCTTGCTAGTTCTTACCGTTTTCGTTCTATGGGCATCCACCATTGAAACTAGATGTAAATCTACGATTTCCAGTTTCAATAAAATGATAAGGACGAAGACGCAATGTGTTCTTGGGACGCTGAATCTATATAAAAATCATGTTTTGCCACCTTTTAAAACCACTTTTGCTCTATTCAAACCTAAAATGAGAGATTTGTACCACTTTTCGTTTGAGTATAGAGATGAAAGCGGAGACCAAACCTATTCTTGGGCTTCTACCGGCTTCAATGTAGAGATAAGGGCAGAGATGAAACCTGTTTTTGGGGCGTTGCTGCTTTTCGCGTATAGATAAGGGCGGAGAGGGAATCTGTTCTTGGGCCGCTACCGGTTTCAATATATAGATAAGGGCTGAAATGGAACCTGTTCCTGGGCCGCTACCGGTTTCAATATATAGATAAGGGCTGAGATGGAACCTGTTCCTGGGCCGCTACCGGTTTCAATATATAGATAAGGGCTGAGATGGAACCTGTTCTTGGGCCGCTACCGGTTTCAATATAGAGATAAGGGTGTAGATGGAACCTGTTCTCGTGCCGCTACCGTCTTCAGTATAGAGATAAGGGTGGAGATGGAACCTGTTCTAGGAACACTGAATGCGCATGAAATATATTTCTTCTGCTGACAGAGGGCGTGCGTGTGGACAGATTTCTCCAATATGTATAATCCTTTTGATATTTAAGAACTCCCCGTATATTTATTTGCATCTCTGTAAATATTTTGTGACAAAGCCAGTTATGTTTATCTTTTAAACCACTTAGTTCAACAAGTTTCTAATGTAGCCAATCAAATGCCGTTGTTATGGTTATTGCTACAAAACATCATCTACTGATTATGAAAATGTTTTTCATTTCTTTCATTTTTATCGCTTGTGTTCAGCTGCTCATTGAAGTTCTGAATGACTGGGCGGGGAGAAAAATCGTGTGTAGACACGTACGTTCTCGGCTGCCACCTTACAATCATACGTGCTCATAAGAGTTTTTCATTCATTCTGCAGTTTATATTGCTCCATAACACCCGAGTCTTTCCACAGTGTTGTCAACCCTGTTCGAATTGAAGTTAAGCATCAAAGTCTCGAGATAGAATTTTAGAAAGAAGTATTTAAAGTTATCACACAATATTTGGGTTAGGATTACCATATTGCCTGCTTTTACCCGGTGCCGCCTATTTTTCTGATTGCAGCAGAAGGCCTGATTTCTTGAGCTCCAAGAAACACGAAAAAGAAAATCATTCCTTTGTAGTTCATTTTAATTTAATGCCTTTACGTTTCTATTTCTCCTCCACTTAAACCTCTTAAGATACGCATTATAATTAAAGTGTAATAATAAAGGTCCATAATGTCACCTCACTTTCATGCTGAAAAGGATTAATTTAAATTTAAACGTCATTGTGAGTATACTATTCATCTTAGCGATCCCGAAAAATATGGATTAAACAGTAATATCGGCCGTTTTAGATTATTTTTACATGTCACCAGTTTTTATATATATATATATATATATATATATATATATATATATATATTGTGCATAAAATATGACCCCGCTTCACCCTTAGGATATATATTTCAATAAATTTAATATCATTTTGTCTTTCGGTGGCCAATTGCACCAGGTATCATTTGAACTGGTTCCGTGGTTATTGCATTATATGATCAGGCAGAAACTCTCATTAACTTTTATATAATAAAAGGACCCCGTACGATTCTTATGGAGATTGGATTTCGGTTGAATTGCTTGAAACTGTGATATGTTGTAGATATTGTGATCTTGAGAAAAAGTGTCAATGGGCACAGCCACCAATCACGTATCGTTTAGCCACTCTAGGGGCACTTCTTTAAAAACAGCTGTAGATAACGATATTCTGGATTTCAGTGGAAATGAATGAAAGTGTGATATGTTGTGGATGTTGTGATCTTCAGAAAAAGGGCTAAGTTGTGGCTGCCGAGAAACTGTAAGTCAGTTGGTAAAGAATTTGTTCGCATTTGGGAGGTTTGACCCGGGCCAGCCATCCTGGATGGAGTCTTCCGGGGTTTTCCATTGTCCGGCAAAGTGAATATCGGGGGGTTACCTAGTGTTGGCCGCTATTCTCCCCGTCCGTTTCCTGTGTTGTGTAATTGCTTAGGTACGTCACCCCTGTTACGTGACGGGTTTAGGTGAAAGTTAAAAACCTGTACAAGAAAATGTAGATGTCAGTTGAGGTTGCAAATATCATAGCTGCCGCGGCTCTCCACTGTCTGATGTGCAGTGACACTATGTTGATACTCTGAAGACAGGTGGGCTCAACCTCTGCTGCAAACGCTTTGACTGACGTTTTCCAGTTCTTTTACACAGATGGATGCCCTGAAAGTACTTGAACGACAACCCTGGTCATTAACGTCTCTGTCTTGGTATTTGGATCAGTGTTCGCCGAGGAGTGTTGTACTCTTGACGTAAAATATGCATCCATCACAATCACCAAAGCAGTCTAGAAATACCAACGAAACATCGGTTTAATAATCATACATACTTTCAATGAATAAAAGCCTTTGTTAGTGAAATATGCACATACTGTGTATATGCACCACTAAACAGTCACTGATAGGTTTGCGTTCAGCCGTGACGTTTTCTAAGGATGAGAAGTTCCAAACCTTTTCACGGTTTCATGAAATTCCGCCGAAATCCAGAATATCGTTATCTTTAGCCGTTTCTAGAAATAGTTTCCTACTAGTGGCCAAACGGCCAGTGATTAGTGGTTCTGTAGGCCTACATTCAGACTTTTCCTCAGAATCACAATATCTGCAACTTATTACGGTTTCAGTCATTTCAACCGAAATGTATTTTCATTTTATCCATTATAAAGGGTGTTTCAAAACAACACCGACAACGTTTCGGAGGTGATTCCTGACACCAAGATAATACAAAGAGTATAGACCAAATTGTGTGAACAAATGCTTCCTTTCGGAGTTATAGGCTGCCGAAAAAAAAAAAAACTTTAAAGATCCATAGCTCCAAAACTACCGTAGTCCCAAGATCCATAGCTCCAAAACTACCGTAGTCCCAAGATCCATAGCTCCAAAACTACCGTAGTCGGGACAAGAATTCACTTAGTAACTACTATTTGCCCTATCCAAATATCTAAGTTTCACAATCCTGCGGTACTTCCGCAACAATTTTTATAGAGGTAGTGGTGAATACCTCAAATTATATATGCCCGTAGCCCAACTCCCTCTATGGAAATTGTTGCGTGAATACCGCAAGATTCTGAAACATGTATTTTTTTATTTTTATTTATTTATTTTTTGGATAGCACACATATTAGTTCCTCAGTGAAGTCTTGACGGGACTACGGTAGGTCCCATAGTTTCGGAGCTATGGACCTTAAAAGTTCATTTTTTTTTTATGTTTTCGGCAGCCTGTAACTCCGAAAGGAAGCATTTGTGCACCCAGGTTGGTCTATATTTTTATCATATCTTGGTGTCAAAAATCACCCCTCAAACGTTGTCGATGTTCTTTTGAATTATCCTGTATAATCAACGTTGCATCCAAAAATCGTAGATTTACACCAATTGTGATTGTAAAAGATAGATAAAAGACGTGATATAACTCTTTCTTAGGACTCCAAATCTGCGTAGAAGAAAACGCTTTCTGGCATGTCTTACCGTCATTGCTCTATTGATATAAATATTGAAACCGGAAGTGCTAGTAAATTTTAACCACTTCCGGTTTCCGTAGCGTTGCGAGTCGGAATGGTACGTTCTCTTGAGACGATGAATCGATTGCAGAAAACTACTTGGCGCAATGTATTACCGTTTCTGTTCAAGGTTGATCACCGTCGAAAACGGAAATTGTTGAGTTCTACCACTTCCGGTATGAGTAAAGTACTAATGGATGACATATAAGCTATTATTATGACGCTGAATCGATTGCATAAACTGTTTCTTGGTGTCTCTTATTGTTTTATCTCTGATACGAGTGGTCGATAGACGGACGGACGTAGCCGTTGAATAACAAAATGATATCAAGTCTTTAAGTGTTACGTCCCATGGTTTTGCCGGCTATGCTAAAAAAGACGGTGATGATGAGAAATGAATGAAATGGTGGAATGAAGAAAGTGGGAGGAAACGGGAGAACCCCGAGAAAACCCACGCACACGGTGTTTGTTCAGCACAAAGTTCACTTGGCGCGAGCTGGGATCGAACCAGGGACCCCATGCACCAGAGGTGAACGCTGTATCACTAATCCACCGCGGCCGCCCGTTCTATAACACTTCTGACATTTATGCATAGCAGACTTTTCAAGTCTAAAGTCGAAATAGTACGGTACTACTTTTACGGAGAACGTATATATTTTAGTATATATATGTATATAATTGAAGTAACTATGTGACTTCGTACTTTTTGAACCACCCGACCGATCTCGATCAAATTTTCAACACAGATGAAGTTGGATCCTGGGATGGTTTTTATCACTTCACTTTGACGGTGCAGCTTTTGAGATGGAGGGGGAAGATATTAGTGTCAAACCCAGTTTTCGGGGTCGCCAAGATGGAAAGTGACACTTCCGAAATCTTTAAGTTTAACGTCCTACGGTTATGCCGGTTAGGCTAAAGGAGACGGGTGATAATGAAAAATGAGTGAAATGGTGGAATGAAGAAAGTGGGAGGAACGGGAGGACCCCGAGAAAACCCACGAGCACGGTGTTTGTCCACCACAAAGTCCACACGGCGCGAGCTGGGATCGAACCAGGGACCCCAAGCACCGGAGGTGTGACACTTCCGATTCCGTTTAATCCAAATTGAACCTCGTAACGTGTGGAAAGGGCTAGATATACAGGGTGGAAAGAGAAGGTCATTACAAACTTCAGGAAGTGATTACTGAAATCAAAACCGGTTTCAAAGTAAAGGGTTGCCAACTTTGAATCCAAAATCGACTCGTGACAATTGAAACTGAACAAAACGTGTGGACTAACTTCGGGAGGTGGTTCCTGAGATCAAAGCAAGAGTAAAAAGTCTTATTGCAGTTTCTCGAATTCGTCTTCGTTTGCGAGATACAGAGTGTCCAACCTAAACTCCAAAAAACAATTCCGTTCAAAGGAAATACACGGAATACTTCTATGTAAATCAGAAGCGAAAGATTATTAGAAAAGTTGCTTGTCAGAAGGTAATGTGTAGCAATACGCTGGGGATTAGAGAAGAACAAGTGATTCAATCAGGCTGTCAGTGCTGCCATCCTGGTATATCGAGTTTGGTTTGCATATTGCACTGTCATATTATTAGGCATCTAAGTATTAGTTAATGAGTGCATGCAACATATGAAGCAGAGAATAGAGTCATTGTTGTCCTTGTTTTACAATACACTCGTTTTTGGAGTTTATTTTGTATTCCAAGTTGGCAACCCTGTATCTCGAAACTGAAGCTGGATTCGAGAAACTGCAAGAAGACTTTTTGTCTTGTTTTGATCTCAGTAATCACCTCCCGAAGTTTGTAACGAACTTTTCTTTACATCCTGTATATCTAGCAACTTCTCCAAGTTACGAGGCTGAATTTGGATTTAAACGCCAACGGAAGTGTCATTGTTTATCTCAGCGACCCTGAAAACTATGGATTCAAATCATAACGGTCATTTTCGGTCATTTTTAAATCTCCCCCCTTCCCTCTCCTGAGCTGCACCACCAAAGTGAAATAATAAAATCCATCCTAGGATCCAACTTCATCTATGTTGAAAATTTGATTGAGATCGGTCGGGTGGTTCAAAAAGTACGAAGTCACGAACATAGTTATCTCATATATATCTCTTATCTAATATAAATAAAATAAAGAGTTTGTGTGTTTGTCTGTATGTCTGTCTGTGTGCAGCCTGAGGACCAGACGAGTGGACCGAGAATTACCAAATTTTGATCAGGAGTACCGTAGCCCAGGCCGCAAATCAAGACGAAGCCATTTTTTTCAAATTTCGAACCAGTGGGGTTTTAGGGGGGGTGTTTACCGGAACCGGCTTCGGAACCAGACAAATTGACCGAGAGTTACCAAATTTTAGTCACGAATACCTTGGTCCAGGCTCCAAACCAGAGTTAAACGTTTTCGTCCAAATTCGAACCAGGGGGTCTCAGGGGGGTATTTAGCGGGACATATAAAAGTAGTAGAAAATGACCGATATTAGTGTCGAATTCATAGTTTTCGCGGTCGCTGAAATCAGTGGTGACACTTCCATTAGCGATGACTTGCAAATTTAGTTACAATTGCATGCGGGCCGGGAGTCAGCGGGAGGGAGGATATCGAGACATGTAAAAAATAGCCCAAAATGACCGATATTAGTATCAAATCCATAGTTTTCACGGTCGCTGAGATCAACGGTGATACTCCCACAGGCGTTGACTTCCAAATACTGACCCCGTGCGAAGTATGGGTATATTCAACTAATATATATGCATAATGCTATGCATAAATGTCGGGTGTGTTATAGAACTGTATGAAGGAGTTGTGTAATCAAAGTTATTATTTCAACCCATCGAAGCGCGCAATCAACGCTAGTTTTTGATAAATTCTACTTCCTTCAGAACAGGAAAGGCACACACTCCACTGGGAAATTAGAGAAAGGATACATATTTGCCCTTATATAAGTAATCAGTGGGTCGGATCCAACCCGGATCATACTATTTGAAAGTTAATTTCGTAATCAGAAACATGCCTTAATATTTTCCTGCATACAACTGATATTCTGTAACCCCTATGGAAGATGATTGGAACTGTCTTCGCCAGTTGTCAGTGTTTTTTTAGTGTAGACAGGTTACTCTAGTATGAACAGTCTTCGATCCACCCAAGGTAAAATAGAGGCAGACGACGGCGCTCGATAGCTTTCTGAGACGAAGTGGGTGTTCACGTGTGTTCGCAGAATTGCATTACCTGATAGCGTTTCATCCATGGCAACGTATAGTCAGGCAACATCTAAGAAACGATCGGTCAGCGGAGTGCGCAGGCGACAAAATTCGTTTCGTGTTCTGTTACTGTGGTCGCAGAATATTGTAAGACGAGAGAAAAGGCATGCGCTAAGGTTTAACCACACATCATGTCGCTTGTTTCTTTTTCTTCCTTTCTTAATTTTTATTTATTTTCTCTTTCTTTGTTGTGAATAACTTAGTAACAATAAACAATGTGATTATTTTGTAAAGTGGGCTTGTTTCTATTGTTTGAAGACTGGCCTTACAAAGAAAAAAAAAACGCTTCCGATTTTTTACGTTGATCGCTATAGGGCAGTGGTTCTCAACCCAATTCCTATCACGACCCCCTTATAATTTCTGGTTTTTAATAAGCTGGTGTGGAATTTTTAGATCAAAAGATACAATATATTTTTCATTCAAAAATTTTCTTGTAGGCCTTATATCTGCAGAACTACATATAGTGTAGCCAAACCCAAACTATCACTTAACTCAGTATGATGTGCTTATTCCGTTAAAAAAAGAAAAGAAAAAGAAAAAATAGAAAGAAAAAACTCGATTTAGGGGCCGTCTAAAAATTTTGTGACCCCTGATCCAAACACTAATTATTGGTCAAGATCTCAATCTTTTGATGCATTTTTTTCGAACCATTCCTAAAATTCTTGTTAATATACCTATTGTGGATAAAATAAAGAAAACCATTAGAACTGTTCCGAAAAATTGCGATATTTTATTTTCGTCCTGAAGCAGGCTACCCTTATTTTGGGGCATAGGGAGAAAGATGTTGAAAAACCTCATAAAAGCACTAAAATTAGAACATGATCTGCATACCTTGAACGGTATGCCTTCTAGACAGGGGCTCACCCACGCGGGGTGTCCACCGATTTTGAACACCCCTAAAAACTCCACAACTCGACTAACATTTGTACACTTTGTTCGTAGTACTATACTTGTTTAGGAGAGAAGTAATTGAGGTACCCTAAAGATTTCATTTTACATCTCATCTGTACTTTTCTTATAAAAATAATCTAGTTCTATTATCTTTTTTCTGAGACTATGAGTAATAATTGCTTATTGTGTTTTTGAGTGCAGAATAACACAGGTTCAATACTACATAGATGTATAGACTCCTCCCCCCCCCAAAAAAAAAATTTGGACCTTTCCCAACAAAAAATTCTGGGTACGCGCCTGCTTTTAGACAAATATACCTATTTACATTGGGACGGACAGATACCCGAAAATCATGTTTTCTGCATGTAAATCAATTGAAATCTCGATTGGATTGGAGTTCACCACTTTCAGCAGCGAGGATATATGAAAGGTTGACCTACAGTTTAATGTGAGATTAAAACCACATGAGCTTCCTACGGGAATTGAACTCAGGTTTCATGCATCGAAGACGCATAGGCGAACCTAATAGCCACGAGAGAGCTCTTGAAACCTCGAATTCAAGTTGTTTTTTTTTCTCACGTTCACCATACTTGTCTCCTGTCGTTGCCGAATAGTATAAAGGGGTGGGTGGACAGTAATGAAGGCTTTTAAAATTTGCGCAGTGGCAAGCAACAGTGCACACTTTACCCTTCGTGATTTTAAAGGTAAATTTTGAACTTTCAGTCAAGCAGCTACTGCATCATCACTATTTATCCTAGAATGTTGTTTTGTCCTTCATTCTCTTCAGAACAAAGCAAACCTTCCAAGAGTTACCATTCACATGTCCGTATCATATACCTGAAAAGGGGAATTCGTCAAAAATGAAGATTTTTCTGAATTTTAAACTGAAGACAAGTGGCTCTTAACTTGAAGCAAACAATACTAAATAAATTTTAGAGGGGGAGAGGATAGAAGGAGGAGGAAAATGCCATAACACTTGTACTCCATCATCGTCGACGTATAGTACTTTTTTGGATCTCATAAAACATTTTAGACAGCATTTGAGAGAACAAAACAAGCCTTTTAGATTGAACTATGGAAGGTCAAACAGATGATGTCATGACCCCACCAACTTGATGAGCTTCTTAAAACACATGGAACCTATTTCGTAATGCATGTACGAATGAACAATAAACAAACTCCAGCAGTAGTAGATGTTAAGTGAGCGTTTTAAATCAACGCTCACACACACACACACATATATATATATATATATATATATATATATATATATATATATATATATATATATATATATATATATATATATATATGTGTGTGTGTGTGTGTGTGAGTGCGCCATAAATGCCGAAAGGGTTAAAGCACCTTTGGCTGGCGTGAGATTAGAACAAAGGACATCTGACTAGTTCCAGAGCTGTACGACATTTCTGTATATCAATCGATCAATATCAAGATATTAATATTCAAAATGTTACTAATCTATGATTCAAAGCTTTTCGCAAGAAAGGTTCTTACGTACAAAATATCGAAAAAAAAACTATCTATTAAAATGCTACAATAGCAATCAAAAGCGCCTGAGCTCCAACCTATAACTTTGGCTTTCAAATCTTTCATTTACGGTTGTGTGTGATTTCACGTTTAACAGAGACAAACATTTTAAGTATTTGTACTTTAAATAGTCTAAATTAGTTAACTATATCTTTTTCATAAAGTTTATGATATAAAATTATTGTTCAAAGCCTTTTTGTTTTAATAAGCCTTCTCTAAAATCAATGCATGTGAGTTGTGCTTCCATCTTCCGAGTCCTTTAAACTATGTTTATATGTTTGTGGTCAATCCTTTCGACAATGAGATCTCGGAAACTACAGGATCTAGAAAGATGACGCTTTCACTGATCGATTGGAAATTTTGCGTAGATTGTCCAGTTTTAATTGAATATTTAAAAAAAAAACCATGGCTATTATTTCTTTATTACATTTTTTAGGGTACGCTGGAAGCGTTGAAATTTTTAAAAAAGTAAAGCATAATATCCTATGTGTTATACATTCCAACACCACCATGTATATTGGGGTTGTATATGTCTCAGGCGTTTGTTCCATGACCAAATGATAGTGAAAAAGGATGGATAACCATTTCTCGAGCCTTAAGATAAATCTATTTTTTGAGTGTTTCCCCCAATGAACACCATATATAACTGACATTATAATTAATTGTACGGTATATGTAATGTATTTGCTAATTACATACCACATGCAAGAAGAAAGAAAACACTGGTCATACATGAATTAGAAACTCCAATCGGAAGTAGGCTCAAATCTTGCAAACGGTGCGAGATATTGAGAAAAAATAATCGAAAAAATCTCCCCTTTATGATACTCCTTGCCGATTTTTTGTTTAAAATCAAGATGTCTTTCACTTGTGTCTGTAAAGGGACATGTACATATGTTGTGAGGAAATTAGAAGGAGATTTATGCTCATATGCGAATGATGCGCTGTGTAGAGAGCGCAGGTTCAGCTAGTTAATTATTAAAAAATCAAATAATTCTTCGAACGCCTGAGGAAAACTTATCCTAAAGTATGCTGCAACCAGATACTCCACAAAGTAAGACTGGTTGCATATAACTAAGGGATTAAGCCCCTTTTTTGTAGCCAGCTTTCTCCAAATAATTTTTCAGTAGTCATTGACGATGTCATTACAGTTTACTTGCCGGTCTTGCACAACTTTGGCAAAATATCATTCATTTTTGCTATGATTGATCGCCCACTGCGAGGAGCATTTGGAACATCGAAATTTCTGGAATGAAAACGAATGGATCATATTTTGTTTTTTCATGTTGATTTTGATAACGTATCATGCTCATGAACAACACCAATGTCTTCACGGGCCTGCGAAGCAATTGCGCCATTATGGAAGTAAAATTGTGTAATGTATCTCAGCAGTTTTGCGGAAAGTTCATTCATCTTCACGGTGCAATACTTTACGTCTGAGTATAAGAATTACAACTCTGTTTGCACATCTACTAGAGTCTTTCTATTTCAAGTGTGCGCCAGCTAGCGCTGCTGTCAGTGTGTGTTTTCCCGTACCTCCCTCCCTCCCTCAAAAGAGGAGGGACAAGTTGCTGTGGCCGGCGTCCTTCAATAATTGGATGTGGACAGGATTCTTTCCCCAAAGGAAGGGGAAGGTTCCTCTGAGATGGGGCCAAGGTATGATTCACATATTTTCGAAGGGCACACTTGAAATACAAAGTCTCTAGCTTCAACTGTCAAGTGTCAAATGGCGTCAGCCCTGATCCACTGTGACTCACATACTGGGTGATGTGCAACACTAATGCCGTCTTGTGCGCAAAACGCTCACTACTTTCTTTTACACTACGTCACATCTTGATGCTATTTTCACTAATATAACGAGCTATTTCCAAGGAAGCTTCTTAGAATAATAATATAGTAAATTTGATAATTAATTATTACGTATAAATATTTTTTCACGGATATTTTATAGAGAGACACATTTTATAGGAAGTTTGTGTCGTACTTTTAGCTCAGGTATCTAACTAAACTATTTGGATAACAATAAACCGGGGAAATTAAAAAAAAACTAAAAAGATTAATTTGGTCGGCTTGGTGCGACTTCAAATTTTTTTATGGATAATAGTAATAAATTATTTTGTACTTTAAAGCTCTTTATTATTATTATTATTTTGTGCTTTTAGAGCTTTTATTATTTTCTACTTTTAGTGCTTTATTATTATTATTATTATTATTATTATGTGCTTTTAGAGCTTTTATTTTCTACTTTTTAGTACTTTATTATTATTTTATGCTTTGAGAGCTTTCACCTTTCTCTACCTTTTAATGCTTTATTATTATTATTATTATTATTATTATTATTATTATTATTATTATTATTATTATTATTATTATTATTATTATTATTATTATTATACGCTTTTAGAGATTTCATTTTTTCTACTTTTAAGCGCTTTATTATTATTATGTTGCGCTTTTAGAGCTTTTATTATTTTCTACTTTTAAACTCTTTATTATTATTATTTTTTGCTTTTAGATTTTTTTATTATTTTGTACTTTTTAGTGCTTTACAAAGTCGATTCATATTTTTAAAAAGTTTTTATTGATGCGTCGATCAAGCTACAATATTTCGTCGATTTCTATTTTTGATATCGAAATCCGGATTATCTCAAATTCTATACCAGACGTAAGCTTTTTTGACACTTTTTGAAACCGCTAAACCCACGAATATGATATTGTTCACCACACGCGAACATACCTTGGAATCGAGCTATAATCCCATTGCATCAGACGTAAGTGCTCTGTCACTGGCCCCACCGTGGCCTCCAAATTTCTAAACGTTATCGTGATTTATCACTAGTACCGGAAGTTGAGGGAAAATCCTCTTTTTTACGAGTGCCCGAAGACGAGGCTTAACGTATGTTCATTTTGGGTGATTGTAGGCTAGAAAATGGTGGGTTTTATTTGTCCTTTTTGCCTTTCTCGCTTTTTTTTTGTTTGTTTATTGGTCCTTTTTTTAAGCTTTTAATAGGTCTTAACGTCTTTTTTTTCTTTTTGCCCTTTCATCTTTGGACAATAAATTTACTGATCATTAACTAGAATCACCACCACCTCTTACACGTAAAGAAAATTCAAAAGATAAGACATTCTTGAACGACTGGACTGATAAGACTAGATCTGCATCAATCACAAATCAGATAAGGATGCGTAACAATGTCCTCCAGCAAGGGAGGGTGAGGTTGGGGATGTTTTCTGATTTTAGTTTGTACTTCAGTTTCTGGAAGAAGGGCAGACTGTTAACCTACCAGAAGCTTGTATTTCTTGAGCATTATATTCATTAAATATGTAATTCTAATTAAGTTGGGTCTTATTTTTATGTCCATTTTTCCAATTTTTAGGTCCGTTTTTAAAGATATTTTAAAGTGTTCTTATAGGTCCTTTTTAGGTAATGTTTAGGTCTTCAACTTCCGAGACATATTTATCACCAAATTTTCAAAAGATGATTTGCACTTTCAAAAAAAAAAAAAAAAAAAGTATTTGGTGTATGTAGCCGACTTAGGATATTGAGCTCTCTTTGTCCCCATGCGGTTGTGTCAGTGTTTGCTTGGTGGCAGGTCCTGGGACTATGATTTCTTTTTTCTTTTTGTTTGTGTGTATAAGGTTTGGGCCTCAAAATGTTTCTTGCATATTTGTAAATCTTCAGCTTTCGTCTTTTAACACCCAATATTTTCTTTTATTTTTCAAATTATCGATCAGTTGTGTTCTTATTCCTCGCTTTCCTTCCATCTTTCCTTCTATGAAGAAGACAATTTCTTCGCACGATGCGTCAATCCAATTGGCTTACCTACGAAGGATGGTGGCTAGAAGCGTCCTCTTCCCTCCTGTCCGTTTCGAAATATCTTCATTTATTACTCTCTCTGTCCATTTTATCTTCTCCATCTTCGTCCAACACCACATTTCAAAGCACTCTAAATATTTCTTCTCTAATTTCTGTAATGTCCAAGTCTGAACCATACAGTCTAATTCTCCATATATGCACTTGACCAACTTCTTCCTTAGTCCAGTATTAAGCATAATAGTTAAGAGGGACCTTTTCTTGTTGAATACTTCTTTGGCTATTGCAATTGTTGACTTGATCTCTTTCGTGCTGTAAGAGTCTCTCGTCAAAACATTTCCCATATATTTGAAATTAAGAGCATTTTCTAGTTCTGTTTGTTCTACTCTCACCCGTAAGGGCACGTTTCCACGAGTTATTCTCATGATTTTCGATTTTTTTAATATTATTTTCCATTCCTTATAGTTTCTCAGTATCAACTATTTTGTCAATCTTCTCCTGTAGCCCTCCTTCGGTTTTGGCTATTATAACCGTATCACTTGATCTTGTTAATGATCTGCCCTCCAATCTTGAAATATCCCGTTCCCATTAATACGTCCTTCTCCGATGTAAGTATGCATGCAAAATTCATATAAAATCGGGCCGTATAAGTGAATAAAAAAAATGACAAAATCGAAGAGAGAAAAATAGAGATAGGAGGCTAAGTAAAATCAAGTTGAAACAAGATTGGAACCTCAACATATTTCTAAAATCTATGAAGAAGTGCTTTCCATTACAGAAAAAAAAAGAAAAGAAATCAGTAGGAAGATACAATGGGTTATTGATACCTAAGAATTTCTTCCTCAAATGTGATTTATTAGTGCATTGGAAATGTGAGCAAAAGGGAAATTTACCAATCTCTTGAAAGCACTTTCATACACTTGGGTGTGATTATTTAGGTCGAATATGTTAATAGGCGTCGTGCAGCGCCTCGCGTGTGCGTGCATGCTTGCGATTTTCGTTTCGCTTCACATAATCTCTTGTTTCGAAGTCTACTGTTTTTCATTTATTTACGTTACATTGCATTGTTTTGTGCACACAGTTAGTTGTCTGTTCCCATGTGTTCACTTAGGAATACAGAAACTTCCGGGTTCAAACTTTGGTCGAAATTCAGAACTGCTTATGGTCTCAACTAAATCTTGACACTCATACGCGAATATTTTTTTTCAGACAAGTTAGGCAAACAGAAAAAAAAATATAAAAGTTGCGTAACACCTTACAAACAGGTGTGATCGGGTATACGGCTTTTAGTTGAGTGATGTGTGTGATCAAGCCATTGGATTCCATCACACTAATTTCTGGCTTTCTGGGTGAACTTTACTACCTATTAATTCGACAATTCTACTATTGTCTTACAATGAGTGGCGTACGCAGAAGTTCATCAAGGGAGGTTCGAGCTGCCAAGTTCATATAATTTTATAAAATGTTTGTAATTTTTGCATATCATCTTGCTCAAGGGATTTAAAACCCCGAACTTCCCTTGTGTACGCCATTGCTTATAATATTGGTGAATTCAAAAGTGTCTGCAGAAGACATGATGCCTCACTGATGTGGAGTCCAGCTGCTGTGTGAAGAGTTCCTGTTTAGACACCCGGCCATGAGAGTTGTAGTGGACATTATATTGTGCAAGGGCTTCCCGTTTTCTCTCAAATTATCATTCTACTAGTTCTTCCATATACTTTTACTTTCACTAATAAACCATTTTCTTTTGCCCATAAACGATAAACGTGAAATGTAAACCTAAAAATATCAGGATTTTTTTTTTTTTGCGCCCAATCAGAAACATATTTAATAATAAAGTTTACGTGTCTTTTCCTTAGAATGAATGAGTTTTAGAATATATGTACAGTATAGGCTTTACATGCAAAACTTTTTTTTTTCACGTCAGAGGCAGGCGAGAATATTCAGTTAAGTAATTACTGCAAATTTCATTCATTTTCCAGAGTCTATTCTTTTCAATTCACTTCATACAAGGATCCGTTTCTGTGTATGGAATCCTTTTATTTCACTTCATTGAATAATTCTGAGTTCCTATGTGATTTTCCAATTTTATCTCCCTAAACATGATTTCGTTCTTATGGATCGAATTCCATGGTTCTGCTAAGTTGAAATAGTTCCGATTTTCTATACAAGTTTCTAATCTTCATTTCGTTCTTCATGCAAAGTTGCCATACCAGTTTCATCGAATGAACAAGTATAAGAAGTTGGGTTGGGAGGATTAATATCCCTTCTCTGACCTTCTGTCCGTTTTGTAGCATTATGATTATCAAATTCTGTGTATCTGAATCCATCAACTGAGCCCACCTGTCTAATTTGCTCCATCAAGCAAATCCAAAAAATAGATTCGTCTTTTGATTCCGCCCAAATCCATCCGGTTTCTTTCAAAGATTCGATTCTTTCATAGCACAAAGGATTCGTTCTTTTGAAACGAATCATTCCGCAATTATCCATCACTGCAGTTAAGGTTTAAAACCAGCTAATGTTCCATTGCCAGCTGTTTTGAGTCTATAACGTCTCATTCTTTGCAATTGGTCAGTTAATGGAATTTAAAATTCCCATTCTGAAACCATTAGCCCTTTTAGGATTTCCACTTTTTGAGGTAAATTTTAGACTTTCACTCAAACAGCTACTGCTTCCTTTCTATTTATCGTAGAATCGTGGTTCATAAGTCTTTTTTTTTTTTTTTTTTTTTTTTTTTTTTAATAAAGCATATTTTCCAACGGTACACTGGCTTGTCCGTATTATATACCAGAAACGGAAAACCGGGAGATTTTTCGCAAAAAAAAAAAAAAAAATCGAAATTTTTGCGCTCCCATTGGCCCGGGCCTGTGTTCACGTAGGGATCTGAATTTTTAAAAAAAATGTTACGTGCACTCATGCCCAAAATGATTTGATTTTCGCATATCTATAACTGTCTTCTTGTAAGAATATAATTTGATAATGATTTTGCAGGGTACTTTTAATACTGATACTATGTGTATAATCGGGAAAAGTATGATTGTGGTAAATTTCATAGGAAAACAATTATAAATGCGAAAATTAGAGTGAGTAAAACAAAATTTTGCTAAATGGAGAAGAAAGTTCTATTTTCGTTTTATTGTTCTTATTTACTGCTCTTTTGACATGAAATTTACCACATACATGTCATTGCCGACTATACACAGACTAAGCTTATAATAAATACCGGGCGAATTCGTTATCAAATTATATTCCTACAACAACACATTTATAGACATGCGACAATAATTTTGGACATGAGTGTACATAATGTGTGCAAAATTTCAATCTTGTATCTTGAAAAGTAAGATCTTGAGAAATTTTTGAATGTCTGAAGGTGGCCCCATTTTTCATATATATATATATATATATATATATATATATATATATATATATATATATATATATATATATATATATATATATATATATATATACCTCAAAATGTACTGCGTCATTATTATTTGACCTAGAGTCATGGTTTAAGGCCATTTTCTTCAGTATAACAAGCTCTTCCCAACGGTACCCCTCACATGTCCGTATCATACACCTGAACCGGAAAAATCGGGAGAAACCGGAATTTTTTGAAAAATCACGCCCTCTGAACACTTGGGCCCGGCCCCGGTTTCACGTAGGGATCTTAAAAATTTTGGGAAATGCCCAAAGGTACTCACAATCCGTATGCAAAGTTTCAATCTGATATCTTGAAAACTAAAGTCGTGAAAATTTTTTGAAATTTGCCTTAAGAAGAAAAAAATGTCACCCTGTTCCAAACCCCTCCTAGAGTGTTCTTTGGTTTATCCTTGACTTGACCAATAAAAATAAAAACCGGCTTAAATACCTGTTACAGAACTTAAATAAGCGGTCAAAGACGATATTAAGCCATGGTATA
Source organism: Thermobia domestica (assembly GCF_964235325.1). NCBI lineage: Eukaryota > Metazoa > Arthropoda > Insecta > Zygentoma > Lepismatidae > Thermobia > Thermobia domestica. The sequence goes on along the minus strand of NC_137470.1, from coordinate 145,914,464 downwards.
TAAATATACCATAAATCCTAAAAGGATTAATCTGCTGCTCATTTTAAAGAAAATTACAAATAAATGATGGGACAAACTAAGATGTCACATTTACGTCACTGCCTTAAGAATTTGATAAAATCGAATGTGAAATAATTGATAGGATCACAGCACCTAATTCTCGAGGAAGCTTTCGTGTTCGAGCTTTGCTCGCCTCTTTTAAGACTTTGGAAGTGTCTAAATAAATTAAAGCTGGCGACGTCACTATTTTCTTCCCATTGTTATTATCATTGATTTTTCTGATTTTCATGTAAGTTGGCCTCCCTTGGTTTATCTGGAAGTTCATTGCGTAAATATTTACTTTTTATTTGTTTATTTATTTATTGTTGATCTTTGAAGGGGGAAACAGGAGTGAAAAAAGAACTTAGCATTGGAATGCCTCACTATACATTGTTTATATCCCGGGTCAAGAATTGGAGATACTGTTAAGCACTATTTCACCCATCGATTACATGTAAAATACATGTTAATTACGTATCAACCGGTGTAATTAATTTGCAAACGTCTGATAGTAGTGTCACTTCATTCACCTACAGTCAGTCCTCGAAGCGAGAGGGTATGGAATACTCTACCTCAAAGAACATGGACATTAAGCAAAAATGTTGGAAAACAACTGGAAACTTTCGAAATGTGGGTGTGGTGAAGAATGGAGGGAATTAGTTGGGTCGAGCGGAAAACGAATGAGAGGGTGTTAGAAATGGTAGGGAAGAAAAGGATGCTTCTAGATATTATTGAGAAGTGGAACAGAAGCGGATTTGGACATTGGCTAAGAATGAACTGTATTATGAGAGACGTGCTAGAGGATATGGTGGCAGGAAAGAGATGGAAGGGGCGAAGGAGACTACAATTAATGAACGATGTCGAAACAGAAAAATCATAAGTGAAGACAAGGATGTTAGCGGAAGACCGTGGAGCATGGAAGCTTCTCAGTTGCAGTAAATCACCTGCCAATAATGGCAGAATACCTATGATGATCTCCGAGCTCTTCCTTTTTTTTTTCGCGACAAGAGCTATGCTTACTCTGAATTGTACTGAAACATGTTGCTTTTTTAGGTTGTCCACTTCGCGCACTGTCCTTAGTAACTTAATAGTAGGGGTAATTTCTCCCAGGATTTCGTAACCTGCGTTGATCTACAGACTAAGGTGAAATCCGAACGGCCGTAATGCGTTCAAATTACAGTAGTGCCTCCGGGAATGGAACCTGTGGCCCTGTGCATTAATTGGAGCCGCGGTGGCTCAGTGGTAGAGCGTTCACTTCTGTTGTATGGGGTCCCTGGCTCTATCCCAGCTCGTTCCAAGTGGACTTTCTGGTGAGCAAGCACCGTGTGCGTGGGTTTTCTCGGAGTTCTCCCGTTTCATTCCACTTTATTCATTTCACTGTTGCATTCATTTCTCATCATCACCGTCTCCTTTAGCCTAACAGGCATAACCGTGGGACGTAAAACTGAAAGATTTCATTTCCTGTGCACCAGTGTCGCGCGCTAGTCACAAGACCAGAAGGAAAGTGTTTTTTTTTTTATTGTTTATCCATCTTCCATAATATTGTTGGTAACAATGATGTAAATTTAAAAAAATTATGGAACATCTATCTACTCTTGTAATAGAATTATATTTTGTTTTAGGGCGTTCCAAGATTTTAACATGTAGCTATATGGGCGAAAAAATAAGTTTCTTGTGCATGTCGATTTATCGCAATACATCATCACGATTTCGAAACCGAAGGGGCATTCCGTTGACATTGTGGAGTCGTGTGGACAGTGATGTCACTATTTAGATGAAGACAAGTTATCTTCAAATCAACTCATCCGTAGTAAATAATTTGAGGCATTCCTGATGTGAGCAATGGAAGTTTGAACCGTCTGCTAGCAATCCAACTCCGCCCCCTTTAGTTCTTATTGGCCATTCCTAAATATTTTTATTTTCCTGGAAGATTTTGCGCAGAAAAATCAGTTTTGATTTTTCCGCGGTTCAAGTGGTGTGGATGCGGAAACTGTATACATGCCTACCAAGGATGCCCGTGCTGCTGCACAAGGTAAAAAAAAGCATAAGAACAAAAGAAGTTGAAACATATTATGCCTTTTTCCCTATATACTGTATTTCTTGAATGATATTAATTTTAAGTTAGCCATTGTCCTTAAGTGCATGTTTAAATTTTGAATGCCCTTGAACTGTTGATGCGCGCGAAAGGAATATATGTATATATATAATGTATCTACCGTATATGTTGTTAGTCATATCGTAGCTGTGTGGTCACTGCAGATTAGAGTATTTATATTGATTCACGACGTGACTAGTCAGTAAACCCTTCAAGTGGTTATTTTCCATTATCCTATAACAATGCTTTATTGAACGATAATGTTACGTTGTAATTTCATAAGGTGATTTCTTAAGAAATATTGCAGTTTAAAGGTGTAATCTGTTCCAAGTGTGATACAAACTAAACACAAAGAAACACATTTTTCATTTCCTGCTGGTATGCGCTCTTAAATACGCGCGGGGAAATTGTATGAGAGTCAGTATTTTTTTTCTTCGAATCTTATGTGCATTGAGAAAAAAAGAAAGAGATGTAAAAAAAGAAAACAGAAAATGCAGAGTGGAATTGATGTTTACTACTTTTAAGTTTTCATGTTCCTTTTCCCGTCGTTTACGACGTACGTTGTTGACCTGCCTCCTGATAAGCGGGAGAACGCACAGGAGGATGGGGAGAGAAGGAGAAACATGGCGGAATGGTTGGGGTATTGCAGACAGTGTTGGTGGAAAGACATGTTTTTATTTATAGTTTGATAGTGTCGTACAAGGATATTAACTATAGTGTAATTCTCTTTATATTCAGGTCTATACAATGACCCACCCTCAGGAACAACGTGTGACCAGTTCGCAAGACACTTTCGGTTTGTCGGAAGAGAGCAGATCGGGTGAGTAGCACAAAACACTAACATGGCCGCTTCGGGAAATTCATATGATGATATCTCCCTCAATATGATGTGGGTTGCAAGATATTTGAACAAACTTTCTGCATGCTGTAGCGTTGAGGGAGTGTAATATGTTAATAAATAACTTTAATGTGATTGTACAGTGCTTTACTGTTACGTGTAGTGTGCATGTTAATAGGTTAGAGAAACGTATACAGTATATTGTCGAACATTCCCGATACGTATAATGGAATGATAAAAAGGCCATTTCGAAGAATTCACACAATGTAATTCCAGTAGTCAAGGTAATGTATACAAACCAGCCATAAAGACATAGGAAACATTGTAAAATAAAAAGGAATGTTATGGTCCCGTTGTGTGTCTTATGTAGTAGCAATTCAAATACCTTAGTTTTGAACAAGCATTAATAAAATAAATACTCAATTACAGTCAAAATAAGTAGGTAGGGAGTATTACAATAAAATATATTATTTATAAATAATAATAGAAATTTTAGCGGGAATGGTTAATCTGTTTTTGTTTATTTAAAAAGACCGAACGTGTATTGTGTGCTACTTTTTCCTTGATTGCAACGTTGCCAAATTTCTCGTCGTGGGTTGTAACTGCGGGAGATGGTTCGGGTCAATATAATAACATTCCGTGATTTTTAAACGTTATAAAGTGTACATTATATAGGTTTGTTGCGGAATATTGTGTCAAGAGTAGTATTGATTACTAGTAGACAGCTGAGGGGTGACTGAACCAGACAGTTTCCGTAGACGAGGCTGATGAATTTGGAGCCGGCTTCCTGTTGTTACATTTATCGTCCGCAAGGTCGTGCCCGTGTACTGGCGACATAAAAATTCATGATTTATGTAAACCACGGTGTATGTAAAGAGAGAACTACTTATAATGACGTGCAACTGTCATATCGTACCATGTGATAAGTCTCGTGTTATAAGAATCATTATAGCCCTCTGTGATCTAGTACGAAAGCTTATTTTGCATTATACCTATGAGAGAGAGGATGATAATAATACGGTGTATTGGATTCACATCTAGAAAGTTAAAATTTTTGGTCAAGTGTTTATGAATGTGATCACGTAATTCATTACTGATTATAATAAAAAAACTTACAATTTTTACTTTGTTTGGTATTTCACTTAATGAGTTTTAAATAATTTGAATTTTATGCGTATTCATTAACTTTTACATGCCTGCACTTGCGTTTTCGTCAGTGGCGGCTTTAGAGGAAAAAAATTAGAGGATATATTGCATGTTATGTGCTGTCCTGCTGTCCATAATTTACATTCTTTTTTTCTCTCTCTTTTGCTTTCCCACCAGGGGAAGGGTGAAATTCCCCCTCACATTTTAGATTTTTTGTCCCTGGAGGGAAATAGTATAAGGGAGGGAACATTGTTTCATAATGAAAATCTATTTTACATCTATTATTTTTGTACCGCAGTCTAGTGCCCTAACCATCAGGCTAGAGAGAAGCTCATCAGCCCATGGAACTTATGGAATTTACAGAGATAAACTTACAGTTAACTGCCAAATTTACAGCTGATAAAAAATCTTGATTGGATTTTACACTATAGGCTATAAAATGGCATTACAAGTCCCCCCCCCTCTCTCTCTCTCTCTCTCTCTCTCTCTCTCTCTCTCTCTATATATATATATATATATATATATATATATATATATATATATATATATATATATATATATATATATATATATATATATATAATACACTTGCGTTTTCGTATATATATATATACTTAAAAAATCTATAAATACCATACTGGATATATTGATATAATTCAACACCAATTTAGATTATTTCAAATAATAATAATAATAATAGAAAAAACAGCAACAAAGATTTCCATTTTTTATTTTTTTTAAGTGAAAAGAAAGTTGGACAACGATTAGCGTTCTGTCATTTTCGGTATAAGCTGCTGGTCAGGGGCGGCGATTAGGGGGGTCAAGAGGGGACACTTGCCCTCCACTTTTTTGAAGTGACCTTTTTAATATACATATAGTTTCATTTGGAAATGTAGCCTTTTCGTGTGTATTAGTGGTGTATAGAAAAAAAATGATGCTTTATATTTGCCGTTGCGTGAGTACGTATTCGTTATTTGTCTTTCCGTGGGGTTAAGAAAGCTACAGGAATTGCGTTTTAACTATTAATATTGCAATTGCTTATTTCTTTAAATATCGTAGTATGTGCTTGTAATATTTACTGTCTTTCATTTTCTGAGAGTAATAACATACATTTAATTGCTTGTGTGGAATTAAAAATATAAGTTGTTCAGTAATCCTCAGTTTCAATGTAACTTCTACTAAACAAGCCTCATTATTCATTACTATGATTAATATTATCCTTCCCTTTATTTGTTTGCAAATTTGTTATTAAATAATCTGATCACACAATTTTCTAGACAGATTTTTAAGATGTTCATGAGCAAGGAATCAAATCTCTTCTTACACTTTCGTTGTTTAAGTGTACAAAGGGCTAGTACCTACTTGCGTTGCTCTTATCAATTTACTTAAAATATGAAATACGATATACGGTATTTTAACTGAAAAGTATAGTATCCTATTAGTTATACAACCTTTCGTCAAACATAATGTTAAAAACAACCAGGAAAACTAACATTGACATATAAATATTCAGATCATGTCTTGTCCCCACTTTTAATGTTCAATCGCCGCCCCTGCTGCTGGTGGTATAATTTCGAAACAACACCGCATTGCTTATAAGCAATAAATTAATTTTTTAGATGATGTGGTCTTCCCTTTGTTACAATGTTGTTGATAGTGATGAAGACTTCTAAAATGTTTTAAAAGCAAAAATACTGTTTTACACAACCAAAATAAATACATAAATAAATAAAAATAAACACTTGAAACTTGTTCGAAGACATTAAAAAATCGTTTAAAACTCGACAGAATGCAGTTTCTAATATACACGATGACTCCTTCCTCCACCCTATGTTTATAGACGCAGGTTATTATGGTACAATTCATGTTCAAGAATCGATAGCATTAAACTTCTTGCAAAATAAATATTAATTATACTATTGTAAATAATTCAAGACAATTGAAAATATTAGTTTATCATCACTGCAAAATGCTGGGATCTAGGCCCTCCCGGCCCCGGCCTAGAATCGCCACTGGTTTTCGTTAATATTCCTTTCTTATGTGCCTGCACCTGTTTTACTTGCAGTGCGATTATACTAAATTAACATTCATATTACTATGAAAGGTTTCTCACAACAGCAAGTTTTTGTATGTTTTTATTTATCCAATTAGGTTTATTTCGTAGTCTCTCTCATCCACTGCATTTCTTTTATTAGTTTGTTGGCAGAGAAGTTGTTGCTTAATATACATGCATTCTATATATCATGAGAGATGTCATTACAGTTTTGCAGCCTCGAAAGATACAGATTGTTAAAGTTCTTTTTTTTTTCTTTTTTTTCAGTTTAAGTATATTGCCCCCAGAAAGCCGAAAGGTGCTAAGCGCCAAAATGCAAATTTCTCAGGGGATGAATAAAAACGAATGAAACACTAATTCCGATTCTTTCTTTCTTCTAGAATTCAGTTTTCACTGCAGACCTTTCATATTGTCTCCTGCCACTTGTCTCCGTTCTGCACAAGATAAAACATGAAATGGGTAGTCAAAATATGCACTTAATTGGAAATCAAGGAAAGTGACGCTTAGCACCTACCTGCTATCTGGGGGCGATATACGAAGAGACTAATTTGGTTTGAGTTCAATGTCCCTTTCACAATCATGGCTGTATGAAACGTCGACCTACAGCTTAACGTGAGAGACGTACCACATGAGCTTCCTCCGGGAATCGAACCTGGGTCTCGAACACCAAAGGCGCGTATGGTAACAGCTTAACCACGAGGGACCTCCATAAAGAGGTTAATGTAGTAATAATAATAACATGTAGTATTTATAAGAAATTGGAAATAAAATAAAGGCGATGGTTTACATATGAAGAGAATAGTCTTCTTTGGTTTCAAAATAACACATCACTGCCACAAGGTTACCTATTATTTTAATTTATTTATTGAAATAACATCCTTAATGAAAGACAATACTAAAGGAATAAACAATCACGGCAAACAAGTACAAACAATACATTTAGTTTTCGGATGGTATTTTGCATTAAAATCAGAATCGGAAAATAAACTAAATCGCAAATTGGAATTGTAAACAAAGTTTTACTGAAACCGAAAATAAATTCTGTGGGGGTAAAGGGGGGAGGTTATAGAGAAACAGAAAGATGGAAACAAGCTAAACGTAAGTCATGAGAAGGTAAAAGAAGAATTTTGCTTCTTCTGTAGTGTGAGTTGGAAATAAAGAGAAAAGTATTTGGAGTTCTAGTGTTTCAAAGTAAAGCCTTTTACGTAGTACCCATATTAGTATTTGTGGTCGAAACTTTCGTTAGCAATTATCACGTTTTTTCATTACCGACACACTATGATACGTGGATTTACAAGCTAAAGTGGAATCCGAATCGCATGAGCCATCAGCAATCAAACCCGGGTCTTCCGCGGCGAAGGCGCATACGTTAACCTTACAGTTGTGAGGAAACTCTTCAAAACTTTAATGTAAAGCTTAAGTTGAATCAGGGAAAATGTTTTTGGAGAAGGTTTGAAGGGAGGAGGACTAGTTAGACCACTGATGGTTTCAGGGGTTGTTCCAGAGGGGGAACTTCGCCCCAGGACAAACTTCCGATCGTACTCAGCGAGAATTGCCTATATTTTCACAGTACTGCTTTCACCCCGCGTGCATTGAAAGTCCTCTCCCAGGGAAATTTTCTGAAATCCACTGAATTAGACAGCATAGAAAACTAATGATGAAGTGCTTAGGGGAATACAGGCAGAAAGCGAGTTGATAAAGTTGCAGACTAAAGGCATCTTCTCTAGCAGAATATCCTCTTACATAAATTTCGAAGGCAAAATCGTGGGCTAGAAACTGAGCAGGCGTTCAAGAATTTCCTATGTCAAAAATGAGGACAGTGAAATGGGATATAAATCCTATAATTAGGTGAAAAGTATTTTTGAGGACCTAAAGTTGCGACAGAACGACAAAGCCGTGAGGTATGAATGAATGATTAAGCATTTATTCACATGAATTATGCACTGTTACCGAAATTCGCAAACACTTTAAAACTTACGATTAGTCATGTAAGAAATTTAATACCTAAACAACTTGCACGGTTTCCAGAAACTTGGTAAAAATTTTACATGTTTTTTATTGATAAATCAATTTTTAGAAAATACTGCGTTTTTGCTTTATCTATTAATGCTCGTTGATACCTCTAATTTTTCGGATTCTCATTATATAGTTTATATCTTGTAGTTAACATAGAAGTTGTAAAGTCATAAGCTTGGCTCGAAAAATTTGCTTGTAATCTAGGCACCAATTCTTCAAGCCAGGTACAAGGAGCACGGTGGCTCAGTGGTACTGCGCTTACCTCTGGTGCGTGAGGTCCCTTGTACGATCCCCGAACAAGTAAATTTGTGGTGGACAACATCGTACTCCCGTGGGTTTTCTCGGGGTACTGCCATTTGCTCATTCCAGCAATTTCTTCATCGTCCACTTGCCGTAATCATCGTATCTCTTAATCTGAACAGCATAATCTAAAGGGTACATCGCAAGAGCGTGTTAAACTGAAATTTTTCATTTGATTTCAATTAGAGATCTTTTACTTCATTCACACTATCCCCAAGGCCCTGAGTGGAAAAAATGAAATGGAATCTTTAACGTGAACACGCTTTTGCCGTTTAAGTCAGAAGAGACAGCGGAGTAAGGAAAATGAAGGATTACGAAAGAATTGGTGAAATGAGGCTGTGGAAGGAAACTAGAGAATAGAGAACTTACGAGCACAAAGCGCATGATCTCAGATCAAACCAGGACGTCTCACACTAGAGGTAAGCTCTCCAACACTGAGCAGCCGTGCCCCCAAGACTGCAAATTGAGTGGTGGTGGAAAGATAACTTCCTCTAAAATAATTCTTCTTTAATAATTTTCACTATATATCTATATATATAAAAGAGAACGCACAAAATCCTTTGTCCGCTCATCACGCTAATACGGCTGAACCGATTTCTTTCATTTTTGGGGGGTTGTTAGGATTTGGACCCTAGATGGTTTTTATCATATCACTTTAATTTTCAATTACCAGTGTCTTGAGATAATTGACCAATCAGGTGTCAATACGTACAAAAAATCCTTTGTCCGCTCATCACGCTAATACGGCTGAACCGATTTCTTTCATTTTTGGGGGGTTGTTAGGATGTGGACCCTAGATGGTTTTTATCATATCACTTTAATTTTCAATTACCAGTGTCTTGAGATAATTGACCATTCAGGTGTCCATACGTACAAATCCTTTGTTATTAGTTCATCATAGGTATAAAAATAAACGTATTTATATGCAACCCGCATGACCCTGTGACTCGGCGGGTTAACATAACTGACAGGCGCTATAAATCACTTGAAAGCGAAAAAGTAAAAATTATCTAAGTAACAAAGTTTATTGCGTTCCGGGGTGACCGCAGCGAAGCGGGGTGAACGCTGCTAGTAACCTCTATAGGGAGTTTGTAATTTTCTACTGTGTATGACTTTCTCTAAAAATTTTGCAGTTGTTTGTATGATTTTCTCTCAAATTTTCCAGGCATCATTGTGAATCAATGGTAGAGTGTTCACCTTTACTGATGGAAGTTCCTGTTTCGATCCCAAGCCAAATGAGTGTGTGGTGGAAACATCGTGTGCATAGGTTCCTCACGGTTCTCCCGTTTCCTCCTATATTCTCATTCCACAACTTCTTTCATCATCATCCACATTCATTTATTATCCATCATCATTAACCTATTGCAGAAATTTTTTCTATTTCCAAAATTTTCCACCACATAGGCTGACTTTCTTTAAAATATTCCACCATGTAGGACTTCCTTGATTTTTTTCACACAACTTCTTGTAAACCCAATAGCTTTTGTAAACAAAAAATGGAATAAAATCTTCCAATTTTACGTCTCACGGTTATGCCGGCTAGGTTAAAGAAGACTGATTGTGAGAAATAAATGCAGTGATGGAGTGAATAAAGTGGGAGGAAACGGGAGAACTCTGAGAAAACCCACGCACACGGTGTTTGTCCACCACAAAGTCCACTTGGTGCGAGCTGGGGTAGAACCAAGGGCTCTACAAACCAGAGGTTAATGTTCTACCACTGAGCCACCGCGGCCTCACCAATAGCTTTTGTTTTATTTTACCGAAACCCATTACTAGAAACAAAGTAGATTTTAACTTCCATTTACATAGATTGTGACGCGTTTTTTCTGAATAGAATGAATTTACAAACGTAAGGTAAACTCCTTTGTGAGGTGCTTTATCCCCTCAATTATTTGAAGCATTCTCTGATTTCCTCAACATTAGAAGCTTTACAAAAATACTTTTCTCATTAAAACTATCGCGAGTCTTTTTACTTTGTCTGCAGAAGTGTCTAATGCATGTGCCTTTGGTGTATGTGGTCCCATGTTCGATTTCCGGTGGGTGGATCTACATCTCATGTAACTTCAGTGTTGAAAAGGGATATTAAATTTCTACAAAGAAAGTCGAATTTCTGTGTATACTCCACAATACCAAGTTAGGTCATCGCAGTGCTGATTTCAGGTTTCCCTCGGGTAGGGTTGCCAGACGTCCCGGTTTTCCGGGACAGTCCCGGTTTTCAATGAAATAATTAACTGTCCCAAAAAAGACTTTCGGGACGCCCGTTTGTCCCGGTTCTCGTACTTCAGATTGAAAAAAAAAATCAACCCCCAAGAAATAGTATGTCTCACTTAAAAACGGAAGATAGTATTTCTTACTCAAATGATGACGCAACAAACAAAAAGCCCGATGGCAGAACTTTCTTTGTGTTTCTGCGATGAGCTTTTGTAAGTCAAAAACATTCTGCAGAAATTCTGCAAAAAATTTTTGCAGAAGAAACACTTGAAGGGTAAGGGGAAAAAACAAGGAATGTCCATGTATGAGGTTTTTCAGGTGCTTTGTCCTATCTGTTGGTGACTCTTGGTACTATTTGACTGTATATGCCATGCATGCGTAGATGTAGAAATGTCCATGTAAAATGGGCAAAAGATTTAACTAACACTATTCTTCTTACGCGGTTTTCAATATTAAAACGCCGTTTTCTCAAAAAGGCAGTTTTGTGACATTTCTTCTTTTTTCCCCATACCCTTCACTTGTGATTGTTAAAAATACGCTTTACGCGACGAAGAAAATAGTTCAAACCATATTTATGCGAGTCGTCCGTGCATTAAGACATCTACTCATAGCAGGCATGTTTTTACACATTTCTGTTGGCTATATTTTTTTCCTCTGGCAATTTTTCTGCATAGGCGCGGCAAATTTTCTGCGATAAGATCGCAGATCGCGGCACATTCTGCTATGGGGACAAAAAGTATTTCTTCAATCATAAATGGGAGAGTGTGTCGTAATTGGCGCAATATTTAGGGCCTGTTAAGCACAAAATATCGGAATTCGGAATAAGGGACACCAGGCAGCTCTCTTTATGTTACCTTTTCACATACTTTATACATCTTTTGTGAGGCTTCATTTGTGTAACTATATATAGAATGAACTGAAAAATTATTATTAATAACCTGGAAAAGATAGCTAATTAATTGATTCTGACCAAATGAGTAGGAACCGTGATCTTATATATAGAGCCTGAGATTTGTGTCCTGGTTTTTCGCTTACAAATCTGGCAACTCACCCGGGGAGGACTTTCAAAACACAGAGATGCAGTACTGTAAAAATGCCGTTAACCTGCTAGAGCACAATTGAAGAAATGTCCCGGGGGGATGTGTAGCTCCGGCGGGGATTTCTCCCGAGCTAACCCCTGAAGTTATCACTGTTTCCAGGGCGTCATCAAAGAAGCTCATTATGTAGGAATGTCCTTCGGTCTTTTGAACTAACACGATTATAAAGATTAATGTCAAATTTAGCTTATGTAAAGTTAATCGATCTTTGTTGCTTTTTTTTTTTTAATTAGGAGCTTATTTAGTCAGTGGCCATGAGTGAAACAGTAACTTTGTTCTTGCTTTTAGACTCTGAATGTCGTATAACTTGAACACATTAAAACACTTTTCTTCTGTTGCTCCAAACTCACCCCACAACAGTCATAAATTTTCCTCGGTGAAACGGTTGCTGCATGAAGAAGAGAAAGAAGGAAAAAAAACTGGAAACTTTTTCAGCGAGACGTTATACGTTGCAACACATATGTGTACTCGGTGCTTGTTCGCTAATAAAAACTACGTTTAGCATCAATATTCTGAGACAATTTCTTTCAACATCAAAGGTATCGGCATAGAGAGCTTCAATGAAGCTGAGTTGCCTTCAGTTTTTTACAATATTGAACTAACCAAACCACAGAATAATCAGTTAACTAATATATTAGGTAGTCTAAAAAGTATTGAGCCTTTTGCGCACGAGATGGCGTGAGTGTTCTAAATCTCAAGGTATATTAGTCTTGGCCATTTGGTAACACAGATGAAACTAAACGGCGTGACAAACACCTTGGCATTTGAAGGCGGCGCTCCAAGTTCCCTTTAAATGCTGCTAGCAAATGAGAGACCAGCGGTATTGCCACGTTTATTTTGTACACATCCACATCTATCCTCTGCCACCTGATCGCGCTATAGTTCGTCTGCTTAACCATAGCCACACCCTTTAGCACTCGGCTACATCGCGTCGAAGCTTGCGTTTTATTCGTTTAGCTGAAATGCCAAGATGTTTGTCACAGGCTTTAACTGTAAGAGATGTGTAAAAACTATTGGAATTCCTATAATCAGGCGTAATGGGGGCCATAGACGCATACACTTGTATGACCAACTTGCGTGAAACATTTATCATGCATGTTGGAAGATTTTTTTGCCCACACTGGCACCAACTTGCTGTCCAACTTACTAGAAGAATGACTCGAAGGAAAGAGTCACGTGATTTCTTCCGCTGCCGTGATTGGCGGACCTATATATAAAACAACCAACTTGCATAAACGAGCACATACCATGGTAAACACGCATGAAGAACGGCAAAACCATCATGCATGTGTACAGAAGATTTTGAAAACTTTGAACATGCATGAGCGAGGTCAGACACGATCAACTTGCCTGTGGTTTTATCATTTTTCATGCATTTGGAAAGTTTCTTCATGAATGTGTCTTCTTATATGGGCCCCTTAAGGTATTGTGCCGTAAGGATGAGTAAACTTTCCGCAAAACTGCACTATATTTTACAGTTCCATTTCGATAAAAAGTACAAATGACGCACAGACCCGTAAAGACATGTGTGGTTAAGACATGTTATCAATATCAACAACATTCGCTTTCGTTATGGGAATTTTGATGTTCAAGATGTTCCTCGCAGTGGGCGAGCAATCGCAGCAAAAGTTGATGTGATATTCTGGAAAGTCGAGCAAGACTGGCATGTAAACAGCTATGACATTGCCAATGACGTGAATATTTGTCAGCAGTGTTAAAGGTTTTGGAAAAAGCTGGGTACGAAATGAAGCTGGATGTTTGAGTGACACATTATCTGACTGAAGACATTTATTCGATCGAATTTCTGTCTGTGAATCTCTACTGAAACTTAACTAACTCGAACCATTTCCGAAGCGGTTGCTAACAAGTTATGAAAAGTAGATTACTTACGACAGATTATGGTCGAAATATACAGTTCGCAGTCTGTATGGAAGCCCACACTGACACCCAGGAATGCTATGCTCTGCGTTTCGTGACATTGGATAGGCATCGTGCATTATGACCTGCTGTCGCCGTGCGGAACAATAAACTCATGTTTGTACTGTTGAAAGTTATCTTGTGAACGTAGCAAGTCAAAAAACGGCCAGAACTGGTGAACAGAAAGAATGTGTCGTACCACGCCGACTACACCACATCACATCCATCTTTAACGAACGACACGGCAGAAGTTGAGAGCACTTGTATGCGAGGTTTTAATTCATCCAACGTATATCCCGACCCAGGCACCAGGTATCATTTGTTTAGGTCTCGGAAGAATTCCCTGAATGATGTTAAATTCGTTTCAAAATAGGCTTGTGTAAACCACATGGCACTTTTTTTGGGGCCAGAAACCACAAAAGTTGTATAACAACAGAATTATGGTGTTAACGGAAAAATGACAGAAGGATAATCGAACAGAGTGCTGCATATGTCGTTTCATAATGAATATGCTCTCCCGGTTAATGAGTGTCAGGGTGTCGAGACAAGCCATGTGTTCTATTAAGCGGCGTTCCATCTATTTGGTACATAATCCGGCACTGGATATTAAGAGTGATATCTTGCAGTGCAGAAGGTAAACGTTGAAAGAAATCTTTCGGCTCTATTCAGAGGGCTTTCAGCTGCATGCTTGCCTGTACATATGTAAGTATGCATAGTTAGGTTTTGTCTGTAGTATAGAATACGAGTTGGTATCAGTTGTACTCTGGATTTGTACTGTCATTTCAACCGAAACTGCCTTGGACCTATTGGTTGCCAGTGTCCGTGAAGTACGTTCCCATCTGTAAGTATAGGATGACGTTGCGAGTTTACAGATTTTGAAATGCACCCTGAAAGTTGTCTTTGGTCAGAACGTGTAGCATAACTGCATTTCTGCTTTATTCATATCAGTTCCATTGAAATAGTAAACTTTTAACTCCACTTTCGGTCTGGGAATTAGAGAAAAATCGCAAGGGTGAACAAAAGAGGTAGAGAATGATACTCGTGATTTTTTTTATATCAAATTAATTCTTCGTGCTATTTTCTCTGATCTACTGTGAAACCATCACCACCACTACCCACATTGGCATAATGGCTCCGTGGGGGCACAGTAGTTCAGTGGTAGAGCGCTCACATCTGGTGCGTAGTTCCCTGGATCGATCCCCGGCCAAGTAAGTTTGTTGATAAACAACATCGTGTCCGTGGGTTTTCTCGGGAACTCGTTTCCTCCCACTTTCTAATTCCACCAATTATTCTATCATCATTCACCTGCCTTAACCATTTGTCTCCCTTAGCTGCAAGAGACTAATCGTGGAAAGTTAAACTCAAAGATTTAATTGTTTCCAAAGTATTCTCGTGGTACTGTTTTTGTTTGTTGAAATTTAGCGTCTCTTTTCGGCACTGGGGCTATATGAGACGTGAATCTACAGTTTAAGGCGGAATCCACCGTAATGCGTTCAAAGTTTTTAATGCTGTCCCATTGGGAATCAGACCCGCGACTATGTGCACATAGGGCGCATGCGCTAGCCAGTAGACGAACGGGGAAGGTCCTAGTGCTGCTGTTGATCAATGTTTTTGCTGTTATAGCAGTTGTTCATATAGCAGCACTAATCCTGAATATGAGGGCGGCAGTAGCTTAGAGGTACAGCTCTCTGGTGCATCATGTCCTTGGTTCGATGCCAGCCCTCGGTAGGTGATTGATTGATTGATTTTTGAGTTTTACGTCCCGTTCAGCAGCGAGGCTATATGAGACGTGGACCTACTGATTAACGTGGAATCCGAACCACATGAGCTCCCGCCGGGAATCGAACCCGGGTCTCCCTCGGTAGGTGAGATGAAATGAAATTGCTAGATTCAGATCCTACTGTTTTGCTAAGGGAGGTGATGATGATGATTACAACGAACAAAATGGTTGAGTGAAGAAAGTTGGAGGAAACTTTTAAAAAGCCAGGAACACGGTATTTATTCACAACAAAGTCGACTTGGCGCTATCTGGGATCGAACCAGTGGTTTTTCCGTTTTCTTCTACTTTGTTCATTTCACTGTTTCATTCATTATCATCAGCATCTCCCTTATTTTCAGAGGATTATCATGGGACGTTAAGCACAAATAAAAAAAATCCAGAATATATTAGTTTCTACTTCGTAGGAAGAATCTAGTTTCATCCACTTTTTTAATACACTAGTTCATTTCTGTTCGATTGTTTTCAAGCTCAACGTCGCTTTTCAGCGTCGAGGTTGTATGAGACATAGAACCAAAATTTAACTTAGGTTCGGAACTATGAGCTTCCACCAGAAATCGAACTCGTTACTCCCTCATCAAAGGCGCAAACACAAATTATGAGTGAGTTCCGACTTCTCCAGTCTTCGGTTCATAGCAACTAGATACCGTAAGCCAGTTGAAGATTGAACACTGCACTAAACACAGAGAAAGAGTTTTACGTGGTTTGATTTGACAATTTTGTTAGATCTCGTCTGGTCGCTACCAACAAATATTCAAAAACTGTAAAGCAGATGAAATTTGTAAAGCCTAATGACTGAAATGAACGCTTAAAATGACAGATCAATAGCAATAAAAATAAACGGTTATACAGTGAAACCTGTCTTTAGCGGAATCGAGCGGGACTTGCAAAAACTTCCGTTAAAGTCAGGTTTCCGCTTAGTGGAGGTAGACTTTTCCTTTCTTAAAAAAAAAAAAAATACATGCTTATAAAGGGGCATACTGAGAAAATATATTGCTGTACGTACATTGTTCGATTACAGTACTTCTTTCTTCTACGAATAAATACACAAAAAAATTAAAATGAATACGAAATATGCTATGCACACTTTTTGTTTATTTCTCTAATAGCCAAGGAGAGTTTTATGTGTACGTTGCTGCTTGGCTGCTTGGCTGCTTGACTTTCCGCATACAGTTTAGCCTGAGAAATTATACTAAGTGAATCAGAATCATTTTTTCGTAAGGCAAATTTTCGAAGTTACTTTAAACTTCTGAGACAATCTTGATATGTATTTATTCTACACTGTTCTTGGAACTCGGTATCGTATTCCTCTATCTCGTTTTCTTCTTTCCGATATTCCGTATGATTCTTCATTAAGTTTCTGGGATGAAGGACAATTTGTGGTGGTGAATATGAGCAGTGGTTGGGAAAGGTCAACATTGTCCATAAATATTTAACAAAAGAACGAACATTTTATCGCAGACAGCATAATGTATATGTCTCACAAAATGTCTAAACATCATCTAAACGTAGTAATCCGAAACTCAGAATTTTCCGTTAAATGTTTATTTTTCTTTCCGTTGTCCGCGTAACACAGTTTCCGCTTAATGAAGGGAGTTTTACATGTTTTGTTCTCCAAAATTCATGGGACCGTGAAATATTTCCGTTTAAGACAGTTTTCCGTTTAATAAAGGGTCCGTTGAAGACAGGTTTTACTGTATAACATTACAGAATAACAAGAAATTAACAATAACAACTGATAAAAGAAAATAGCATAAAAATTCAAAAATACTTTTATGGTCAGTAGATATTCCTTTTGTGACACAAAAGAAGGGAACGTTTCATGAATTTGGCACTTCTTTTGAAAAATTCGTTAGCTAAGGACATCCTGCAATGAAGGCTGCGACCATTATACTCATATACAATTACCTCCTGCAATATTAAGCTTTCTGTTTGTATACGAGACCCGTTGATTGGTTGGAATTGAGCCGTTGCTCTTCGAAGAAAGAAAAAAAAAGGAAAGAAAAAAAGAAAAACTCATCCCCAATAATAAAGTAGGCCCTACCCCTTGTTTGTTTTTTCAGGATAAATTATTTTTGACGTATTTTCAGGTTAGTAACGAAATATTATGGAATATGAACAAAATCGCCTGAGATTTGAGAAAGTGCCCCGGAAAAATCTCACCCCCAAGAGTAAGCTACTCCTTGTGAATATTTTCAGGACAAATGAATCACGCCCATTGAGATAATATAAACAACTAGAGATCCCCGTTCCTATGTCACCGTTGATTCGAGCGTACTATCGAGTTCCCCCGTAGCTAAGCGGTTAGCGTACGCGTCTTTCACGGTGGAGACCCGCGTTCGATTCCCGGCGGGAGCTCATATGGTTTGGATTCCACGTTAATCAGTAGGTCCACGTGTTTTAATGGGACGTTGAACTCAAAATCAACTCAACTCGAGCGTGCTCTCGATTGTAGCGTTTGATTTGAGATATCATCTTCCAGGATGGCGTATTTCGCAAATTTCAGTCAGCTGATACATGTAAACAAACAAATCTGTTTAAGGCAAACTTGGAACAAGTGCTTAAAAAAGTTACCGTAGACTTTGAACAACACCAAATGCTACAACCCTTTACGTTATCCGCTCTACGCTTTACGACACTGAAACGGAAATTAATATTTTTTTTAAACGTTAATCGTAGCGCCTGTGATTTTTAACTAATAAATTCCACCAAAACAAAAATAATTATATACTATATAAGAAATATGAATTTTTAATTTGGTAGAACCGTCTGCTAAAGTGAGCGTGAACCCGTTCACAAATATATATATATTTGGTACAGGATATCGATAAATAATGTGCGACTTGTATGAGAGATATAGGCCTGTTGTTCCTTTTAATAGTGAGAATTATTTTATGCAGTAATTGCTATCATTAGCAATTTGTAACGTATCACTGCTCCCTCCACAACCAAACAGTTGCCTTGCCAAGGTGTCACAAAACACTTGTACGTTACATAATTTTGACAAAATTTCCATCAACTCATAAACATGTAGTTCAATAAATAAGCAAACTTAATAATAAGGTTGACAATTCTCTAGAGTTTTTACGACTGTAAATTCAATGCATATGCCTATTCACCAATGTTACTACAAGCACACAACCACTTTATATTATTGACTGTTACAGGGTAAAAGAAGAACAAAAATGGCTTACCTTTGACGTATTATGAAATTCAAAAGAACGCTGATTTTTTTTTCGGCATACAGTTTTTCCTAGGAGCACAGACAATCGACAATAAAACAGACATAAATTACTATGGAGCCTTACGTTAAAGACACCTCTGTATCCTCTTCCAATATGGTGGATCGATTTCGATATATGCGAGTTCGATACCATCAAATATCTCGCATCAGGGCGTCTCTGGTTGTTTATATCATCTCAATGATTACGCCATATTGTCAGGTTGCTAACGAAATATTTATTTATGAAATATGAACAAAATCGCCTGAGTCGTTTATGAGAAAATCTTACTAAATGAACTTATCTAAGAGTAAACACTCTCTCTTCTGGATTTTCTCCACATAAATAACTTCTACCACATAATAGTTAATAAAATATTGATGTATAAAATTTAAACAAAATTGTTAGAGCAGTTTTTCAGAAAAGCACAATCTTCAATTTTCACCCTTCAGTAAACTACTCTTAATTTTGGAGGTAGGAAGGAAATTTGAGAAACACCCCTAGAGAATCTTATAAAAATGTTAAGTTTAAAATGTTGTGGGAATACGTTGAACGGTACGGCCTCTAGGGAAGTGAACACAGCACGCATTCAACTTACGGTGTGAGAGCCAATGGAACACAGACCTCCACAAAAAGCGTAGAACTTTGTTGCTTATCTCTATAAAAAATGTTTTAACTTTGAAACAGCTATATCTCAAAACTAATATTTTGTACTTAGTGACTTCTGCCAAGAAGACGACAATATATTTTACATTCTGCAAATGCCTCCATTATCATTGTGTGCAATAACAAAATCGTAAATGAAATAAGAAATGAGGGTATGTCGGAGAATATGTTACAAGTGTGGGAGTTGCTATAACAACATTGTGATATTGAGTACTGTCTTTTTATTTATTTATTTAGAAAAACGCACTGTGATGAATTGTTCATACCTTTGAGTAAACGAAGAAGATACATATCGATTCAATTCTGGTCATTTGATTTCGATATATTAAACCATGTTTACTCCTAAGCATCCTGGGGAAGGAGGGGCACGGTGGCTCAGTGGTAGAGCGCTTACCTCTGGTGTGGGGGGTCCCCGGCCAAGTAAGTTTATGGTGGACAATATCGTGCCCATGGGTTTTCTCGGAGTACTGTCGTGTCCTCCCACTTTCTCATTCCATCAATTTTTCCACACCATTCACTTGCTTTAATCGTCGTCTCACTTAGCCTAACGGGTATAAACGTGGGACGTTAAACCCAAAAGTTTCCTCAACATCCTGTACAAGCGGTGAACATTCCAAAACCACTATATCGACAGATAGTGGTGATGAAACGTGTAGATTCTTTGAAATGCCGAATTCGGTTATTTTATTAGTACAGTGAAACATGCTTGTGTTGTCCACTTACTAGACAGTACGGAAAATAAGATATGGGAATACGTAGTTTGAATAAGAAAATAATAGTACTGTCAGTGCTGTTGTAAGGCAGTTTTCTCTTCTTGGCAATTGACAAGGCCTGACCGCTTCGATCACTGGTCCTCGCAATCTGTTCAGTTGTTCACAGTAGAAGGGGTAGCATTAATGGTTCCAAGACTTCCCAGTAAATTATTCCTTTCGTGTTCCACCATACACTTAACAACATTCTTGGGATTAAATTCTGGTTTGGAATTCGATTTGTGGTAGTTCCGTAATGCGATATGTATTCCTTCGACGCTTGACGTTCCGACAGATAGCCCACTTTTCATTGCTTTGACAATCCGTGGCAAGAGCTAGTCATTTTTATATTGGAAAACCAAGGAAATAGCTCGCGACTCACCCATTTCAGTGATTTGCACTCAACTGATGCGGAACCAAATGGCTGAAGTGTGTGGTGAATCCTAATGCTTTGAGCCATCTTTTAATCGTTGTTTCGTGTAGTGACGTCCACTAAACCACCACATTTGGCTTCGATCTGTTTCTTATGGCTTGTTCAAAATTCTCTTCAGAGAACACTTCTGGACGTCTTGACATTTTGTGGTTGATTCTAGGTCATAGGCAGTCCCTAATAACGCATGTACCTCTTTCAACATGAAACAAATATCTTTCAATGTCGTTTGACATTTCGATATTTTTTGTCCAATGTCGGCCGACAGCATACATGGCTGTTTGCCTTAATGTCTATAACGGAAACATATACACAGTATGTGTATATTTCAGTAGCAAAGTATAGTATCCATTGAAAGTAAGAACGATGATTACATCGACGTTTCGTTGGTATTTCTAGACTGCTTTGGCGACTGTGATGGAGCACGTACAGTGCAAGGTTACAACAATCCGAGGTGAACATTGATCAGAATATGAGACAGAGCCGTTAATGATTAGGCCTGTCGTTCGAGTGCTATCAGGGCATTCGTCTGTGGAAAAGAACTGGAAAATGTCAATAAGAGCGTTTGAACCTACCTGTCCTCAGAGTGAAAACTTTAGTGTCACTGCACAGCAGACAATAGGGAGGCACAACATTTGTGGTATTAGCAACAATTGACATTTACATTTTCTTGTACAGATTTGCAACTTTCACCTGAGCCCGTCACATAAAAGGGATTATGTACTAAAGCGATTACACAATTCGGTAAACGTATGAGGATAGCAGTGCCCAACACTATTTAAGAATAGGTAACATCCCGATATTCACCTTGCGAAACAAAGGGAAAACACCGGAAAACCACAGACAGGATGGCCGGCCTTGAACAAACCTCCCGAATGCGAATAAATGCTTTACCAACCAATGCTAAGTAGCCATAGCGTAACACTTCTTCTCAGGATCACCTTATGTAGAACATATCATAGTTTCATTTATTTTCACCGAAATTCGAAATATTGTTACACTCGTGTTTTTTTAAGTGGACTTGTAGTGG
Source organism: Thermobia domestica (assembly GCF_964235325.1). Classification (NCBI taxonomy): domain Eukaryota; kingdom Metazoa; phylum Arthropoda; class Insecta; order Zygentoma; family Lepismatidae; genus Thermobia; species Thermobia domestica. Next base: position 145,892,879 of record NC_137470.1, on the reverse strand, counting down.
CCAAACGGTCGTTGATTGGTGGCTGTGCCCATTGAAACTTTTTCACAGGATCAAAATATCTACAACATAACACGGTTTCAGTCTTTACCACCGAAATCTAGAATATCATTATCTTCTGTTTTTAAAAAGTAGCAATGTAGTGGCCAAACGGTCAGTAATTGGTAGTTGTGTCTATTGAAACTTTTTCTCAGGACGAAAATATACAACATAACACGATTTCAGTCTTTTCCACCAAAATCTAGAATATTATTATCTTCGGTTGTTTCCAAAAAAGGACCCTGTAGTTCTCAAACGGTCAATGATTGGTGGTTGTGTCCATTGAAACTTTTTCATAGGTCCAAAATATCTACAATATAACACGGTTTCAGTCCTTTCCACCGAAATCCAGAATGCCCTGTTCTTCTGTTTTTTTAAAAAAAAGTGGCAATGTAGTGGCCAAACGGTCAGTAATTGGGTGGTTGTGTCCATTGAAACATTTTCTCAGGACGAAAATATACAACATAACACGATTTCAGTCTTTTCCACCAAAATCTAGAATATCATTATCTTCAGCCATTTCCTAAAAAGTGTCTTGTATTGGTCAAACGGTCAGTGAGTTGTGATTGTGCCCATTGAAACTTTTTCTCTGGTCGAAAATATCTGCAATATAACACCGTTTCAGTCTTTTCTACCGAAATCTAGAATATCATTATTTTCGGCCATTTCCTAAAAAGTGTCTTGTATTGGTCAAACGGTGAGTCAGTGGTGGTTTTGCCCATTGAAGCTTTTTCTTGGGATCACAGTATCTACAACATATCACAATTTCAAGCAATTGCACTAAAATCCATTTTCCATAACGATTGTGCCGGGTCCTTTGACGTGCTCATAGATCTGGACATTTGTTTTACTTATTTATTTTTTTATTTCCAAATTTGATACACAGTTAGTCGGGAATCAAAAATCTGCATATCGTATTTCATCCACCCTGTGAATTTATCAAGGTGTAGCATCATTTGGCGTAGTGGATACTTTTGGTTCCCGAGTTACAAGTTATCAAATTTAGGGTTTGCACTTAAGAAACCTGTTAAATGTGTAGTAAATGAAGTTTATACTTGTAATGAAGATTTGATAAGAATCAGTGAAGGTTATTTAGTTTACCACTGTAGGGAAACTAATTAGTTATTTTAATGTGGTGTGTTTTTGCTGTACTTTTAAAGATACGTTTTTGAAGGCACCTTTCGAATTTTTTTTTTTAGAAAATAGGCAAGTAACCCAAAAGTAACTTTCGTTGTCTGTAGGTAGTATTGGGTAATTTAAGGTATCGTCAATCAATTTACACGTAATTTTTCTCATTTTCAGGCGTCAATGCCTTGGTCAGCAGGCTTAACTCTTCCGCTTTGGGTGTGGAGCCTTACTGCGAAAATGAAAGGACAGACGTTACATCTGAACATGAAAAGAAGATCCAAGATACATTCCCCTGGATGGCGAGCTTCTGCAGTCAATGCCAGGCTGCAGTGGGAAGTAAAAACATTAAAGTGTTGGAGAATCTTGTGTCAACATACACGCAGTAAGTTTGTGGAAAATACATAGCTGTTTGTAGATGTGAAGTCACGATGAATATGTTCTTATGTTTACGTTCTCTCGAACTTGTTAATGACAGTTCGTGCACCGCGTTCTACAATGTAGTCCAGCTTGCCAGGGAGGGTAGAGAAAATTAGGATAACGAAATGCAACATTCTAGGTTTCATCCATTAAATCACTTTATGGCCCACCCAGAACTACTCTCAATTTCACTCAGTTCAATTCCATTCCAAAGTTATATCAGGGTTCCTACTGGTCATGAAAGTCAGAGAAAATGGTGCAGGTCAGGAAAGATCAAGCGGAAAAGACTGCAAGTCAGGAAAATGTTATAAAATATATTTTTCTAACATTAATTGTGCACCAATTTCAGCTTAGCCAACTATTATAGTAGAAACAGACGTAAAGCAAAGGGAGATTACAACTCAAATTGATGACTTTGAAAACTAAATAAGCAATATTGCACAAGTCACAGATCTTAATTGAAACGAAATGTGGATATTTTAGCGTAGCCTTGTCACTTTATTAATGAATGTATAAGATGTGTAGTGTTCTTTCAGTGTCAGATGTTCATAGGTAATGTAATAATAGCAGTATTGGATAAGTAACATATCTTTATTGAAACTGGAAATGGATATTTTAAAAGAGCCTTGTCATTATTAAATGAATGTGTAAGAAGTATCGTATCTTCAGAGTAATTGATTGTCAGACGTTTGTGGGTAGATATTAATGATCACTGTATGGGACGTTGCTCAGATTTTTATGGGAGGTAAGGCAGTTGAATGTTATTTGTCTCTATAGAATAAATGTTCATATATAAATATTCACCGGTATTTATTCCTTATTTATATGTCAACGTCATCCCACACCTGTCACGGAAGTCAGGGAATTTCCTGCCAAAGGTCAGGAGAAGTAAAGGATATAGATTTCTCCAGATCAGTAGGAACCCTGTATCGAATCTTCTGGTTCGTCTTATTTTCTATATTTCCATCCAAGACTAACTGGGAAGGGTAGGGAAAATTAATGAAACACTGTAGCTGTCATTCGATAGAACTCTTTATGGTCTACTCAGAACTGCTCTGAATTTCATCCCGTTTGATTTATTCCAAAGTTATATCGAGTCTGATGGTGTGCTTTCATTCATTTATTTCTTCCAAGCTAAGTGTTTTTCTCCACACAAACAACTGGACGATTGTATTTCGTGAAGATGTACCATTGTTTGTACTACAGTTTAAAGCAGTTCGAAAGAAATTGTACTTCATAAATATTATTATTAAGAGACACGATTTTGTGGTAAATAAGAATTCGTAATTTCGTTATAAAAATATGCGTAAAGCGGGATAAAATCGGTGAACAAAAGTTCAATGTAAGAACACTATTTTCAGTGGCAATTACGTTTAGTTACTTTTTATTTCACCTTAATTTACACTCACCAATCATCATGACATGAGCTCATGCATGACTATATTAAACAATATTTGAAGTTTTGAAAAATAACACTAAGCATCCTCATTGAATGAAAGTGTCATTTAAAGAAAGAAACAGACAAAGAGAGAACATCAATAGAAAAAAAAATAACTTTTAGTATTCACAGTTTACTTATGCAAATAACACGTAACCATTGTTTCAATGTTTTTTCGTGTTAAATTTGTTCTTTTGTCGGTTAAGTATGGCATTGTAAGAAGAGCGAGCTCTCTCCACATCCACATTCGAAACTGATATGTACATTAGTTGGAGACACTTTCCAGCGATTTCTGAGTGCTCATCTAATATACCGCGCAACACTCCTTCCACACTATCCACTTCACCAGTAGATACCGTTTGGAGCTCATTTTGTAACTGCATGTAAAATTTCAAAAATTCATGGTAGTTATTTTCTCAAATATGGAGATTTTCACCACATTGCTAATAACTGCCTAATAATGGTAATGAACAAATCGTAAAAACTCAAAAAATTGTCGCTTTTGCCTGAATTTCGTGGAATATCGAGACTTGTAAGTTTCGCTAATTCGACAGAATTTCGCGTTCAATCGCGAGTGTTATATGGCCTAACAAATAGTGAAAAATTGTATATTTTAGGTACACAACTCTTTCATACAAAACTGATAAATTTTTTTGCGTTTTCGCGTGTCACCAAATAATCGTTTCTCTAATTATTATTCCTGGTAATATATTAGTAACGTAAGTTAATTAATTTCGATTTTAAATAACTCGCTGTATCTGAAAAATAACAGCAAATTGCTCTTGTCACGTAGGGTTCCGTTTTTGTAATAACTTTGTAGCTCATTTGATAAGTGACTAAATTTGTCGAAATTGAAGATAATAAATTGTTCTCGATATTAATGTTTGTGAGTGAAGCTGATAAATGGAATAATATAGTTTACATTCGATAAAATGTGTAAAATTTTAGATCATTTCCAACTGGTTGTGGTTTACTTTTTACACCAACAATGGCGCATTCTTCACGACATATTGTTCAGTAGTTGACGTTGAAAACATGCCTTAGTTTGGAAGGGAAAAAATGGTTTGGTACAGCTTTAGAATAGAATCGTAGGAGGTGAAATTGAGAGTAGTTCTAAGTAAACCATGATGAGATCTATTGGATGAGATCCAGAACGTTTGATACCGTTGTCGTAATTTTCCTTACTTATTGATTAATACTACATAATCGCTTCATTATTTAAAATTAAAAAAAAAAAAAAAATCTTCCTTCAGTTTCGGAGAGATGCATTATAAGTCCAGTAGATCGATCAAAAATAATTCAGCCGATTGGAGATACGTTTACGGAACACACTGACTTTCATTATACGAGGTTTAAGCGTTACAACACAGTTCCAGGCATAAGCTTCTCAGTGAAAGAACATGAATGATAGGCAATAGTGAACCTTTAGTGCAGCCTACGCTATGTTACACTTGTACACAGCATGTTACACTTGTACAGATGTATGACTCAAATAAGTAATTAATTAATTGTTTTCGTGTGCTTTTATTAATCTTTGGAAACTAGATTAGTATTCCGCAAACATACGAATATTCATCTCAGCTGAAGTATCTTCTTTGTAGGTTCAGTAGTGGAAAAGTAGCACTGATTCTTGACTTACTGAAGAGAATAATTCAGTTTTGTTATTCACTTCCATTTCGATGATTCGGAATCGAGCATTTCACTGGAGTGTGTACACAGATAATTAATATATTGGCTTAGGAATGAGCTGAAATCGATTTAAAACTTGAAACAAAAGTTTCTTGTAGCATCAGAATTCTTTTACACACACTAGAATAGATTTGTGTAGGTGTACGGAATTTGAACACCAGTAGATGAATTCTTCCAGGGGTTTTGTAGTAAAACAAAATTATTTGGTTTAGAGCTAGATGAAAACTTTCTAAACTGTGTTTACAGAATCCTTCAATAATTTTAGAAATAAGGGTGAAAGAGCAGGAATGATATACATACGATTTATTTTTACATAATTGCATTTCTTTCATTTTCTTCTTCTTTCAGCGGTAATGCATTATTGGTGGTGAATTGTTACTTTACGTTTCTCTATCCCCTTTTAAGTCCTGGCTTTTTTGGGGTAAATTATAGACTTTCAGTCAAGCAGCTACAGCATCATCCGTACTTATCCTAAGATCATGATTCGTATCTCATTCTCTTCAGAATAAAACAGCCTTTCAAACGGTACCATTCACATTTCCCTATCATGTCCTCCAGATTTGAAATTTTGAGAGAAATCGCGATTTTTTCTTTTTTCTTCTTTTTTTCCAAATTTTGATCCCCTCTCGACCGCTGCTCTTAACGCACAGATCTCAAAATCAACTGAAAAATACTAAGGATATACTAAGTTTCAAGCTTCTATCTTGAATAGTAAGGGCGGAGAAAATATTCACTAATCAGCCCCACAATGCCCGGATGTAATATAAAATTTTTTTGAGACACCCCTATTTATTCTAGAATCATGATTCATACATCATTCTCTTCAGAATAGAACTGACTCAAACGGTACCATTCAGTGTCTTCATGATATATCTAAGTCGGGTAAATCGCGAGAAAAGGGATTCTTTGTTAATATATATATATATATATATATATATATATATATATATATATATATTACCTTTTTACCCCTCTGTACCCCCTGTTTTAACGCAGAAATCTGAAAAATAGACTTTCACTGAATGTGTGTGGAAAATTTCAATCTTCTAGGTGCAAAAGTAAGCCCACCAAAAAATAATAAAAATATTCATAAGAAAAAAAATAAGATTATGACGACATCACATCCTATGTCTCGGCGCAGAAAGGCGTAGGCACTAGAAGTTAGAAGGGATATTCATGTCAACAGAAAATATTACAGCAGGTTTTGCTGAATCTACTACTGCCTTGTACACACCTTACTTTCTTTTTACAGAAAAGTGGCGGTGAATGTGAAAGACTGCTATATGAAGCCTAACAGAGCAGCAAAACTCAAGAAATTCATGAGTGAAATATTGGTGTTTTTCCATCTACGGTATCAGGAGATAAAAGAGGTAAGTTTAGTTTCTTATTGTAAATCAGCATTTACAAGTTATTAGAGATCTTTATAGCACGCCATTACGGTTACATCTCATGTAGCATCAAAGTTTTATTAAAGATAGCCCAGGTTTAACAGTAAACAAAAACAATCGTATTATTATTAGTATTATTTTAACTGCCTAGAATTATGCAATAATCAAAAATTGAACTGCAAAAACTTGAGAATTTTACCTATGGGATATTCGGATTTCTTCAAGGAAGCTGTTGGAGGTACAGATACTTAATTACTTACTATGTGTAGGGGAACAGTGGATGAGCGGTAGAGCGCTTACCTCTGGTGCGTGGGGTCCCTGGTTCGATACCCGGCCGAGTAAGTTTGTGATGGACAATATCTTGTCCGTGGGTTTTCTGGGGTGCTCCCGTTTTTTCTCACATTTTCACTTCACCGATTTTTCCATCATCATTTACTTCCTTGATCATCCGTCTCCCGCAGCCTAAAGGGCATAGTTGTAGAACGTTAAACTAAAAGATTTATATCAAATACGGCGAAAAATCGACAAGTAACACACAATATTTTCTTTTTCTCTCAATAGTTTTACAGCTGTCTAAACCAAAAGCATTACACAATGATACTACATAACTTATCCATTTTGAACATAAGAACCAAGACATGTCTCGTAGCTAGTCTTAGTATCCGTGTTCATAAAAGTTCGTGTTTCTCAACGTAGAACCAACCACCTGCGGACGGCGGATTAAACTTCTTCGGTTTAATTGCTGACCGCACATGAACCGGTTGAGACGAGCAGACAAGAATCAGTAGGATCAATGTTAGGATTGTTGTGAGTGTTGGAGTATATCCCAGCTAAATTGAGCAGTTTCGCCACAAATGTGTCGAACAACAAGGAAGGTGGGGGTGGAGGTCCTTGTTTTGAAAGAGTCTCGTTCCATGCTTTTGACGAAGGGCACGACGGATGTATATCAATCTAACATCCAACAATCATGGTCCGCGGCTAAGGGAGACGACGATAATTAACAAAATTATTGAATGATGAAAGTGGGAGAACTTCCAGAACCCCCCCCCCACACACACACACACACTGTTTGACCACCACAAATCCTACTTGGTGCAAACTGGAATGCATCTGGACCCACGCACTGGGACTTGCCACCCTTTATTTATGTACCTTTCAAATAGTCAAGTTCTTCATAATGGACCAATTGGTCCAAAAATTCGATTTGTTACTCACACTTTCGTATGTTGGAATGTACGAAATGTTGAACTTCCCTGCCAGTGTTGGCAGATAGATCCGTTGATCATTCCGAATTCCTCGTGAATGTTTCTGATAGTGGCTGATGGTTATGGAATGACTAGAACGAGGTAAACCGGTAAGGTTTACCCGGTAATTTTTTATAGAATTTATGTATTCAGTGCCATACGTCAGTAGTTCCTAATCTTTTTTGACTGACGACACACTTTGAGTTTTTTTTATTAATAATAATATAATTGTGAGTGCCTAAGCGTTCGTATAAAAGTAGTGACACTTTGTTATACTGAGCATGGTTGCCGCCTTTGGTGGCGCTGACTGGTTCAGCATGTCTCAAAATTGAATTTAACTGATTATTAAATGCTTTATGTTTTTTTAAAGTCTAATGTTTTCCGAACACATTATAAGACTGCTGCGCATTGTATCATTTGTGGTTGATCGATACATTAGGGAAGTTTTAGATGCCGAAGTCGAAACTTTTTCTTGAGACAACTCCGGACCCATATTTCTGCAGGATAATGCCTGGCCACGTGCAACCCTGAATGTGCAAGGAAGCTTCTTTGAGTGACAGCGGATACCGATGCTTCCGTTACCTCTGCAGTCGCCCATTGTCCACGTGTGGGATATAGTTAATGTGCATCAAGAAGTTGTAGAATGTCGAGGTCATACTCTATTTTCAGACAATTCCAGACGCCATATTTTAGGAGGATATGCCTGGACACATGTATCCCGTAATGTACAAGCTTTTCTCGAGAAACAACGGATACCGGTGCTTTCATGAACTGCGTCGTCACCTGACATCTTGAACATCATGCCTGTAGGGGATATAATTGGTCGTCACCATGTTTGATACAGTTCTGTAAGTTTGAATGTCTCATGGACTCATATGGAAGCAGCGTGACAGACAGTTTCTCAGGAATACTTCCAACCTTGATTCCGTACCGCGATGTATATAGAGAGGCTTTGGTTGCAGTGCGTGTTGAGGCTTCAACCCATACTGATTTATTAGAAATATTGTTGAGTTTAGAAATTGCAGTTATTTACGTAGTCATGTAACGAATCTATAGTAAAGATTTTATTCTTTTCCTCTTTTGGTGTTACAATTTCCACCAAGAACGATGTGTTTGTGACGTTCACCACACGTCTTCCACCGAGGTGAAATACAATCCCCATGAACGTCAAACTAATTGTCTGCTTATTTACAGAAGTCATAAGGCACATATTCATAAGAAAAGTGACTTGCTTTGCACTTCCGTGTTCGTTGAATATTTCTTTCCTCTCAGCGAAATGAAGGACTTTGAAACGTTGACACGAGCAATTTGTCTGTTGGTAGTTGCAGTTGACCCTGGATTGGTATACGTGTGAGCGGGACTCTCACTTGCGGGGAAACTCGTTCATTTCTCAGACATTACTAACAGCAGCATTGTGGAAGTGTTTCTAACTCTTTTGTACTTCTGTAGTCAAGGGGTATAGCTACTGTAGTGGTGCAACGTTGTCAGTTAAAGATCAGGCATTGTTAAAAAATAGCGTGTCATGAATGTGAGCGCGGTGCTCACACGTATACCAACGGCGATAGTTTTTTTTTTTTTTCTAGACGCACAGTTTGTTATTCTTTTTACACGTGTAATTTTGTACTTTCCTGTGATATGAGTAATCAAAAGGAAGTCCTAGCATGGCTAGATGGTTTCAGTGCAATGTATCATTTTCAACGCGTTTATGTACTGTGCTTGAACTAAGATTTCTGTATGTAATTGTGCCTTAGTGAGTACTTATTCTGTTTTCTTCTATGTAGCAACAGCGACTTTGTTAGTGTTATTTATATATTCACTATGTTTAACTTCAAATATGTCTTAATTCTTGATACAGACAAAACAATGGGGTCAATATAACGCAAGTAATATTTTCTATAACATTAAAACTATTTCTGTTTGTAACATCTAAAAATTATATGTCTATCAATATGAACCTGAGTATATTTAATGACGAAAACAATTATTTGCTTTTATCAAGTAAAAATGATGGACCACCGTACGCTATGTTTATTATTATTATTATTATTATTATTATTATTATTATTATTATTATTATTATTATTATTATTATTATTATTATTATTATTATTATTATTATTATTATTATTATTATTATTATTTGAGTGAATATGAGCTGTCTAAATACATGATAACACTATTAATCATAATTAAAACATTATTAAACAAAGTAATATTTTTTTATTATTAATGGTTCTCATATCTTTCTGAAAATATCGTGATAGACAGAAGCTAACAATACCAAAAACTAAAGAAAAACAGATATGAGCTCGGCGCTCACACGTATATCAACAGTGTGACATCAGACACATCCCAATTTAGGATTAAATAAGTAACAAAGTTTGTGGTGTATACTTTTTCTAAAACAGGCTATTTGTGTGGAGAGTGGCCTAGTGCCTTGCAATTTTGACAAGATTAACAAGAGATTTACTGTTAAATATTAAACGAAAGAGAAAACCATAGCTGTTCGGAACAACATAGCGCTATGCATAAGGAAGGATATATCAATCGTTAAGAAGAATAACAGTCTTATCAAGGAAGCTAAATAGGATATCGACAAGTGTTTCCAGAAGATTTTTCAGATCACTTCGAAAGTTGGATCTGGCCACATTTAACCCACTTTGAGGTGAATTGTCAGTTGAACATTATTTTGAAATTCTATTCCTACTATCAACAAAAAGCGTAGAACTTTAGCTTGCAAGAAGAAATCGTATGGACAATCTACACAGAGCCAAAATAAGTGTTCACAATCATATAAGTCCTAAATTTCAAAAAGTTTTCGGAGTGTTAAATGTGCCAGCAAAATTACTGTTTATCCAGCCAAGAAAATGGATTGAAGGACAGACACATTAGATCAATAAATTAGATATATTGTGGAGTTCCACATAAATATTAATGTTAGAGCTTGCCAATTTCAGCTGTGCCCTCGGAAAATGTGGGAAACATACTTTGGCCCCATCCCCGCTGTCTTCTTGCTGAGGAAAGCTTCCCTTGATTTTGAAAAAAATGAAATGAAATCTTTAAGTTTTACGTGCCATGGTTACACCGGTTAGGCTAAAGGAGACGGTGATGATGAGAGAGATAAGTGAATTGGTGGAATGAAGAAAGTGGGAGGAAACGGGAGAACCCCGAGAAAACCCACGAGCACGGTGTTTGTCCACCACACAGTTCACACGGCGCGAGCTGGGATCGAAGCAGGTCCCTTGGTTTTGAGGGAAGAAGTGAATGATCTCGGCCGTTTTGCCAGTTTTTCATTTAGTCGTTTGGACTTGGCGAGTGAAGATGGTAAGCTACTTAGAATGGCTAACCAGACAGTGCAGAGCGAAGCCCGGGAAATAATCCAGAATGGCAACCCTCTCCGCATCCAACTATTAAAGGATCTCAGCCATAGCAACTTGTCCCTCCTCTTTTAAGGGAGGTACGGGAAAACACACATCGTCAGCAGTGCCAACAGCGACACACTTTGAAATAGAAAGGCTCTAACAAAAGTTTCTAAAAATTTGAATTGAGAATAAATACAGGGACATTCATTAAGGGTAATCAAAAACAGAAATTATGTCTACAAAGTACTATGTACGAACTGTTCTTTTAAAACAAAATAAAGACCACAAAGAGATGTAGAGGTAAGAATCCGTTGACGGAGTTACAAAAATGGAGTTGAAGACGTTCTCAGAGAGGAAAGAAATATTCAGTTAAAGTAACAAAACACAGAGGCACAATGTAAGTCACTTTTCTTGTTTGTCTGTCTCTTCGTATATTAAAGGAAGGGTACGTTATTTGTCGATCTTGTCGCATTTATGCTTAATTTACATATCACGTCTTCTTAGTAAACTTCGAAAATGTAATTAAATCAGTAAGTTAATGAGATACTGTAACTCTTCATAAAATTGTTTGGTATACCTTAGCAACAACCAGGTGTGTGTGTGTGTGTGTGTGTGTGTGTGTATGTGTAAACAATTGTACTCTTTGATTATTATTCAATCTTTAATTACAGGAAGGGGTCGTGGCTGCACATAAACTTGCTAGTATGTTGTACACTATGTTTTAGGAATACATACTCAACTTTGCTGTTATTTGTTATGTAGGTTAACACTTTTGTATTACCGTGAAAAATATAGCATAGGAGATACCATGGGGTACCTTAGAGACTCTAATTAAAAATAAGTAATTATTGGTGTTTCGTAAATGAATTGTATACGAATACATTTCAAAACAATACTTTATTGCATTACACTCCAAGTCATACTGTCACCTTCGACATCACTACCATTATCATCATCCAAAATAGAAAGGAAATACTTGACGACCTTGTCACCAGGTAATAGGCACAACTACAACTCAGAATAGTCATGTCATCTTCTTAGGATTGTTGCTTTAAGTAACGGGCTTTAGCCCTTTGAAACTAGTCACTTTATTATTCATAAACTGTTCAGAAACATAAGCAGGTTTCAAGATATGCATTGCTTCAAACTGTAACCTGAGGAAACAAGAGACAAAGTCACAAGAAATGTAAGAAAACTTTTTCCTACTACGACCCCAGTAGTAAACAATCATGTTTTACATAACAGAAAAACAACAGCAAACTATATTTTGTGTCGAATACAGTGTTCGAAGTGGAAACAAAGCAGAGGCGGTATGTTTTATTATGATTTTGACTCAACATACCGGCTGTTTAGATATTGTATTGATCACTGAAAAACCAGAGATGGTATGTCCTCATTACAGAAAAACCAGAGGCGGTATGGCATACCACCGCATACTGTCTCACTTCGACCACTGGTTGAATATATTTAATATACATTGGGTAGAAAATATACATCCTTCCTTTCCCAGTCCTTTCTTTCTTCTCTTTCCCTTTCACCGCCAAGAGACGTCATCCCTCATACGTGACGGCCTAACATGGACATTGATGCCGAAAGTCCAGAAATCGAAATCCTAAATCCTTAAGAAATATACTACATTAAATATCTCTGATGTCCCAAAAGGGCCCTAAGGTAGTACACAAGTATTAAATGCTTAACTGTGTATATTAAATGAAATCTTAGAGTATTGCATAATAATTACAAACAAATTTGCATATAGTTTCATTGTGAGTTAAAAATAATAATAATCTACTTACTCTTGCTTTCATTTCAGACCTTCGAACATTCTGCGTATCTAGATAAAATGACCGACCTAGTAGCAATGTATATGGATATGGAATTTAAAGCTTCGAGGTAAGTATTGCGTAATTTTGATATAGATAATAGTTGTATTCCTAGGCCTAATTCGTAACCTGGCTTTTCACACGGTTTCCAATTTCGCTTTTCTCACTTCTTTTCAAGCGCAAGAACTACCTACTATATTCCTGCTGTATTGAGTTGTTGGCTTCATCTAACTTTGTTAAGTACATAAAATATTTCTGATTTCAAGATAGTATACATATTCTTCCCTATTCTATTTATTTAGTTTTTATTGCAGTGGGCTAATTGATATTTACGGTTTCACTAGCAATTGGCATGGTTACTGAGGAAGGTTTTTACTTCATCCACGTTTGTTCACTTATTTCAAAGAACTGCCGTCAGACTTCTGAAATGCGTTTCTTTCCACTGCAGAAGGCTTATCGATTCTTTACTACTACTGCTACACATAGTGATCTCTCTATTTCTCAAGCATGCTTGGACGCCAGTTTCCAGGCTTCAATGTAAAATCTACAGTAACCCATTGATAATTCATTTTAGATCTTTTCAAGAATCTGTTTAGGGAAACTTATGCAGTTTTCTCTCCTAAACTGAATTTACATTATAAGGAACAATGGGTTTCTTGTAAATATATCTAGTGGGCCAAAAATAATGCACTTGTACCGTACAACCGAAGGAATATTTTGTAGCAGAGTTATTTTGGAACTTTTCTTTGGCAGTGTTTAACATTTTTCTTAATATTTTTAGCTGCTTGGTAGATACGATGTTTGGCATGTTTCTAATGAATCCAGCTATTACTGGGTTTGTTTCCTGAGTTCCGAAAGTAAATATGTCTGATCACAAATATGTTCAAGCTTCGTCATGATTAAAAACAAACTTCAACGTATCATTTGTTAGGAAGGTAGAATTTCTCGTACTTTGTTTCTTTGCAGTTTGTCTCTGGACAACCATGACTTCTCGTATTGGGATTCCAAGAGAATTGATTCCCATCTTCGACCTATTTGTGTACCGTGGGGCCATGGTGGCTCAGTGGTAGATCGTTCACCTTTGGAGTGGGGTTCTTGGTTCGATCACAGCTTGCGCCAAGTGAACTTTATGATTAATAAACGTCGTGCGCGTGGTTTTTCTCGGGGTTCTCCCATTTCCTCCCACTATTCATTCCACCATTTCATATTTCTCTTCATCACCGTCTCCTTTAGCCTAACCGGCATACCGTGGGACGTAAAACTCAAAAGATTTTAATTTTCTACACGTCAAAAGATTAGAAAATGTTCATATTGACCTATGGCGAAAAGTACATAGTTGAGAGCTAAAGTTATCCAAAATCATCAAAAAGGTAAATTTCAACACGGGTTATTCTGAATTCGGGAAAACGTACAGTGGCAGTCCATAGCAGCATAAACGAAGTCACACATACGACATTCAAAATGCATATTTTATCAGTGTGTAATGGGTTTCCAAGTTATTCCCTACTGGAAGTAACAGGTCACGGTGGCTCAGTGGTAGAGCGCTTACGTCTGGTACGTGTAGTCTGTGGTTCGATCCCCGACCAAATAAATTTGTGGTGGATGACATTGTGTCGGTGGGTTTTGTCGGGGGTACTCCCATTTCCTCGTACTTTCTTCATTCCACCATTTCATTCATTTCTTATCATCACCGTCTCCTTTAGTCTACCCGCCATAACCGTGGAACGTAAAACTGAAGGATTTACGATTTCTGTTTAGCCTAAGATAGCTCTTCAATCTTGGTATATTGTATCCCAGCTATACTCCATTTCTATCACTTTGGAAGAACAGTTGTCCAATCTCTGCAGAGATTACGGTCTCTGTGACGTCAATATCGGATGAAAATCACTTCCCGAACAGATTTTCTTTCAATTTCTAGAAGAGTTTAGTGGTTTGAAATGGAGTGAGGGGAGGTCAGGTAAAAAACAGAATGTTCTTTGAAGTAATTTGAAGTATGCGAACGATTCAAAGTATACAAAAACAGATTAACTTCACGAAAAATGTTGAAACAGCTTTAAATCCATTTTTAGGGGTAAATTTGTTCTAATTTTATCACCTATTTACGCGATTCGTATTATTATTATTATTATTAGCCCAACGCGTTCTCTCCAAGAAGCATACGAGTAATCGAAAACCCTCTTCTGAATAGCACTACCTGAGTGCCGAAAATTATTTACCTGTTGAAGTTCACTTGTTTCACATTTTCAGTACCCTATAACTCCAAAACTATCCACTTTTGAGCACAGGTCCATATCAATTTTTTTTTCTTATTTTGATGGGAGAAATCTATTTTCTTATTTTATTGTGACACATTTTGTAACTCTCTCTATTGAATTTTGAGCTCGCGGTGTTGTTAAATGAAATAATCTTGATATGCAGTTATGATACTAAGGTTTAATGTGCAGTCACTAATATATATTGTACTGCGCTGTATACAAGTGTATTTTTCGTGTCCTTCTAATTGTTGGAAAGCTTTGAAATGTAGAAGTTTCGCACATTTCCATGGAAGGAAGCGAAACACATATCATGTAAAGCACTTCACTTTTTTTGTATGATTTCGTTATTTTGTTGGCTGCACACTGATCATCTTCTGTTTTGTCCTGTAAGTAATATGTGCCCAGCATTTGATGATCGCACCACATTTGAAACATTTCTACCTCTGTTTGGAAACACACTTTGGTCGAGAACTAATATTTCAGTGCCATGTACCAACAAAGAGTGCGTGCAATTTTCGTGTAAGAGCTAAATGGTCTAATGTGGTTCCACAAGCTCTTCCCTAAACTGTGTACTGTTCATAGCCACTTCAAACGCCCAAGATAAAGCATAATTAAAAAAGATCTTATACATAAATCATAAATGCACAGTAAAATATCATGTTTACAATAGAAATCGTTATTATTCATTTCCTAAGTGTGAACTCTCAACAACTGTCATGTTAGAAAACGAATTTAAAATATAAAACTTCAGGCAAAATTAAACCATGCAGGTAGAGTTAGAAATATTTATATTTTTAATTAAAATATAATTTTTCCCCTTACTTTTTATGCAGATGTTTAAAAAAACATTAATAAGGTGCGTAGAATCTCACAACTTCTCTCGAAAAGGTATGATATTTACCCAAGACGTCGTTAACGATCCACTAAAAATTATATGGAATAACACGTAGTATATAATATTAGTGCTCATGAAATTATTGTCAACGTGACAGACTACGCCTACGCTTTCTAGAGTAACATCGAAACCACAAAACGAACAATATTGTATTACTGAAAAATAATAAATTATTCTATGACGGTGTAGCGTTAGTTACATAATAGGAAGAAAACCATGTAATTTGTGCGAGGATTATGAACTTTTCGTTCATATTAGCAGATCCAATTATTCAGTTAGACCCTAGAACACCTGTACAAAACTACAAGTATAACAAAAAATAAAGTACGTGTACTAGAAGTGACTTTATGTTAAGTGTGTTGTTAACGACCTACTTGGGCATAAATGGTTAATAAAATAAGAAAACATTTAAGAATAGTGACCATAACTAGAGACAAAACTTCTGTTTTATGACCAATGCAGTAAGTACTATCCAGATTGAAGTTAACCCTTAACTAGTGTGGTGGTACGGGTCAAAATGACCCCAACGGTATTTAAACTAAACATACTAAATATAAAAGACGAACAATATGAAAACATTTTTTATGTTCATTCACATACCATTTGTGTGTATTTATTGAATAGCAAATTATTATACAAATTACAGGAAAATATACTGAAGCTGCGTTTACATTTTCACAGTAGCAAATTTTAGCATCGTATTTGTTTTGTTATTCGAAAAGTATTATTTATAATAAAAGTAATTTTCTTCTTTAATTATGTTCTAAACGCGTCTTCAATACACACACTCAGAAAAAAAAACTAATCCACTGTTTAGTTCTTGTCCGTAGTGCACACCTCATTCTACATGACAATTTACACAAACTCTAACTGTGCAGTTTCCAGAAATTGGTCGTTTGCACTTCTTACATGATTCGATTGTTCACTGCCCGTATCATGTTCAGTCTCTTCCTGATTATCTTCACCCACAGGAACATCACTTTTAAATTCACTGATATCCGAGTGAGTTTCATCCTCGTTACTTAGCACTCAGTTTTGACGTGAACTGCATGCCATATTCACAAAATGTGATGTACAGAATCATTGGGCACACATCTTAGTCAAAATAGAATGGTTAATAAATACACAGTTCGAAAATTTAGCAACGGTAGAATAAGCTTGAACAAAATTTGTAACACTAACCGTGTTTTATGGCTCTTGAAGACCCGAGCGCGCTATAACTACCCAACTGGATGATTCACGCTTTCAGCGACAACTGTTTCTCAGAGAGCAATGCAAAGAATTCAGCTACTGGTTGGTACAACCATCTAGCGTGAACAATAAAAAATATACATCCAAATTCTTACTTGTTACAGCGATTTGACCCGTACTACACTAGTTAAGGGTTAAAGATTATTGCCTGTGGAATGTTCTTAACGTTTTTTATATGTTGCTTCTGATTTTAAAGCTGATCTTTTCTTGTTTTGTTTCAGGCGAGGCAAAGAAAGTATGAGAAAGATTGCTGCAAGGCTCACCGTTGCATTATATATATTCTTAGGTAAGGATGTCCAACAAGGAATAGTATTCATGTGTTTTCTTCTTCCTTACTATTAAGAGTTCCAAACTATGAGAATTCTTATAAAACGATAGTGTCTGGCTGGCTGTCTTCCGACAGATATCAGAACAAAAATTAGTTCTCCCCTTTCGTCGTTCGAAAGTAAATAAAACGTACGGAACACCGCACTAAACTTTCTCGCGCCAATACCTTAAACTAAATCATATTATGCTGCAGTTATTAAACACTTTCTTGTGAAATAGGGACAAAATTACATGGCGTTTCCGGAAAACTTCACTTGAAGGAAACTTATCCGAAGAGTAAATTATCCTTTGTAGACATTTTCGTAAGGAATAAAATTATTAGTGAAAAGATAGGCTGAAACAACATTATAGTTCAGGGGTTTTCAAACTGTGCGACGCGCCTTCTTGGGGAAACGAAGAATTTTGTCAGGGAAGGCGCGAGGACTTTTAGAAAAAAATCCTGCAAAGGAACATATTTGTAATGCAACACGCATACTTAAGTCTGCACCCTTCTTCTTTAGTAATATATAGTGGGCTAAACATTTGTATCACCTCGTTTCACATATGATCAGGGATGACCCTTTTACCTTTGGCTTAAACGTGTTTAATGCTTGTTAGATGGCTAGTAACGATCTTCTGTTTATCTTTGTAGAATAATATGTCTTCTTAAATGTCTGGAATTTTGCACGACATCATGTTAGCTGAATTTTTCTTTCTCTTAACTTTCTGTTATTATATTTGAGACGATTCTTGGTTTTAATATTTTCTAGAGTACTACCGCCATTCACGAACAGTCTTATCTGTTTTACTTTCATTGATCGAAGCCGTCTTGCCGTTTCAAAATATGTGCCGAGATTTAATAACTTGTGCGACTCAGAACAAGGTCATACATCCCATTGACTTTGCTCAACATTTAAATGTGCCGGAATTATGTGCCACCAATTCTCTCTCTGCTGGTATTTTTCAACTATAACATAAATATGTGACTTACCACAATTTGCAATTATTAACACCGGTTAATAACATTAAACGATGTAGTCAGTGCATACAATGTAGGTCACCTGTATTAATAAATGAAACATAGTTTATCATATTGATAGTCTTTCTCTTAGGGACACATGACACATTTCATTTTTGACAGTGGAGGCGCGTTCAGATTTTGGTGGTTGAGGGAAGCCTCAACTGCAAAAAGTTTAAAAGCCATTCTTATAGTTATTAGTGAAATGTATAGTTATGAAATATGAACAACATCGACTTGGTTCTTTTAGAGAAAATCGGCCGAAAAATCTCAAACCAAGAATAAACTACTACTCGTATATATTTTCATGAAAAATGAGTCATGCCATATTGTCAGGTTATTACGTAAATATTTATTTATGAAATATGAACAAAATCACTTCACTCGTTTCTGAGAAGTTACGCCCATAAATAAATTACCCCGCGTAGATTTCTCACAGTAAAATGATATATCTATACCAGGGTATAGCGTTGTTAATGAAATACTGATGTATATGAAATATAAACAAAACCGTGAGGGACATTTTTGAGATAATCACTTTTTTTATTTTTACCCTTCTGTAAACTACCCTTAAGTTTGGGGGTAGGAAGAAAATTTCAAAAGTCCCTCTGAAGAATCAAAAATCTTAATTTTAAAATTTGGTGCGGACATGAACGGCACGGCCCCTAGATAAGGGAACAGACTTAGGCTGGGACGAGCTTTTTCGTGTTGTAGGGGCCATGAAACGTGTAAATCCGTTGCAATCTCAAATTCCATTTTTTTTTTTCACTATCATAGTATTTTCTTTTCTCCTGTCGTCGCTCGAAAGTAAAAAGGAGCAAAAGAAATTAGGATTAGGAATTAGATTTCTGGGCTTTCGGCATCTATGGCCATGTTAATCCGTCACGTATGAGGGATAACGTCCCTCGGCGATCACACTATCCGAGGAAAAGGAAGAAAGAAAGGATTGGGAAAGGAAGGAAGCGACCTGGGACCTGTATGTTAGGTATAATCCGGCATTTGCCTGGTGTGAGTGAAGAAAACCCAGGGAAATCTCACTCAGAATTGCTAGCCTGAAAAAGCTTTTACACTTTTTAGACCGAGTGTCCCCACCGGCAATTGAACACGGGACAAGATGGGTGATTAATGAAAGTAACTGACAATGAAAGAGTTCCAGGACCCCTCGCACCAAAGACGAGAACGTCAGCGACTGCTCTACGCGGTGTCATGAGTGAAGGAAATAATAATAATAATAATAATAATAAATCAGGGAAATATAGAAAAATAGACTCCCCGGAGAACACCAGTGAAAATACCGTATACCTTGTCAATTTCTGTTCTTGTTACAACGTGTGAAAAGAAAAGAACTTACAACTTGAGCCTGCCACTTTACAGCTTGCCACACTACTACTTGGCGAGTAACAAGCCGCAATTGACCCATTGTATCTTTACTGCTCGTTTCTTAAATTCCTTTATATTTCTTTGATGTTTTTTTTTATTCTTTTTACCCAATTTTTTTCCTCCATGAACTAGGCCCCCAGTAAAGCCAAACGCTTGAAAGTGTAGAAAGTTTTGAGTAAAGTAACGAACACCTTTAAACTGCAACATTTTCATTCTTTCGTGAGCCACTGGGTTCCATTTATTAACTGCACGGTGGTTCAGTGGTAGAGAGCTCACCTTTGGCGCATGGGGTCCCTGGTTCGATCCCAGCTCGCCCCAAGTGAATTCTGTAGTGGATAAACACTGTGTTCGTGGGTTTTGTCGGGGTTCTCACGTTTTTCATTCCACCATTTCCTTTATTTCTCATTATCACCGTCTCTCTTATCCTAGCCGGCATAACTATGGGACGTAAAACTGAAACATTTCATTTTCCCATTTATTAACTCTTTCCCCAGGAATAGGCTGCATGTAGTGATTGTCGTATTAGCTGGAAGTGTCCTTTTTCCCACGGCACCAGACAAAATTAATGGAAAATATTTGAAGCACATATTATCCGTTAGTTTCTGGCTCGGAAAACTGACAAACGTTAGTCATGAATTCGAGTTCTTTACTAGAGTGCCAAAATTTGTCACCCCGAATTCGCTGTAAGTCGAGTAGAAAATAAATGAAATTAAGAACAGAGAACGAAGCAACTGGAAAATAAAATGGTAAACTAATATCTGAAAACATTATACCATTTGGGGGGGGGGGGATAACTAACTTCACGAATATTATGGAAAGGAGAAAAACATATGGCATCTGAACAGATGACCCAATAGGAACAGGACGAACACATTGAGATGTCAAAGACAATAATTTTAGGAATGATCCAAAAAATGGATCAAAAGATTGCAATCTTCGCCAAGAAGTTTAGGAATGATCCAAAAAAATAAATCACAAGATTGCGATCGTGGCCAAGAATTAGTTTCGGGGCCACAAAATTTTTGAACTGCCCCTAAATCAAATCTTTGCATTTTGTACGGAATAAGCACATCATACTGAGTTAAGTGAGAGTTTGGATTTGGCTACACTATATGAAGTTCTCCAGGTATAATGTGTACAAGAAAATTTTGGTCTAATTATATTGGATCAGGGACCACAAACTTTTTGAACGGCCCCTAAATCGACTTTTTGTATTTGACGGAATAAGCACATCATACTGAGTTAACTGATAGTTTGGGTTTGGCTACATTATATGGAGTTTATCAGATATAAGACCTGCAAGAAAATTTTTGATTGAAATATATTGGAGTTTTTGGATCAGGAATCACAAAATTAATTAATATCGGATCTTTTGATCCAATCACTTTTTCGGTTTCTGTGGGTGGGTTGGAGGTTTCTGTATAAATATGTAGAAATATCATTTTTTTTTAACGGTCATCTATACTTTCTTCTCTTTTTTTGTTGCTCGGAAATATATATATAAAAAAAGTTAAGGGTTTTCGAAGAGTAAGTGAGGTAACTAATTTTATCTTCTAAAACACGTTGTGACACACTGTACTGTTCGCCGAAACATGTATATTTATATCGAGTCGGTCTAGTCCCGTTATCATTTTTCAAATAATTATATCTTAGTGCCGTAGTTTTCAACATAAAATATTCCAGAAACTAATTTACCTAACTTGCAGCAGCCTCTGAGAGAACATGATATCCAATTCATGATTTTTAGCAGTTTATTTGATCAGAACTTGTTGTTAAATTCTTGATACGAAATTTGTGTTTACTGTATGTTTAATTTGGATTTAAGTTTGGGGTTTATTATCTTTAGCACTTCAGCGGGTCAGAAGAAAAATTAACTAGCGTTCTCGAATTAACTTCTGGTATTATTATTATTATTATTATTATTATTATTATTATTATTATTATTATTATTATTATAACTGTGAAAAATAAGTGTAACTCTCCTATATCTAAAATTTTTTGAAAGCTATTTGATTAGTACAACATACCAAATTAAAATTGAAAATCTCCTGTCAGATTCATCCACTATCAGCACCGTGTTCCTCAAGGTTCTCTTCTGAGTCCATTACTTTTCTCAATTTTTATTAATGACTTACCAACAATTTCAAATCATTAGTAGTAAACAATATTGAGGACAACGTTAGGTTACAAGAAAAGAAGACTTAAGTAGAATCATTATATAGTGCAAAGGTAACGGTATGAATATAAATTGTTTAAAAACTAAGTGTATGACCTACAGTCACAAGTCACAACCAATACGAAATACAAGGTAATATATGATTTAGGTGTAACATTTGACAGGTCATTAGGCTTTAGTGACCATATACAGAACATATGTAATGAAGCAAGAAAAATAATTGGTTACCTGTTTAATCAATGACTTTCTTTTTGTCAGTAAGATACTTATGTGCTTTTATATAATTTACTAGTAAGATCGAAACTAGAACATGGATCTGTGATTTGGAACAGCCTAACAAATACTCTCATGAACAAACTTGGAATGGTCCAAAATGCTTTCTTAGAATACTTTGTTTTAAGTTAGGACTGGATTATTAATCTAGCACGTATAAATACTGGAAAACACATTTGAAATTGGTATCACTGGCTGACAGGAGAAAATTAATTGACTCTGTATTTGTAGAAAAGATACTTGACAACCGATGTAACTCGGACTTTTTTTTTAAAAAAGGATTTTAAAGTTCTAATATACGGTACAAGGGTAAAAACATTGCAGCCACATAATAGGAAATATATTTTAATCTCTATAAACTTTTAACAAACTATAATAGATGCATATGTTAAAATATGACTTTATTTTAGAATGTTTAATATAACTTAGTAGTTGTTTTTATTTTTGCTTTTTGACGTCTCAGTGTTTTAAGAATTGACATACATACATTGCACTATCAGTATTTATCTTACTATCAATTCATGTTTAAAAGTTAATATTTATCTCTTTTACTATATTATAATGTTAAAATAATGTAGAATATGACAAAGTCCTGTATTTTTGCTGCATTTCAGTTGTTCTCAGCACGTAGAAATAAAGTTTATTATTATTATTATTATTATTATTATTATTATTATTATTATTATTATTATTATTATTATTATTATTATTATTACAAATTTGAAAATTATGAAAAATTCTCATTTTAACGAAAAAATGATAAATGTATTGAAATATGATTTTACTTGTATGTACTTAAAATACTTAAAATACTTTTTAATACTTAAAAAAATTAAACATTGTATAATATTGAAGCTTGGTATTCTGTATATTTTCAGATAACTCCGAGGAGCACATTTTGGACACAATTTTAAAAAGTAAATTTGTCACGAAAAACTACAATGAGATATGTTACTTAATCTTTGGGTAAGTTCTAGTTATTGTTTATAAATAGTACATTTAAATTTAGCCCTGTCTCGTTTCTATATAATTATTAGATCGTTGGTACGGGACACCCGGGTTTGATTCCTGGAGGGATTTATGTGGTTCGGATTCTACGTTAAGCTGTATGTGCACGTCTCATATAGCCTCGGTGCTAAACGGGACTTAATAAGTTTTTATCAAGCCACCTAACAATGAGTGTGACTGCTCCCTGGGGTTGCTAACGGAACCGATAACCGTCAATGAGTTCTACTAGGTTTCGGTCCGAACCGAGTGGATATATGTATATAATTAGTGTCGTAACAAATTATATGCAATCCCATGTACATACATTGTTATCTTGGTTTGATTTTTTGCTTGCTTTAAAATGAAACGTGTTGTTCCAAAAATTAGGATATTCAATTGTTGAAAAATGAAAACTTTTGAGGTAGACTTGTGGTTTTACTTTCTGTAATGAATTTTAGTGTATATATAGTGCTAGTAATTTCTTCATTGGTATACGTGAGAAAACGAAATTTAATTTTGATATGTTTTTAATATAATTTAGGGTAGTATGTTGTGTCTGCGTGTGAATGGGGTAACAGAATCGCTGACTGAAGACGAAATATAGCATTTGACTTCAGCACACTTGTTTAGATGAGAATATTGTCTGTATAATTTGATAGGACAATTTTCAGCTCACTTTTTGAAGGTGTTGATCAACCTGATTTTCCTTCTAGATTTTCTTATCTGGTCATCCCGTAGCGATCTAGCTTGCTACAGGTTTACTAGTAAATGTTATTGTTACATGTGCTGTCCAAACAACAGTTTGTTATTTTCACATAAAGGAAAACACTATAAAAATGTGTGCTAATTATTAAATACCAACACATAATACGCCTACAAGTAATAATATACTGTATGTAGTATATCGAAGGTTGATAGTTATTTCAATTGAAAAAAAAAATGTAATTTTGGTCCTCTAAGCACGATCGCGGTAGCGCTTTACACACGAAAGGTTCTCCCTCACACACTGATAAAAAAAAACTGCTTGGGAGTGGCCTAACTAAATTTTGAAGAAGGGGAGGAAAGGAACCAGAATGCGAAACTCCAGGGTGGAGAAAAAGTGACCCCATGAGCCATCTGTCCTCAAAAATTGGCACTACTAATTTGAGAATTTCACTGTCAATAGATCCAAAAAATTGAATATGAGGCTGTCTTTAAAATTATTATTAATTATTTGGCAGAGGACAGCATGGCCCAAACAGTTATCATAAGCTAACTAGTAGAGCAGTGTTTCCTAACCTTTTTCAACTTGCGGCACACTACGGTTGTAACTTGAATTCTCGCGGCACACTCATAGATATTATTATTTGTAAATATATATAATACCGTTGTATTTTTTTCTGTGATTACTGATCTGCTTCTCACAGAGAAGAAAGCTCGATCACTGTTTCTTTCCCGTGGTAAATCATTATGCTTATTTTTCATTCTAATTTAAAAATAGAAAACAATTGCAATGAAATATTGGACTCAGGTTTTTAAAACTAAGCTTTCTTTTTCGAAAAGTGTATCCAACTTTTCAAGAAGAAAGATCACTAAATAACGAACGAACAAACAAATCTCTTTTAGTTTTAAATCACAAATGTAGGTAACTTGTATGCATGTTTGGTTTGTCGAAAGGATTGAATGATATTTTAAAATTTCAAGTTAACGAAATAGTCTGCAGCAATAAAGAAGCAATAATAGTCATAACAATGATAACAAATATTTTTTTCAACATTAAAAATGTACAGAAAAGTAACACAGTATGAAACTTAAAGTTGTAGATTCATAGTAATGTGAAATACAAATATACATTTTTCCTTTGTCTTGCAATTTGATTGCTATAGAATTAATAATTTGTTTCGATTTCCTCGCGGCACACCAGCGGCCCATTCACGGCACTCCGGTTGGGAAACGTTGTAGTAGAGAGTCGATAGCAGTAGATCGTAGTAGATGTTGGTCAGACCTAAGTTGGAATTCAGGGTCCTTCTAACTCTTGATATTTATTGCAATATGAAGTCTTTTAAATTCAATACTTGTTATTTATTTTGGGTTTTTGAACAAGGTGTTTGTATGAAAAATAAAAGTTTAGCCTGTATCACATCTATTTGACATAATTCACAAATGCAATGTTGTGCTGTCGAAGTTCCGGTTGCGGTATTTTGGATTGTGGAAATTAGAAAATGAAATCAACGGTAGCTGAGAGAGAGACTGCTGAGGGGATGAACGAAATGGTGGAATGAAAAGAGTGGGAAGAAACTGTAGAATCCCAGAGAAAACCAACGCACACGGTGTTCATCCACCAGAAAGGTCAATTGTTGCGAGCTGGGGTCGAATCAGGAAGCACACGCACCAGAGATGAATGCTCTACCGCTGAGCCACCACTGTTGTTGTCATACATACTTTTTAGTTTTTTTTTTTTTTTTTTTTTTTTTTTTTTTTTTTTTTTTTTTTTTAAACATAAAGTTGCAGTATAAGCGTGTACTACCTCATCCACACACGTGTTACATATAGATAGAATATTACTCATTTAAGAAATTTTTTTAGATAGACAGTACACTGGTAAATTGAGACTAATATATTGTTGATCTTTTACAATGTAATAATAATTCATTCTTTTCAGGAAAATATTGGGAGCAATTCCAACGTATCCGTTGCACAAGATGCTTTATGTGAGGTATCTCTTAGTCTTCAAATTATGGAAGAAAGTAGTTACAACTGCCGAAGAAAGACGGATGATAAACAAAGTGGCATCACAAAAAATTCCTGCTCCGCCAAACGTGACGGAAAAGTGCAAGTATCTAGAGAATGTCCTCCCGAGAATCCCAAAGAAGAAGAAAAACATCACTTTGTTTTTAATGCAGTCAAAATTTAACTTAAAAAATGCCTGCCAGGTATGGAAAGTAGCAGTAGTGTTTACAAAGTGATTTTTCAATGTTACATCTTAGCAAAGTTTCGTTCGTGTATTAACTTCCCTTGATTTTCTGTTTCTGTTCTGTAACCCGTTTTGGTGCACTGTGTCTGCCATTAGTAGAAAAGAAGTGGTGTATGCCCTATGTTGACAATAGAAAATAATAATGAAGTCTTGGTGGTCGGGGTGAAAACTGCCAGACCCACCAATGTAATTTGTATATCAAAATGTAAATATTCGTGTTTATTTATATTATAAATAATCTCTTTTGAATCCGAAATTACGTAATAATTTGACATTGTATTAGGATCATTCTGATAAGTAAATACATATTGGTAGTATTATTATATTTAGGGAAATTATTCATATTATATTTAAAAAATCCAATAATAAATCTTCCTCTGTTTAAGAAGGCTTTCTTCCTGTAAAATTTAAATTTTTGCATCACACAGCGCAACAGTGATCGAAGTCGGAGGTCAGTAACTTCTACAACAAATATTGTTGCTATCTTAAATAAGAACTAAACCCAAAGAAAAACAGTTCATATAGTGTATACCCTATAGGGAACAGAAATTAGAGAAAAACAAAGTGAAGTTAGAAGCACTGACTAGAACTACCGTTACTTGGAAACCTATTCTATTGGAGAATTTACAGTCACATGCGAAATTTTTGTTACAATAGGTGTGATCTTTGATTTGGTCTGTATTTTCACACAGTCAAGAAGGGACGCGTCGCTAGTCGACCAGCCTTACATACAAAAAGAGAAAAAACCTTGGCTTCTGTATCAGGAGTACCAGATTCAGAGGGTTATTATTAATAACCAAAATTAATATTAAAATGTTCTTGGAAATTCCGACACCAATTAAGAAATGTGTTGTATGTGATTTTGCATCGATATTTCCTTTACAGCATGATTTTAGCGTGTTTAAAAGGAGTTCGCCCGGCCACTGATGGACGACGGAGCGAGGCATGTCTGACGGGAAATAGCACAGGTTAATTAGGCATGTTAATTTTAGAAGGATAACAGACGTGGAAAAGTTAGATGAAAATTTCAGTTGTGTAAGGATCATGAAAACGTAATTGGTCAACTAGAAATTATATTTACATATTAATTTCACGTGCATCTAATTAGTTTAAATAAATAAGTACTCTGAGTAACCCAAGCTACATATTATTTTACGTAATTGAGTAGAATCGAGCACAGCAATAAGGTGGATACCACTATTTTCTCTTGGAACATGGTGGAAGTACAGGTAATAAGGGTGTCCCAAAATAACTTACAAAGCATTGAAAGAGATACGATAACTACCTTAATCAGCAAGGAAATGATCACATTTCTGGAATTACGTGTGCTGTCTATTCAATCGATTGCAAGTACCCAGGTTTCCTGACACTTTTCAAATGACTGTTGGAACGCTGTCTACGAACCTTCCACAATCTGTTATGGCTTGTTGATCAATCTCAGAGTTTGTTCCACGTTAACGGTTATTCTAAATTTGGAAGTTTCATGATCACAAATCTCGACTATATGAATGTTGTGACATTACTGTGACATTCAGTTTTTATAAGAAGTAATTGTATTGGCCGTATGTGGTCTGACGTTATCATAGTGTAACACGCATCTTTTTGTGCCACACGTTTCCTCGATGTGTGCAACTTTAATAATCAGTATTTACTATAGTGTTTGGGGAAACAATGTGTTGATAAATCAGACTTCGGGAGACAAAGAATGCTATCAACGTAATTTTTTTTTCAGCTGCTTTTGGTGGGCAAACCTGTTTTGGCTTAGGTATTGAAGGCGATTTTTCCAGTGCTGTTTTCTGCTTTCTGTGTAGATCATCGTACAGAAGACGGTTTCTTCAGTTGACAAAACAAAACTTCATGGAACACCTCTGCTCTTAATTCATATCTACTTTTCCATGAAACCTCAAACACTTGTAAAGGTTCAGAAATCACTGCTCACTCATCTTTGGCTACAATCCCCACAAATGCAATAAACACCCATTTTCCGTTGCTGTCGCTACTAGATATTCTTTCTTATAGCCTCCAATATTCCCTTTGCCATTACATATGGTCTTATCAAATGACAGAGGCAACTGTTTCTGTACTCGTAATTCTCACTCTTAAGTTCCTATGGTATTCCCTTCTCTTTTTAATAATTGGCCTCAGTTAGGGTGAGCTTAGACCTTTTTCTCACATCCCTAATAAGGATCTATTCGGTTTGCAATAAGGACCAGACTGTGTCACGTGATCAGGTCAAAAATTACGTTGCGTGCTAACTCGAATCTGGAAATTCCAAATTCAGATGTGAAATATTTCAAGCACGTAACCTGCGCGTAGGGCGCCCTGAGTAATTCGAAGAATATGTATATACTTTATCATTATTATTGATTTTACTCAAACAGTTTGACTTTTGACAATGTTCTATCCATATTTCCTTTACGTGCATCGTTTTTAAGCTCTTCATAATGTCTTTGCAATAAGCTTTCAATTAGCCATCTCATTATAGTTTTTGAGATATATAGGGTATAACAAAAAGGTACGGCAAAATTTCAGGAGTGGATTCCTTATGGGTAGACAAGCAATAAAGTTCACATGAACTTGTGTCGGGAAATGCATCGTTACAGAGTTACGGCCATTGAGCCACCTGACGATGTGAAACAGTCACATTCTGGTCGCCTCTTAATGTGACTCAATTAAAACCTCAGTGGCTCACCCCCTAAATAAGCTAGGAAGATAATTTTGGCATCAATGTTTCCCTGAAGGACAAAACTTGTCGCCTATATGCATTTTATGTATGTGAGGGGTACCACGTGGGAGGGTAAAGTACGTAATTTTTCAATTTTTACATCAGAATTTTGGGGATAACATTCCTTCTCCCTTGAGGGTACACTCATAAAATTTGGTATATGAAGTAGTTCACTCTATGGTAATACCGTGTATGTGTACTTGTTGCGTAGCAGTCTTATATGGAGCCGCCCTGAAAATAGATGTATTTTTCAAACTGAGACTCAAAAAATTGGCCAAATTTGCCCTCCCCTTCACTCCCCATAAAAACAACAAGTACATAAGGCTATTATCATATAGTGGACTATCTCATTGCTTCATATACCAATTTTTATGAGTGTACCCCTAAGAAGGAAGGAATGCCATTATCAAAATTCTGATGCAAAAAACAAAAAAGGACATACTTTATCCTCCCCCATCCGCCGTGGTATCTCTCCACATACACAAAATGCATATCGGCGGAAGCTTCGTCCTTCAGGAATACATTGATACCAAAATTATCTTTCTAGCTTAATTAGAGGCTGAATTATTGAGATTTAAATTGAATCACATTGATGGGCGACCAAAATGTGATTATTTCAGACCGTCAGGCGGCTCTACGACCGTAATTCCATAATAATGCATTTCCCGGCATATGGTCATATGAACTTTTTTGCTTGTCTATCCATAAGGAATCTACCCTTGAAATTTTGCCGTACCTTTTTGTTACACTTTGTATGTGGACGACTTCATTTTTTTTCCGCTGATTTTCCATTCATGTTTAGTAATTTTTGATTTTTTTTATTTTATTTATTTATTTATTTTGATTGACTATGTTCCATCCATTTTAGGACAATTTCTTTTTTAAATGTAAGATAAACATAGTCTGTTCTATATTTAAGCTGATTTTCAGCCATGTTCCTCTTCGGTCTTTGGGATAAGTGAACGAATTATTTATTTTTCATTGATTTTCCATTGACATTAATGTTTCTTGCTTTTTGACTATATTCCATCTATTCTAGAACGACTTGCTCTTGGAATGTAAAATCTACATAGTTTCTTGTATATTTAAGCTGAATTCCAGCCATCTCCCTCTTTGATTTTTGAGATAAGTGGAGGAATTATTTGTTTTTCGTTGATTTTCCATTGACATTAATGTTAATGTTTCGTACTTTTTGACTATGTTCCATCCATTTTAGGATAATTTGCTTTCGGAATATAGAATCTGCGTAGTCTGTTCTACAATTGAGCTTAATTTCAGCCATCTCCCTGTTTTGGTTTTTGAGATAATTGGAGGAATTATTTGTTTTTCATTGATTTTCCATTGACATTAATGTTAATGTTTCGCGCTTTTTGACTATGTTCCATCCATTTTAGGATAATTTGTCTTTGGAATATAGAATCTACATAGTCTTTTCTATATTTAAGCCGAACTTCAGCCATCTCCCTCAAATCTTTTCACATCAATGCAACTAGATGGGCCCTTTTAAAGCATGCCCTATTCTCTCTTTATTTCTTTATTGTTTTATTTATTTATTTAGTACTAGCAGCGTTCACCCCGCTTCGCTGGGGTCACCCCGGAACGCAATAAACTTTGTTACTTAGATAATTTTTACTTTTTCGCTTTCAAGTGATATGATAAAAACCATAGAAGATTGCAGTAAATGTTAACATTATATCGCCTGTCATTTATGTTAACCCGCCGAGTGACACGGTCATGTGGGTTGCATATAAATACGGTTAGATTTACCTATGATGAGCTAACAAAGGATTTCTACGTTATGGACACTTGAATGGTCAATTATCTCAAGACACTGGTAATTGAAAATTAAAGTGATATGATAAAAACCATCTAGGGTCCAAATCTTAATAACCCCCCAAAAATGAAAGAAATTGGTTCAGCCGTATTAGCGTGATGAGCTAACAAAGGATTTGTACGTTCTCTTTTATATATATAGATTATTTTGCAAAACCTGTAAAGATATAAGCTAAATATCGTTACTACAGTAACTGAACTAGACATTGCCGCATTTTGCCTGTGGTGTTTAGTAACAATAGTTTCACCTAACACACTATCCACCTTAGTACTTGCGCCAAATAACCGCGCACCAACAATTTGGCCTCTTTGACACTCAGAGAGGTCTACCCGCTTCAATACACGTATACCCGATTTGAATACTACAGACGATCACTTAACACACCACTGACAACGGCCAGATGCTGCAAATACATCCTCATATCATTTGGTACTTACGTGTTCCAAGCTACAGATGTTTCCAGTATTTTGACAACCACTGCACAATCGTTCCAATGTTTCTGTTGTAGTCTTTAAGCTAGGTAATATGTCTTCTTTTGTTGAAGGAAAATTTCTTAGATGTAATGTCTATTCATGCCTTTGTAGGTAATGAATAGTATGCAAGATTCATAAAGAAGTTAACATTGTTTGAATGTTTCTCTCGTATTTTCAACGAATGATATTAATTAATAATATTCTTGTCATTAAGAATTTTACTACCCTGAAAGATGGTGGAATCGTTTAAGGATTGGGAAGCAGGAACGGTAATGTTATGAGAGTTGAGAATAAATTTGAAAGAGTTTCGTGAACTTGAAGATAAATCTCACTCCTTCAAACGTGAAAGCTAATATAGTCAGTTTAGAGATAGAAACGACAGATCGTGGTACGCGAGCAAGGAATCTGGAAATAGTCAGGAAAGGCAATGTGCAAAGGCACTTATATTGTGATTCTTTGGCACCTGTAGTAGACTTTGAAGGCTGAATCACACCAAAACTTGCGATACTATAGACTAATTGCAGGTCTCTAGAGTCGAAGAGTGGATGACTGAATCCATAAGGCTGTTTAAGAAATGTTTGAATATGTTTCAAATGTCTTCCGTATTTCCTCGTCAGAGTTTACACGTCTCTGTCTGGTAGAATAACATACATTTTGGTTAACTTACACGCCTATAGCGTGGAAAACTCAGGTTTGATTCCCACCTGGAGCTCATGTGATTCGGTAAGCTGTAGGGCCACGTCTAATATAGCCTTGCTGCTGAAACGGACGCTAAACTCAAAATCAAAATACGTTTTGGGGATTGTTGTCGAATTAGATTTTAGAAATAACCTTAACTTAATTCATTCAATTCCGTCTGTTGTCTATGTATTCAAGCCAGACTTAAAGTATTTGCATAATTTTTCGAAATACAAAATGTAAACATATACAATTTACATTAATTTCATAGCTTTGATTTTGGTGTACTACAATATATCAAGGCATTGATATATTTTTCTCTCTTTTTCAATATTTATAATACTTCATTCATTCAGAGACAATAAGAGATCATGAATATGTCGAGGTACAGATTAGGGTTAAGACGTAATTTTACGAAAGTGTTTCCGTTAGAGCTCCCGTTTTCAAGTTACAGCTTTTGTATACTGTAGATATAAACAGCAGATTTCGTATGTAAATACATACCATTTAGAGGCGGTGACACAAGGATGTTTGTAGAGTAATATATGGGTTGGTAAGATTACATGTGAAGTAATTTATGGAGAACTGTGTACTTAGTTTTTTTTTTTTAAATAAAAAAAAGTTGACCAAAAAGTGGTTGGGCGCAGTGCAGTGATAAAAAAAAGATAATAAATGAAATAATAATAATACCATTAGAATAATCTCACAATGTTACGAAGCACAGAGGGTTGGTTTGTTCAGCAGATTATAGGAATAAAAGGGAACACATTAAAAAGTTTTAGGACGTATTCTAGACCTGATGGTGATATTATTATTATTATTATTATTATTATTATTTTATTATTATTATTATTATTATTGTTGTAAATAATATCTCATACGGAGTACCAGTTCAAAGCGAAAGGAAAACAAATTTATTGTGTAAGAACGGTACGAAGAACTCTGCATTAAGTACCTTATTTATATATATATATATATATATATATATATATATATATATATATATATATATATATATATATATATATATATAAAATTGAAAATCACTGTGTTTGTGACTCTGAATCTCCTGAACCGACCGACCGATCTCATTCAAATTTATAACATGGATGAGGTTCGAGGCTGGGCTAGTTTTAGGCTATTCACTTTGATGGTAGAACTGAGGGATGGAGAAGAGGGGCTATAAAAAATAAGTAAAACTTAATAACTCCTGAGCCACTCGACCGATCTTCATCAAATTTTCAACATAGATGAGGTTCAGTCCTGGGATCGTTTTTATGATTTAAATCTGACGGAGCAACGTAGGGGATAAGAAGGTGGGGAGATAAATAAAAATCAATTTATATAAGACTGAAAGTGACTATTTTTCTAACTTAATAACTCTTGAACTATCCAACCGATCTCAATCACATTTTCAAGATACATAAGGTTCGGATCTGGAAACATTTTTCTAATTTCAATTTAACGATAGATCCTGAGGGGGGGGGGGTTATAAATAAAAATTAATAAAACCTAATAACTTTTGAACTATCCAACCAATCTCGATCAAATTTCCAGCGTATATGAGGATCGGGCCTTGGGTGTTTTTTTATCGTTTCACGTTGACGAGCCAACGTAGGGGAGGAGGGGGGAGATATATGTTAAAAAAAATAAAATAAAAATGACTGCCTTTGTGACTTCATAACTCTTGAACCACCCGACCGATCTCAATCAAATTTTCAACATACATGAGTTTAGGGGCAGAGATTACTTTAGGCTATTCACTTTGACAATGCAACTTAGGGGAGGGGGAGAGAAATTTAAAAATGATCAAAATGACCGATATTAATGTTGAATCCATAGTTTTCGGGTTCGATGAGAGAAACAGTGACACTTCTGATGCTGTTTCAATCCAAGTTCAGCCCTGATGGTGGGGAGGGGGATAAACATTTAAAAATGATCGAAAATGACTAATATTAGTGTCGAATCCATAGTTTTAGAATTAGCTGAGATTAACAGTGACAATTCTGATGCCGTGTGCCGCAGCACGGGAGAGGGGGAGCTTTATATATAATAATGATCGAAAATAACCAATATTAATGTCTAATACATAGTTTTCGGGATCATTCAGATGAACAATGACGTTTGCGATCAGGTTTAAATCCAAAATCAGCCCGCCACTTGGGGGAGGAAGAAATATTTTAAAAAGATCGAAAATTACCGATATTAGTACTGAATCCACATTTTTTGGGGTCGCTGAGATGAACGGTGACACTTCCGATGACATGGCCCGCAACATGGAGTAGGGGATATATATATATATATATATATGGTCAAAAATGACCGATATTAGTGTTAATAACAGAAGACCGCACTCTTAGAAATTAGGGTTGTGTTACGTTTTTTAGTACTTTTATAATGTTTTATCCTGTTATAACAACAAATCATACATGAATCTCTTTTATGAATACTTATATTTATATTTTATTATTAGACAATCTAATCATTAAGATTGGGGCTATTTTAGTGTTTCATCTTGTTATGTTTTACTTTATATGACTTAGTTTTGAACTGTGAAATATTACAATTGTACTCTTATATGGTATTAACATTGAATTTTAAGTCTTTAAGTTGTATTACAAAGGGTACTAGGAAAGTTTTGCAATACAACCTTTTTTTTTAATACTTTTTCAAAGTACTTTCCACCACACATTACACATGTTTCCATTCTTCGAAACCAGTTGTCGAAGAAACTGCCATCTTTCGGCAGAGATCTGGGCACATCCATCACCCCAAGTCATCGCATGTAAAACGCCTTCCATTTCAGTCAGGTCTTAACATGGAGGAACACCGCGAAGTCACAGGGAGCGAGATCTGGACTGTACGGAGGATGCTCTAGCAGTTTAGACCAGTGCTGGCCAAATACTCTGAGCAAACTTTTGAACGGTGCGTTGGAGCGTTCTCGTGGTGAAGAAACCATGTGTTCATCCTTGAGTTTGGGCGCAACTTCTTGAGAGCTGTAAGAACTTTAGGCAGACGTTCCTCGGTATACGACTTCCCGTGACTGTCTCCTGTGTTTCTAAGACAACTCCCTTGATAATTCCTCGCACACTAAAAAATAACCGCCACCATTCTCTTCTTCGCTAATGTGAAGTTACCAACAGCCACGGTGGTCTCCTTATCTTCGAACAGCCACACTTTGTTTTGAGCCTTGGTTGGTACGTCATAGTAATACAGCAAAGTTTCGTCACCTGTTACACTACTGTTCACAGAGAAAGATTTTCCATTTTTAAATGTTTTCAACATTTTACGGCACCATGAAACACGGTGTGCCATCTGCTCGTCGGTCAAGTCATGTGGTACCCAAAGGGTACAAAGCTTTCTAACTCGAAGGTGTTCGCGGAGAATAGCACGAACTGCCGGTGCATTAATGCCCAATCATAACTCTATTTGATGGTATGTAACCCGTTTATCTGTCTCAAGCATTTTCCTTACTGCAGCAATGTTCTGTTCAATCACAGATGAGGATGGCCGACCTGATCCTGGAGCGTTCTCAAGGCTGAATTTTCCTTTTTGAAACTCTCGGTATCACCTAAATATCGTTGTACAATGAGGACAATCCTCTCCAAGCACAGGAGTCATTTCCTCAACACTTAAACCAAGTGCAAAATTGCCGGGTATTCAGTTTTTGACAGGATGACATCTCCACCTCTTTTCACTAACACACACAGCTGAAAATAAACTGACATTGAGACAATGACTAGAGCTTCTACAATGCAAGTTTGGACGTGTCTAAACACGAATTTAGTTGCAAACCCCTGTGATTATCCGTACTGTTCTGTTGCAAAATTTTCTAGTGCCCTTTGTATGTACAAAATATTCAATTACTTTGTACAGTGCTATACTTCACTAACGCTGTTCTTGGCACTTTAAATATGTTCTTAAATTATTATTATTATTATTCAAGAGAGAAACTTTTAGAGTTCTCGTCTCCTTCCGGCTGTGCTTTGAAACGGTATGGAATCATTTTTGAAAGTGTATTCCTTGTGCAATATCTAGTTTAATTATTTCAGCATATTGATAACTGACGTGTTTTTCAGGCGTTTCTCAAGTGCTCCAAGGAACAACAGTTGACACAAAATCTTGTTGGCATCGACAAAAATTTGTTTTTCGTCGAACGCGGTACGGAATCCTCAAAGCTCGGTGAGAAAGGGGAAATGGTAAGTACTAAAAAGATGGGTCTCCAAGTTCTTTGACAAAGTTTATATGGAAGGTGAATCACCATTAAGGTAACACGTAAAGCACTTATACATACAGCACTTAAATAACGTTGGAAGAACATCATAGAGAGTCTAACAGCTGTTGGTAGGGTAAGGTAGTTGGGCAAAAATACATCGGTGACCTCTCAGCCTGTTTCACATTGTGATCCACACAGTATAAGAGGTTGAGTAGGGCGTATAAAGCGTTGGGACAGACAGCTATTGAAATGGAATTAATTACATCAGTAATTCGTTTCTTCAGTTCAACAGTATTGTTCATTTTCTGTTGCACATTCTTTACCACACTACCAAAAATTCATGGTTTGGAGAATAAGTGGGGAGGCTGTTACTAAACTCCATCTTCTCCTGTCCGTCGCCTAATGAACACCTTATCAAAGAAAGCATACACAGCACGCGCAAAGTAGGCAAATGACCCATTCTGTGTTAGTAGCCCTGTGCACAAACTAGCAAAGGAGGGTGATCAGCGGCGTAGGACTCAATATAATGACGTAGGAAATAGCAATCAGTCGAAATAACAGTACCAGTGACAGTATCAACAGTGACGACACAACTGGATATCAACCTTTGGGAACACGCGTTCGTGCTCACGAATAATGGGAGAATTTTTGGTTCCTCACGAGATATTTAGTCGGTTCAACTGTCCATTAACGTAAAATGTGGTACTATCACTAAGATACTATTTAGTACACAAATGTCCGGTTGGGTATGTGGCATTTTTGCTCAAATCTGCCAGCATGCAGTCACAGCTTTGATACTATATTTAAGGGCTGAGTGGTTTGAAGGCAATAGGTGAACATGGAAGTCTTGCTTCACTTCTTCTGTGAAGCTTTCGCAGGGATCCACATTGACTTTCCAGGTCTACACAAAAGTGCTTCCTGCACAACAGCGATGTTCACTTGGTATTCTAGGGTGTTCGGAATTCTCTTTGTAGTCATATTTGTCACCGAGCCCGGTCGCACAGACTCCTCGTGGACACGATAACTTAGATTCTTAAACGTCTCAATACATGTTTCCATTGTAGACTGTCTTATCCTAGCACGATATTCTAACAGACGATATCCTAGCACACCGCTAACAGCGGTCACATGATGCACTTGTCTTACATGTTACAAAGAGTAGGTATTTCCATTATTTCTACTATGCAAATAAAATTTACCCTTTTCTTATATAAGGGAATCCATAACGGAAAACATATTTATTTGAGGGTGGGGGGACTGTTTATCTTACACAAGGTTGTAGAAGTCATACTTACGGAAGGTTTGTTTTTCTGAAAGTCGTCTTTGTCACAATTCGAGTTGATGAAGAGCCAGAGGTCTTTGAATAAGTTCTCTCCTCTAGTCGGGAGCTTTCCAACACCAAAGTAACATGACTAGACCTCCGAAGGCAACATTTTCTTGTCCTCCTCAAAAACTTGCTCTAAATACAAGGAAAACAGTATTAATTGAAAATGCGGGTTAACTTTTTTCTCTAAATTCGTATAGGATCATCAGATGTTAGCTATTTATATTATTGTGTTTATTAAGCTCTCCATTCAAAATATTTTAACATATTCAGTGTAAACTGATTGGGATTAGGATACCAAAATAAACGTTTGATTTAGACTTTCATTTTTAATTAAAAGAAGAAAGTCAAGAATTCTGTTTTTTGAAGTTTGTTTAATTTTCATAACAGATTGTTTACCCTATTGACCACCACATACAAAAAAAAAAAAAAAAAAAAAAAATATTAACTAGGTTTCGGGACATTGCCAGAATCATGACAATTAATTAAGCATTTTTTTTTTTAAATTTAGTTTACGTAATTTTTGTTTCACTTCCGCGTCGTTTCTAATATTTGAGACCTGTGCACGAGATACCTACGCATTTCACTGCAAAAATGAAGACGGCATTTCAGTAGGAGGTAGAATGATTAGGTGTACATGGTTTGCAGATGATATGGTGCTACTTGCGGAATCTGATGAGAAAATTAATAAGATATTAAAAAACGTGAGGAAGGGCTGTGAAAAATATAGGATGAAAATAAATGTTAGAAAAACAAAAACCTCGGTGTTTGGAAATACGGGGTCGGTGTCAAATATGGAAGTACGACGGAAGAAAATAGAACAGATGACTAGTTTTCGATACCTGAGTAGTATAATCAGTAATGATATGAAATGTGAGTGTGAAATAAAAGCAAAGATAGGAATGGCAAAAAAAGTCCTTAGAAGGAAGAAAATACTATTTTGTGGGTCCTTGAATAAAGAGTTGAGAGAAAGACTCATAAAATGCTTCAGTGTGGAATATGGTATTGTATGGATCAGAAGTACGGACTGGAAGCTTTCAATATGTGGGTGTGGGGAAGAATGGACAGAATTAGCTGGATCCAGCGGAGAACAAATGAGAGGGTGTTAGAAATGGAAGAGATCAATTTTAAATAATATTAAGAAAAGGGGGAGAAACTGGTTGGGACATTGGCTAACAATGAACTGTATCATGAGATACATTTTAAGAGGGTATGGCGGCAGGAAAGAGAGTGAGGAGGTGAAGGAGACTACAATTAATGGACAATATTAAAACAGAAATCATGCGTGAAAACGAAGAGGTTAGCGGGAGACCTTGAAGCATGGAGGACTCTCAGCTCCAGCAAGTGACCTGCCAATAATGGCAGAATACATATCATAAAGATGATACACGAGATTGAAAACAAATTATGTTAGGAGAGTTACTCATATTACTTGGAATGCCTTGATATACACCAACTGTAGTAATTTAGATGCGATTGTTTAGGTGGGTCTGTATAAACAGTTTTGTTGTACATCACAAAAAAGGATGAAAGACAGTGAATCAGGATTGTTTTCTTTCAGCTGATTAACTTACAAAACTACCGTTGAAGCCCTCTTGTATTTACTGTTATCCTAGGAGTCATTCGTTATCGGTTAATTTTTCTGTAAATTAAATACTTGTTTTGTTAACAAGGTATATTTTCACAAAGAAAATATGATTCAGTATTTAAAGTATTTCAAATTATTTATTAATTCGTTAGTGAGAATGCAAAAGCCCTGCTCAAGAACAGAAAAAGAGTGCTTTACGTATAAGATCAGACTTAAAGCTTTTGGATTAAATCAACATGTCTTTTGGCAAAGCTAGATGAAGGTAGTAGTTTGTTACATCTCCGTAATACCTCTGGAATACCGACATACAAAATTTAACGTTAAGTTTTCTTTACTGTATTCTTATAGAGCAAAAAGTGAGAAGATTTAGAATAGTCCTTTTTTCGCATTCATTATTACGTTTTAGAACTGTATGTGTGAAGTGGTAAGTAACTTTTATTTATTTTTTTATTTTTTTTTAACTTAAGTAGATTGTTAAAGATAAATTTATCTAATCGAAAAAGAGATTTGATTGGTGGATGTTTACAGCTGTGATAACAGACGGGTCCAGAAAGTAACGTTACAACGACTGGTATTCATTAAAGAAAGAAAAAAAAATGTGTATTTGACACACACACACACACACACACACACACAAAAAAAAAACAGTTTACTACAACGTATTCAGTGATACAAGGTTCAATTTTCGATGTAAGTGCCGACACTGTTCAGACACTTGTTAAGTCGGAGCATTAGCTGCTGTATTCCCCCGCCATAGAATTGTAATGCCTGCTGCTGGAGCTTTGTTCTTCATCTCTTTGTCGTTGTGTAGGTATTGTCCAGCAAGAGGTTTCCACGAATGGGATCAAGAGCTTTGTGATTGTGCTTGGAAAAAATGTATGACGAAACGCGCTTCAGATTTGGCGGAATTCTAAATCGGCGCAGCCATTGTAAACATGTGTTAATCGCATTATACTCCAAATGGCAATAAGTAATAACCACAAAAGGGAAGCAGAAGGCTAATAGTGAAAGCTAATGTAGCTTATTTACGTATGAAAACATTACTTGTCCATCTAGAGGAGTTGTAACGTTACTTTACGGATACGCTTCGTACAAGGTATAAATGAATAAGAGGAAAAGTACAGTAAGTTCGTAAGATTTAGTTGCATTCTTTCATTGTACTGATTTATTTTC
This sequence comes from Thermobia domestica, assembly GCF_964235325.1. Classification (NCBI taxonomy): domain Eukaryota; kingdom Metazoa; phylum Arthropoda; class Insecta; order Zygentoma; family Lepismatidae; genus Thermobia; species Thermobia domestica. The sequence goes on along the minus strand of NC_137470.1, from coordinate 145,852,849 downwards.
AGTATTTTAGACAACGAGTATGGTAACCAAATTTTCCATTGTTTATGAGAAGTGAAGGTGTTCCAGAAAAACTCGATTTTTTAAAAGCTATATGTTTTACATGAATGAAAATAGAACCTTGCGGGAAATATTTTAAATACAGTTCGAAACTCATATTTTTCCTTAGTGTTAGTTTCAAGCCGCTGGTTGACGTGTTTGTTGGCACGAGTCTTCCTAATGCACTGCATACAATAGTCAAACTGAACCCATACTTGTGTGAACATGATTGGTGCTACAGCAACCAATTCTGTTTGTATGTAATGTCGTAGTGCGTCGACACTTGTTGGAAGGGGAAGCACATAGACGGAGTCTTTTACAAACCCAAATAAAAACAAATCATACTAGGTACTGTACGAGCGACCAAGCTAGCTAGCTACACTTGGGAGACTTACCGACAACCTATTAAATGAGCAACTTGCACCAATGGCAAATTTGAGTTTAGATCTGTATTTTAAAATTTTCCGAAATGTTCTATCTTCTTTCATGTAAAAGCAGTGTTGCCAGATTGGGCTACAAGTAGTGGATTAGGCAATTTTTTAAGTGCCCTTCCTACCAAAATTTCGAATTGGGCGACACGCTACTTTTTTTATTTTTATGTATGAAATGACGAATTATTAGTTTTATATAATACAATAAAGTTTTGTTGGTTGAGCGTTCTTTTCACAATGAACAGCAGTTTTACTAAAATTAACATGTTCGATACTAGTTCCATCTTGTTTTAGTACTTTTAATCTCCAGATCTAGCAATACAATACTTCCGTTAAGTTTGTGCTGTTGCTGTCAGTTAATGCCTGGACCTAATAGTTATGCAGAGCTGTGTAAACAGGAACATCGCAAATTTGTGTTCCTATATTGTCCATAATAACAAAATGCGTAAGTGGAATTATAATAAATCTTCAAATATTAATGGCTCCCTGTAAAAAAAAAAAAAAATGAGGAATAACAGTGAATAAGCACACTGAAAACGTTGTAAAGTGTATTTCAGAGCCTACAAAACTGATTTACGCAAACATATCTGCTTGAAAATCAGTAAAGTCACTCATTTGATACTATAACCGCCTGTACAGTTCATTGCATGCTGCAATTCCTACTGCAGTTGATGTAACATGGCGTTTGCCCTAACACACCACTGCCATCAATCCAAAATTGCGGTCACCGCATGACCATTGCCAACTCAGACATCTGGCATATTAATGTTTGATCTGCAAATATTTCAAATCCGCTACTTCTGAAAAACGATCTCGCTACTTTTTAATCTTCAGATCTGGCAACACTGTGTAAAAGATATAACCTTATTAAATGGTCGTCATTTTTTAAGCACCCTGTATATTAAACTTGCTCTATTATTTGTTGGTTCCATTGCAGATATACGATTAATGAAAGACTAACATTCATAATTTTCAAATTTTGATTTGTAACTAAAAAAAAAAAAAAGATCGGTAGTTAACGCGTTTGGTTAACTACGCGTTATCTACGCTATGCCATCTTTTTTTTTTTTTTAAGTCCATTGATTGGAATTATTTGTTTTCTTCTTAATGAACTTGAAATTTAGTTATTTCTTCGAGTCTAGTTAACTGCTCATTCCTTGCTCAAAATTGATATAAAATTACAAGAGTTACAAGTTATTTAAATTTGATTATTAAATATTAACATTATGTATAACAAAATTTCCGTTTAACAAAGTAAGGAACATTTAAATAGATTTGAAGAAGAACTTAGTAAAATCATTTCAGTTCATTTGAAATTAAACACAAAAGTAGTTCTCTAATAAATCAATGGGCTAAAAATCAAAGATGGCATAGGTATTCAACACCGTTAAAGGAGTTATCAAGAATGTTAAGGATGGATAGTTAAAAAGGCATGTAGCTGTATAATGTGCTATATTTATATACCAGGTGTTCTAAGACTAATATTAAATATCTTGCTTGCCAAGAAACCACGCAAGCTGGACGATTACAGTTAGAAACTTTTGAGAGCCCCACGCAAGCTAGGGGAGCGGTTCAGTTTACACAAAGCTCCAGCCAAGTTAAGAGGATTTTCCAAAGCTCCAAGCTAAAAGAGGGGAGTTGACCAGTCGAAACGATGCTTGGAGTTTTATACTTTCTGAGCAACGGTGGCACTGGCGTTTCTCTTCTCTTATGAATGTTACAATATATATATAATTGAAGGCTGTCAAGAGTAATTTATAAAGTAGGAATAGGAATCAACTTCATAAATTGTCAGTCGTGGGAGAGATACTAAAAGACGCTTGTTTTTGTAATTTCTAACGTCTGAGATTTTCTGCTGTAGTGTGTGATACACAGTTCAATTGTAGAGCTCCTTCGTCGCCAAGCGGTTAACGTGCGCGCCATTGGTGTGGGAAAACCTGGTTCGATTCACTGCGGGAGCTCATGTGTTTTGGATTCCGTGTTAATCAGTAGGTCCCGTCTCATATAGCCTTGTTGCTGAAAGGGACGTTAATCTCAAAATCAATTCAGTTCACTTGTATTGTTTTCCTGTCTAAGCTAATGTTCAGTCTAAAGGGACCTCAAGGACCACAGTTTGAGAAACGCTGTGCTAGACAATCAAGACTCTTTCCGAGGATAATACAGAACGAGAGAAGTCATGTTGTCAGCTCTTGTACGTATCAGTCAAGCGGCATTTTTGGTAATTGCAGTACCAAAACTTATTCCCCGTTGCGAAAGACAGGTCCAGAATAGACATATTTGAAGTTCAGAATATGCTTTCTCTCTCTCTCTCTCTCTCTCTCTCTCTCTTTCTTTCTCGAACATCTACGTCCTGGTGTACAACATGTATAGCACTTTTTCAGAAGTGAACTGCAATTAAATATAAAATAATATACTTTTGTCACAGACTCCAGCACTTTCTTACAGGTGTGAGTTTGTGTAGGTAAAGTTGTGCTCCTAATATTAACTTGTTGGCCTTAACACACTTTTATTCTGCATCTCTCAAATATGTTTTAAATATGATTGGCAGTACGTGAAAGGGTATCATGATTATTGTGTGTAACGTTGTGTGTACTACATGATTTTCTTCCCGATAGTGAATACAGATTTAGTGGCAGTTATTTCAGAAATAATAAATACATAAAGTTCTAAATATTGATCGAATTTCAGTTACGATTGGACTATGTGTCTAAGGGTGCTTCCACAGGGGTCCACCGAGTTCATACTCACCCACCCAAAACTTCGTAACTTGATATACTTTTTGTACAATTTCTTAGCAAATATTTAGCAGGGGAATGAGAGAAATGATTGGTGTAGCATAAAGATTAGTTCTTAACACTTAATGTGTGCTTTTTCTTTTCTTACGAGAAAAAAAAAAAAGAATCTGGTTTCATGATTATTTCTGAAAACTTAGAAAACCTTAGGATTATTTCTGAAAACTGAAATCACTTATCGTCTTTTCGGGAGCCGAATAACACCAGCTTAAAACTACATAGACGTATTGTTTTATGGTATTGGACCCTTCTCAACAAAAAGTTTTGGCTGCACGCCTATACATTTCTTGTATTGAAATTAAATGAAATCTTTTGAGTTTTTCATCCCACGGTTATGTCAGCTAGGCTAAAGGACAAAGTGATAATGAGAGATGAATGAAATGGCGAAATGAAGAAAGTGGGAGAACCCCGAGAAAACTTACGCACACGGTGTTTGTCCACCACAAAGTTCACTTAGCTCGAGCTGAGATTGAACCAGGGACCCCAATTTCTCGTATTATCTATTAACAGCTATTTTTTCACGAGTCCGAAATATAAATGATATCTAAACATCAAATAAACGTGCTTTTTAACCTATCTTTATACTTTATTTATTTGTTTTTCTTCTGAACTTCGCATCATTGTATACTGGCTAAAAATGCAAGATAAATACTGTTGTAATTCATATGAAATAAAATTTCGGTATTATTAAAAGAAGTTCTGAAACGAATATATTCAAAATGTGTGCAATATATGGCATAAAACTTAGTAAAAATTTAATGTTTGTAGCAGAGAAACGAAATAAAAACATTTAAATTAAATACATGCTCGAATTTACTAATGCTTCTGAAATACCCTTTTTGTTTCTTACGCCTTTCTTTCTTTCTAGGGGGATACTGGAGGGAGTAGTAGGTTGATCAATGACATCTGGACGAGCATCTCTACGGTAGAAGGCAACTTGCCCGAGACATCACAGCTTCAGGAGTTCTCGAAGGAGAAAGCGGCCAGTTTGGGGGAGATTTCACGTGTGGTAAAAGTGAAAACGAAACTAAAGTGTGATAAAAAGGTAAAGAAGTTAAAAATAAAGAAAGAAAAGGCGTTGAAAGGTGTTAAAAAGAAGAAAAAGAAAAATAAGAAAAAGGCGCAAACAGATAAGAAAGATATTTCGTGTAAGGTTTCTTCTCAGAGTGATACTAATGTCAAACGGGCGAAAGTGCAAAAAGTGAAAAAGAAGAAGAAAAAGAAAAAGAAGAATTTAGAGAAAAAGAAGTTAGAATCATCGTTATCTATGCCATTAAAAGATTTAGTAATTCATGCACCTCCTTGTGATAAATTAAGCTGTACAAATGCGTCCGGAGACGAAATGCAAGACATGGACAAGGGTGAAATTCTTGTAACTGATCTAATAAAAGAGAAAGACATTACAAGTGATGTCCTCGTACCTCACTTGGTTCATGAAAAAGATATTACTAGTGATCTTCCAATCGCAGGACACAATATTGAATCGTCGCCTGCACCGAGCGAAGAACATCAATTAATTTCACCGTCCGCGGTGAAAGTTGAGGAAACGGACTCATTTGTGTCGTCTGTAACAGAGGACTCGAATAGTGAGCACTGTATGGATGACTTGTGTAATTCTAATAGTTATGATTCTTCTGATCATATGGACATCAAAGTGAAAGAATTAGCGAACCTCAGTGATGTATCAGATTCCGTAATCGTTCCCACAAGTACTGATAAATTGTTAGGAAGTCCTTCGTCAATTGATGCTAGTCATAAACCGGTTGTATCCACTGACAATGAAAGTGAAGAAGAAAAACCATCAACTAATAATGAGTCCGTGCAAATGTCCCACTCAGATGTGTCGACAAAACTCATGCAAGATATTAAATTCGATTCCTTAGAAGAGGAACAAAAATACGTTGCAAGTAGTAGTCCTAGTCCAAGCACAAGTAGTAGTGTTCCATCAGGTTGTGTGGTATCTTATGAAATATGTGATTCTTCGTCTGTGAAAATGGACTCTTCGAAAGAAGAAAAACACAGTGAGAGCAATATAAAGTCTTCAGTTCCTGTGGATACGGAATTAGTTCCAATGGATACAGATTCCGATATAGAAATTCTTGCAGAGTTGAGGCCTCAAGGGTCTAAAGGCCCATTATCAGTCTTCAGTGAAGACACAGTTTTGAGCGACGATGGTGATATACGAGAATCCGCACTTGACCATTTCTTTGGAGTCGGCAATGAGGAGGTTGTCATGGAGATGCTTGGTCATGTATCGAATGGGCAGTCTCCAACATCTGGCAGTGTATTAACAGTTCATCCAATGGAGCTGGAAGGTGATATTCCTGCAGATGAAATTGGTGCAACTCAGGAATCACCTGAAATGGGAGGCTTTTGCAGTTATAATTTAACGTTAACGGAAATGATGAATGCATTGCTAAAACCTAAGGACGATGTCCCATTATATGATAAAGAGCACAGAGAATATATGTATCCAGAACCTCCTCGAGAAGAGGCATTTGATGAAGAAGTTGGGTCTTCTGAGTATAATAAATTTATGTCATCGCGTGAGAGGGCATTTTACGAATCAACTGGTAACAGCTATGTTGGAAATGAAGAGCAAGCTGGAACTCATACAGAAAGTGTAAACGATCCCGCCGCGGTGCAGTCCAATTCACGTGAAAATGCTAACATCTTTGATATGAGGACAGGTAAGCGGGGATTAGGTAAAATTTCGTACCATGATGCGTTTAGTTTGTACGGGGTATCGAAACGGGAAGAGTTCGTGCGTTCAGGGTATGAGGAAAATCCTGTCCTTAGTGCTTCATCATCAGGTTTCAGAGACAATAGCAATATAAGTAGTACGGAGACTACTTCCAGTTCCGATAAAAATATGCCAAGTGCCCTCTCTACTGCCATTAGAAATCCAGGCGAGAAAATGCCTTCATATTATGAAGTAAATCCTTACCAGGATGTCAATATGATGAGATACTATACTCCTCTTAGTACACCGCCTGTATTTAATGAACAGTGTTTAGAAAGTACTGGCCAAGCTAGTGGATCGACAGACGGCATGAATTACAACAGGCAGTATGTTCCAACTGCTAAGAAAATTCCTGCTCAAACATACAAAACTGATACTGCTGAGTCAAAGAATGTTAAACAAAGTGAAAACACAACTTATGCACCGTCATCTGTTTCGTCTAAGATGGCGATGTCGTATCGTTATCAGCCAACAGTTGGGCTGTCGCCGCTTAAGTGTGATGAGAGCTGTGAAGTATATGTTCCACACGTCATAGTAGATGCCAAGAACTCGCCTCCGAAATTGTCGTCTAGTGGATCCAATAAGGAGTCTCCGGCGCGGAAAAAATCAAGTTCATCTTCTAGAGGTACGTTATCAGAAAATATATATGGTAAGTCAGCACGTAAAGTAAACAAGACTGCATCGTCGAGTGCAGTCATAAAGAGTACAGGGACTAACAGAAGTGAATTCACTCAGGAAGTCTTTACAGGTGTTCCTTTACAAGCTACAAGACCTGCCATTAGCTACACTCGAATAAATACGTCAAGCACTCCAAATAAGGCAGTTAAAACTCTTGCAGAAATCACCAGTGCTATGAAATGTAATTGCTCCGAGTGCACCACGTACAGCGTGTATAATGCTGTTCCTGATTATATGTCAAACAGGTCGCTGCGAGGTAGTTACCAGTATAATCAAGTGCCTCCACGATATAGCAACTCAGGGATGAAAGAGAACTCTCAAAAGCTGTTGCGACCAGAAGATGAAGAACTTTTGAAACGAATCCAAGAATCACTTTCCCGTGATTCATATGACTTAGAATCAGATTCGTCTTTACCATTTAAGAAAAGACTTAAAATGTCAAGTAAAACGACAGAAAAAGACAGCATACAAGAAATAAGTGAAAGTTTGAGATCGAAAGCTAGCACTCCACGTTTAACATCATATCCACCTACACCAATGATAAGTATTGCAGAATTAGAAGTAAATAATAACGATTTACTTAAAAAAATGTATCAAATGAACAAAACATCGCCTAATCCAAATGTTACAGTCAGTCAAACAACTAGTATGACATCTAGCAAAAATACAAGTGCCAACGTGCAGTATTATCAACCACCTGCATTGAATACAGAAAATAATACTAGAAAACCTATACAAAATGTAAAAATTGAAAATTCACAACAAAGCAGTCAAAATGTAAGTATAAGTAATTCATATACCGGGAAAAACGAAATAACTTCACAATCTGAAGTGTATAATATTACAAAAACTGAATCTGTATATAATTCTGTAATTATTACGGAAACTAATGCTGATAGTGCAAAGTACACTACTCAACATGCTCAGTCAAATGAACGGTATTATAAAAAAGAGAATGACCGTAGAAGTATAGCCGATTGTTCACAATACAGTGTATATGGTAATAGTTGTACATATACTAATGCGCAGATGTATTCAAATTATGGAATAATCGATAGTAAAAATATTTATCCACATTTCAGTGTCACGAATTCTGAAAGTGCATATCCACAACGGCCACAAACAGCTGATCCAGTAGATAAAATAAAAATCGAACGAGAATCAGCGTTAAAAGAACTCTTAGGTGAAAATAAAGTACAAAATTATAAGCCACAAGTTTCCGTTGCTAATTCATTTGATCTGCAAAACTTACCACCGTATAATCCAGGTTTTTATGTGGAAAGAACTAGTGATGAGACTGTGCAACCAAGTAGCACATACGTAAATGTTCAAAGTGAAATAAGTACTAGTGGAGAAAAAAAGTCGGAGCAAAATGTGTATTGTGTGCAGTGTAGAGATCCAACATGTAAAGGAAATTGTAAAAAAGTATTAGATCTATCAATAGCAAATAACATGCAGGTGGCGCATTACGTAACTCTTGAAACAAAATATGAAACCAGAAGTAAAGACTCATCTACTACAAAAGAGAAAAGAACTCGAAGCCAAAGGAAACATAACACTAGAAATCAATCCGTGATTCAAAATTCTGAAACAGTAGATGAATTTTTAAATTCTTTCGAGAAAAAGAAACGTCGAAAACGTGTTTCGAGGTAGCAATGATTGAAATTTATACAATCATTCTCATTGAAAGAAGCGAATTTCACTAGCTTTTTATCTATTGAAGCTAGATCAAGCTCTGTTGTTAAATAATTTTTTTTCCATCACTGATTTAATGCGTTAAGCGTTGATCAGTTTAATATTTTAAATGAATTGCATTATTTTCATATTTTTTAAATGAAAAATTGCTCTCATCCTACATCAATTTAAACAGTTTTTTGATTACATTTTTTAAATAATGAATTCTGAATGTATGAATCAGTTTTGAAGTAAACACCGTTCAAATATATGTGTCTATACATATAGCTACCTCAAGTTGCTCAATATATGTGTTCATATATATATATATATTTATATCTATGTGCTGGTATGAGATTTTGTTTTAAAAATGAAAGAAATGAATATGCTTGCCCTTGGTACTGGAGCTTTTATTATAAAAAAGTTCAGCAAATCATATCAATTATAACGAAATGCACGTCCTATACCACAAATAATTATTAACCAAAATAATAATAATAATATCAACTTCAAAATTTTAAAGTGAATGAAATAGAGTGTAAAAAAGAAAAAAGAAGAAAGAAAGAAAATATAAATAAACAAATAAAAGTTTCAAGACAAGACTGAAACTGAAATTATATCTTTAACGTCAATTGAAATTAACAACAAAAAGCTGATTTTATTGGCTGTAGGTGGAATATGTGAGAGCTTTTATTAGATACTAGCAAAAAACATTATTTCCAATGTATTTAAAGAAACAAGCATGAAACCTTGGAAGACTGATTAAATTTTTACAAGGCGAAAGGACACTTTGACAGGGACCATGGAAAGATAACTGGAATAGAATTTGAAAGCAAGAACTTGATCAAAAACACAAAATCATATGACAGATGATTAAAATAATGGTTATTTGAAAACTTATTTTTCAGAATTACTGGAACGTTTCACAAGAATATCATTATTAACTTAAAAAACAGAATATATATATATTATTCAAAATAAAAACAAACAAAGACAAGAAAAAAGCATAACAAAATCATATACATAAAACTTATTTATTTAAGTATATTATGATTAACAATTTTACAAAAAACAAATGGATTTCTAGCAAAAGGAAGGCTACTTCAGTATTTATTTTCTTTATGGCAAAGAGAATGTTTTTTTAACAAAATAAAATTAGAAATTTTATTTCAGAAATGGGAAAGATATTAATTGAAAGAACATGAAATCTTATTACTGAATAATTTGATGAAACACAGTATAATACTTTTAAGTAACATGGAAAAGTGGAATGCAATGTTTTGTTTATAAATTAAGATTTTTATTATTTATTATTGATTCTATTTTCAGTAAGTTTTTTTTTAAAAAAAAGAAGGTTTGTAATTATACATAAAATATGGGAGGGTTATATTCAATTCTGCAATTTAAAGAAGTGAAACATTCTTTAATTACATAGAATATGTTAGTAACAAGAGGATGCTAAAATTGATCTCAGTCCGCAGCATTTAATTGGAATGATATTCCTTGCACGTTATGTGCCTTTTACTTTTTTTTCAGGGGAGATAATTAGGAGGTAAGGTTGTGTAAATAATTATATATATATATACATAAAACGTATGTAAAGTTACCTGTAAAACTGCTTGGCGTCCATTTGTTAAATTATATATATTAGTATATTCTACACACATATTAATATAATATTCGTTGATGCGTTCTTTGATGGCTTAGTTATTCTGTTTCGACAATACGTATGTTGAATAATGTTGTTATGTGCAAATAAAAACACGTTTTCCAGTCTAGCAAAATTAATGAAAAAATAAAATAATTAAAAAATAAAACACGGTATGGATGTTGTGCTTGGCATTCCATATGTGAAATTTTGAGATTTAAAAAAAAATGAAAAAGCTTAATAGGTCAATCAATATACTTGAAATTAAATGACAGTAGTGCAAAGAAACGAGTCTTGAAAGTAACAAGTGCAAAAACTGAAGCAAAATTAAAAACATAAATTAAAAAAAAAAGTGCTTCCTCTATATATGTATATAAAGAGACACCAATTTTTACCTTGTCGAAATACAAATCTAAATATAGATTGAACAACATCGGGGTGGGTTTCATTAATGCACAGCATCTCCAGCTTACATATACGTTTAAAAGTGTAAAACGTTATATGAAAAAAATAATTAAAAAATAAAAAAAGAAAGAAAAAGAAAAAAATACATACATATAATTTATTATAATTCACTGTCAAGGTAGTTTCTTCGAAAATGAAATTATTTACTATCTAAATATTGAATACTATCACTTACATACCTTAATGTTTAATTTTATTTTCAATTATTTTGTTAAGTTTAAAATTGAAAATTACGAGATGCCATCTTTTTTAACGAGAACAGAATGTTGTATAAAGAAATGAATTTATATTTCAATTAGAAAAGAAATGAATTTATATTTCAATTAAAAAAGAAAGAAAAAAACAAATATTTTAATACTGAGGGAGCCAAGAAAGGAGTTTCTAATAATGAACAAGTTCATTCATAGTACAAAAACTCCAGAAAGTGATCTGTTACATGAATTTTCTAAAAGTTTACCAAACAAAAGATGAAAAAGAAAACTAATTCATATACAGATTAAAAAGCTAATCAAAAATGCTTCGTATGTATATACGCAAAATTAAAAATATAAGCAAAGAAACAATATTAAAATTTAAAAATATATATATATACAATATTTTACAAAAAGAAAATCATGTGAAATAATAAGTCATTAAAATTGGTTAAAATACCAGCGGGACTTAAGCGGAAAATGTTCAAACGAAACAGTGGCTTCTAAAGACTTATGATAGACTGGAGGATTGTTAGGACATGTAATGTAGAGGAAACTCTAAATCCAATATTAGTAGAAGAGGCGAATTGTTTTGAGATGAACGGCGACAGGTAAGAAAAATAAGTGGGCTGGTGTGGTGTTTTAATTTTGCATGTTTGGAGTACAAAACATTTTATTTTTTTCAAATAGCAAACTGATGATTTAGCTAGAAATTTCACCTGTGTTTATTTTAATTGTGTAATTTGGTTGTTTTCTTTACCACTTTAGAAGAATTATTTCAAAATATTAATTATTTATAATTATTTAGAGTAATAGTAGCTACATTCAAAGATGTTAATAATACGTTTGATATATTATGCTAAAGTTTCCAGTATTGCTGCTCATTAAAAGGGGTAAATACAGAATTGCCACTGCTATAAAAATTTAAAGAAGCAGACCGGTATTCATGAACGACAGTGATAGAGGCCGTATTTTGTTCTTGTGACGTTTCAGGTTGGTATAAACGGACAAGTTTTGCCGATAGATGTCACTACAGTATTCATATCTCTCATGTATTTTTAAACTTTCACGAAAGTTTACAATTTCTCTTACAAATTTCAACCTAGAGACTTCAGAATTTAAAGAACGAACTTCATAACCTATCGAAGGCAATAATCCGTGCCAATTTTTTATTTAGAATTTTCTTCATTGTTGAAACAGTTCCATTGTTAAAGGTTTGGATATCCATTTCAACAATGAAGAAAATTCTAAATAATAAAAAAATTCACGGATTCTTGCCTTCGATAAGTTATGAAGTTTCTTCCCTAAAAATTTGAAGTTTCCAGGTTGAAATTTGTAAGAGAAATTCTGAATTTTCGTGAAAGGTAAAAAATACATGAGAGAGATACAAAGACTGTAGTGACATCTGTCGGTAAAACTTGTCTCTATAAACCAACCTTAAAGAGTAATTGTAATCTCGACTTATTACATTCGAGCTCTATTTTTTATGGCTGATGTATTTGACTACTCAGATAGGAAAATTCGACACATTAGATGCGATGTAGCCAAATGTGGCTTCGTGAGCAACTCTTCAACAGTGCGGAGATTCCACATTTCCTTAGATATCAAAGATAGATCTAAATTTCTAAGTTTGATAGTAGAAACATAACATTGAGAACAGTTGGCATATTACACACATTTTGTTATTTGTGGAGAATAATGCAAAATAACGAAATTTATTCTAAGAAAGGTTTTATGAATAAAGGATTTAGAAGTTTGGCGGATTTTATAAGTATTTCTACTTTTAGTATTCATTATAACACAAATAAGTTTACATAAAATGAAGGATATCTTTTGAGTAAAATTAGTGCTTTTTGAGGCTAGTTAACCTTTCTCGTAAAGAATGTACAAAAATATATCCGGTGTAACTATATCAGTGCTTCTTTTTCGTCTTATCACATTATTCAGCGTTTCCCGACAATACAAGAGGCACTTATGCAGTGTGCCAGATAAGTAATACAACTACAGTCACTGCGGTAATACAGACAAAAGGGTATGAAAATACACATATCTATCTCTATTGAAAAGTAAAGCTGCCTGTCTACTCCACACAAGGATTACTTCTGGTATACAGCTGGCTGAAGATGTAGATTTCTTGTGTTACAGCAGTAATATCACTGAAACGCAATTCGTTCATAACACTTTAAAGTTTGGAAAACGGGACCATTCTGGCAGATAGAAAGCTGTTTCATCATACAGATCGACTTCGACGTCAGAATTATTCACAGACAGTGTACACTGTGATTGTGCTTTATTACGCAAGAGATCCAGTTGTTCTGGACCAGTTAAGTCTTGAAATGTCCCGTTCAGGCTGTTACGTCTATTGCACGAAAATACAGAAGACGTATCGGTTAGTTCTTTTGATGGTTTATGACTCTGCAGGTATATTTTTTTTAAATCAGAGAGGTTAATTTCTAACAACATAAGTAACAATTTTATTTGTCATGAAACAAGAAGTAAAAATACCAAATAAGTAACGAATGGCAGAAGGCCTATCATATTCAGTAGTTAACATAATCGATTATCCACAAAATATTTAAACAGTGGATCAATTTTATGTATAGGTGCACATTGAATTAAGAAAATACTTGCCCAAACGAAATAACTTCCAAAAGTCCAGTTAACAAATATAATAGAATATAAATATACCCATCCATCTTCTTACGTAATTCAACATCCTGTTTTCCTTAATCTATAAACCAACTTTCTTTCATTGGAACTTTTCTGACTAATAATTTCCGTAAAGATTTCTTTCCACTACAGATACTCATGTTTTCACTTTACATATACTACAGAATTTGCTGATAAAATATAGAAATGATCATAATACTATCGTTTAGAACGTGCCTTTTTAACCATATATATAATTGAGCTACATTTTACGACATACAAAAATTTGATGTAGTTGGGCTTATCTTTGGCGGTCAATTGAAGAGCAGGTGTAAGACATACACCCCCAATAAAATTCTTAGAAAGCAGCACCTCCCACAGTTCAGTTACATGGTAAAGCAATTTGCTGACACTTATACACAGTAACAACCGTTACTATGGATACGTGTGTATGCAACTGAAAGATTGATTTTTTTGTTTGTTTGTTTGTTCAAAACAGATAAATTAGTCACGCAACAAGGTGTACAGATATCATATAACATTCTAATAATAATGGTTATCACGAACAAATTTTCGGTGGATTATGTCATTATATAAGAAAACAGTTAACAACAGTTAACGTAGTAGGACGATTTCAGACCTCATTTTCTTGAGCCTGAACGAATACGTGTCATGCTATTTCAAATTTGAGTACGTTCGTTGTATCCGTCACGTGAGCTTTGTGGTGGAACACCATAATGTATGCGTGGAGTTTTTCGGAGTTCTCTCGTGTCATCCCACTTTCTTCATTTCATCATTTAGTACATTATCATCATCTCCCTAGACTTAAAGCATTAACGTGGAACGCTAAATTAAGAGGAAATCCATTGCACTGTTCTGTAATTCGTAGTAAAATTTTTACTTGCTTTACGTTCCATCGAAGTACTTGTAATAGGGAGCATTTGCACATCCTTATCTCGAAAACTTGAGTTATTCAACACATCGTTCTGCCAGCGAACAAGACACTATTAACTCCCCTTCCGCTAAATGGCCTTCCCTGAAGATGATCTGTCGTGTTGCTTATCTGGTACACTGAATAATGCATATAAATACTCAGAAACCTGCATTAACGCCTGTAGCATGCATATTCTTTCTCTTCAGTTTGTCTTGGACTGATGGTTATTAGAACTGACTGTCGGGTGACACTTCTTTTCTACGACGCAGCCCGAGGGGCGTCAGACATTTTTCGTGGTACTAATACATTGAGAGTTGCAAAAAATGCAAACAGCGATGTGTAAGGAAGAAGGAATATTAACAGCAACACATTGTGAGCTGCCTGCTGTTCCAGTTTTGTATTAAGACGTATTACGATATTTGTTAAAAATCCTTTGTAATTTACTCTCGGTATATCACAACAAATATCCGATTGGGTTTAAATCTGGTTGTGTTAAGAGCCTGACATACTAAAAGTAATATAAAATTTACCATTTTTATCTTGCTTGTTTTTCGTAAGCGAAAGAAGATAATGAAATACAACTTACCACAATCATAGATAATGTTATTCTACAACAGAAAATATGAACCTGAAGAATATTCAGTGTTGCCATCCATAAAAAATAGTGTTGCCAGAATAACATTTCCTCCATGCATTTGATTACTATCATGTTGTTTTTGTATTCTGTGAACTACTTTTTAAACAAAATTGTTTAACATATAGTTATTAAAATTAAATAACAATGTATCTAAAAAGTAGTTCATGGATACCAAAACAACATGATACGTAACCAAATGTAGTTGAATTTGTTTCTCTAGTCGCTGCCTTAACTTAAATTTTGGAGAAAATGTCATTCTAGCAACATTGTAATTTCTGTAGATGGCAACACTGAAAATTCTTCAGGTTCATATTTTCTGTTGTAGAATAACATTATCTATGATTGTGGTAAGTTACATTTCATTATCTCCTTTCACTTATGAAAAACAAGGAAAAGAAAAATGGTAAATTTCGTATTATTTTTAGTAAGTCAGGCTCTTAAAGTGTGTTTTCATCTTTGCACATGGACATTAGATATGTTGTGTTTAAACCATATAAAATGTTAAAAAAGGACAAATCATTAATTTAGTATGTCTTAACAGTCTAAGGGATAGTTGCATCCTAATAGGTTCTTTGTATAATGCTGCTATATGATTTGCGTTTTAAAGTTGTAAAAGAAGAACTCGGGAAACTCGTTTTAAGAAATAAATACAATTTTCTAGTACATGATGTGGCAATCCTGTTACATTTCAAAATGTTCACAATATCTTGAAATAAGATAAATGTGTCGTCGATTTGGAGTACACAATTATGAGATAGAAACATAACAATTAGCTATTGTTATTCTAGGTTCCTTGTGTACGCATAATTGATGTTGATGTTAATGCATTCTTAAGCTGCTGCTTTTTAATATTTTATTAATTTTGCTTTTATTTTCTAGCTGTTTAGACCCACAGTTAGGCCTGAGAGGAGGAAAAAGTGAAGAATCTGAGTGTAGGGGCTTCTGAAAACGACAAATAATAATTACTAATTATTGCTTTAAATTACTAGTATGGCATATTCGTTTGGTTTTCCTCCTTCTCGTGTAACTTTTGGGTTATTTTGTATTGTGAATTGATGTTAAATTTGTAATTACGAAATGTTAAACCACAGTGTTAGTAATCGTTGTGTTTTTGCTTATTCACTGAAAGGGTTGAAAAAGAAAAGCAGCAGTAGTACGAGTAGTAGCAGCAGCAGTAGTACCAGCTCCTCAAAGAAATCATCACAACACTCTCGTCGACTTACAAGACAGGCAGTGAAAGCGAAAAAGCATCCATGCGAAGAAAAGAGTGCAGGAGATTCAGGTAAGCCAATAACTAACTCAGTCACTCTATGGCCTACGGAACCTAGAGGTTCAGTGCCGTATTCACAAAAGTTCTCCATTGGCCTCTGTTCAACTGGATCCAGTTTCTACTTTGTATTCCTATTTCTGCGAGATCCATCTTAATGTTTCCTCCCATCTGCGCCTAGGTCTTCCTAATGGTTGTTTTCCGATTGGACTTCCAGTTAAGACTTTGAAAGCGTCTCTTACTTTCGTCCATCCTGGCTACATGGCCTGCCCACCTGAGTCTCCTAAATTTGATGACCCTAACAATGTTTAGTAAACCGTGTAAATTACGTAGTTACTCGTTATGAAGTTTCTGCTATTCCCCATTCCCGTTCCTCTTAGGTCCGAATATTTGTCTCGGAATCTTGTTCTTAAATACTTTCAGTTTATGTTCTTCCCTCAGAGTAAGCGACCATGTTTCGCAACCATATAGCAGAACAGGTATGATTATCGTTTTATGTATTTTAAACTTCAAATTCCTCGACTGAATTTGCGACAACAAAAGATTTTGAATTGAATAATAACACAAATTCCCTGCTTGTAATCAGCATTTAATTTCTTCGTTAATATTGTTTTGGTCTGTTAACATTGATTCTAGATGTTTGAAAGTGTCCACTTTATCAAAAGTATTATTTGATATTTTAAGGCATCCATAATTTGCAGTGTTAGGATGAGAACGAACTTCCAAGTATTTAGTTTTCTCTGCATTTACTTGTAATTCATGTCCCTGCAAGCGTTTAATAAGACCTCTGCATCAGGTAAGCCATTTCTGTGTTAAAACATTTATGATCAGTGAGGCTTGGAAACATTTGTGATCAGTGAGGATATGCACTAAAACATCTGAAAAAAAAATAATATGCACTCAAGAAAAGCATATTTACAATGTGTACTGAATAGAGAATGGAACTAGGATTTTTTTTCTTTCTACAAATTTCGTCTGTTTGAATGAGCTTTATAGTTGAAAACGACCTTTCAACATTCACTGCCTTAATAAAAAGTTTCGACCATCCTTCTTAGGGATGTTCACAAAACACTTAATGCAGTACAAATTCTAGAACTACATACAGCACAAACTTGCACATATTTACCAGCAGCTACTAAACTGAATAATTATGATTTAACAGATTTTGGATAAAGTTACTGATGTGGTACTTGGTAATTTGTGAAAATGATCACTAACCTTGCAGATATCTCTTAATGTTCAATCCGCGTATGGTGGTCGTGAGGACTTGTGACCGTCATGAGGGCTGTTATGTTTGAGAAACATGCTAGGATAGAGTATTTTCGTTAGTTAAACATGTGGCCGTAAAGAGATTTGTTTGTTTGTTTGTTTGTTTATTGATCAATTTTTGTTGTTTGACAGACATGCTAAAAAAGAGTCAGAATGTGCAGT
Source organism: Thermobia domestica (assembly GCF_964235325.1). NCBI lineage: Eukaryota > Metazoa > Arthropoda > Insecta > Zygentoma > Lepismatidae > Thermobia > Thermobia domestica. Next base: position 145,835,273 of record NC_137470.1, on the reverse strand, counting down.
AACCTTCTACACATGTATTTGCCTATATGCATTTTTCAAAAATCCGGACCCAAGTGATCAGTTATGGCAGTGATCTTTAGCGTATGTACGCGAACTTCTAAGTACATTTCTGTTAGCATGGAAAATATCTCCATTACTGAACTACCGCAAAGCGACTTCTTTGTATGTATCAAATTAATAGTTATATATTTTTAGACTTCCAAACTATGCTATGAAAGAGTGTTGAAAATCTTAATAGAGCGGTTCGTTTGTCGACAGGTATGAGAGCGAAAACGGTAAGAGATATCGAAAAGCGTTTTTTTCGCAATCGATTCAGCATTCGCAGAAAAGATTCCCTTCTCTCTCCTCCTTTAACCCTCTATTTAAACCACTGGAAGTAGTTCAAATTAGTTATTTCCAGTTTCAGCTTTTATTGTAATAGAACGAAAATAAATGGTAACGAATAGCAAAAAGGTTTTTCAAAAGATTCAATATCTCAAGAGGGCCACGGTGGCTCAATGGTAGAACGTTCACCTCTGGTGCATGGGTCTTTGGTTCGATTCCTACTCGCGCCGTGAGCTTTGTGGCGGACAAACGTAGTGTGCGTGGGTTTTCTCGGGGTTGTCTCGTTTCCTCCCAGTTTCTTCATTCCATCATTTCATTCATTTCTCATCATCATTGTCTCCTTTAGTTTAGCCAGCATAATCATGGAACGTAAAACTTAATTTCATTTAATATCTCAAGACATCATATGACTATCCGTAACACTACCTCCGGTTTCAGTACTGATTTCCATACAGCAAAAACGGTAAAAGATATCAAGAAGCGGTATTTTGAACCGCTGAACCTGACTTGAAGATAATGATAGCTAAATTCTACTAATCTAACCCGTCTTATTTCCATATTTCATTCCTCACATCTTGCAATTGTATATGACAGGGCGCCCACCTCTAATATTATAAAACAACGCGACAAAACAACAGTTGTTGACATAAGTAAGTGTATTCCCAATCCTACTATTTGAGGTCACCTTCACACTTCAGTCAGCGTAAAAGAGTCTATTATTTGGAATTCTTGAGAGCACAAACGATAATTTCACCATAATTCTCATCCATTAATCATTGGCCATTTTTAACCTAAAAGACGTAAACATTAGACGTTAAACTAAAAAAAAAAAATTGAAGTTAGTGACATTTCTTGCGAAGTTTATTGTAATTGGTAGTTTTCATGTTTTGCTAGTTCATTATTCTGTGTATAAGATGAGGTTGCTAAAAATTATTGTCTGATTTACTGATTTGATGCACAGGAAAGTTGCCAATAGTAAGTATTTTTAGCTGTTAAGGGATCTAAAGGGGTGATGAAGAAATTCCCATGTTATTTAAATGGACGTTTTCTACGGAAACAAAATATTATATTCTAGATAGTGGAAATACGAAAAGAAACCTGAAATTCCGTAGAATTGTGGGTTTAAGAGGTACAAGGCCGTAGGCTGCGCAAGCGCGGGAGCCTGGGGGCAGAGCCCCCAGCTAGTTTTGTATATAATTCCAGTATTTAATAGCAAAATTTAAGTTAACATATAACACAGATTTATTTCGGGAAAGTAAGGAACATTTAAGAAGCCTTAAAGAAGAAATTTATTAAATGACAATTAAAATTCCAGTTAATTTCAAAATTCCCAATAGAAATCAATTTTAGAAGAAAGAAATACATAGGCACTAAACCCCATTCAACTCTGTTATGCGGTGGATGTGTTCTGATGGCAAGTGTATGAAGGAAATAATCATCTTTTTTGCTCTCTCTTTCTTTCTTTTACAATGCTTGCTATAGAAAATAAACAATAATAGTTCCTGGATACCGCAGTGCTTGTGTGGATGTAACGCTTGGGCTATGTAAATCCAGGAAAAGTAAAATCATGCAGACCTAACAAGGTGGCTTCTTTATGACCACTACGTTCCAATTGCATGTAACATTTTTTGTTAAAATATATTTACAAATAAAATTTGAGAACAAGATCCTGAGACGAATATTCGGACCTAAGAGGAACGGGAATGGGGAATGGCGGAAACTTCATAACGAGGAACTACATAGTTTATACGGTTTACCCAACATTGTTAGGGTCGTCAAGTCTAGGAGGCTTAGGTGGGCAGGTCATGTAGCTAGAATGGAAGAAAGTAGAAACGCTTTCAAAGTCTTGACTGGAAGACCAATCGGAAAACGACCATTAGGAAGACCTAGGCGCAGATGGGAGGACAATGTTAAGATGGATCTCGCAGAGATAGGAATACAAAGTAGGAACTGGATCCAATTAGCTAAGGATAGAAGTCAGTGGAGAGCTTTTGTGAACGCGGCATTGAACCTCCGGGTTCCATAGGCCATAGAGTTAGTTAGTTAGTTATCTGGTGTTTAAAATGGTAAGAAGTAAGATAGAATATTCAAAACGAGGTAGTAGGTTAAGTTGCTGCATGATTACGTTTGAATATGTGAAATAAGCAACAACAGAGCAATTTTTATGTATGTAGTGGTTAGAACATAGAAATCCCACCGTAGGTACATACAAACGTTAGAAATATTTAAATGGTTGTTTCGAGGTCCATACACACACTGAAAGCACACACATATTTTATGTAAAAACACAGTCGCAAACTCTCTCGCTTTCGGTGCGGGCGGTCCCGGATTCTATTTCCGGAGGGGGTACTCGGTCAAAAAAGTTGAGTTGATTTTAGTTTAGCGTCCCGTTCAGCAGCGAGGCTATATGAGACGTGGACCTACTGATTAACGTGGAATCCGAACCACATGAGCTCCCGCCGGGAACCGAACCCGGATCTCCCACGCCAAAGGCGCGTACGCTAACTGCTTAGTCACGAGGGAGCTCACGGTCAAAAAAGTGTAAAACGCTTTTTCAGGGCAGTCACCCTGAATGAGGGTTTTCTGGATTTTCCTCATTCACACCAGGCAAATGCCGGGCTGGTATCTTAACTTATAGGTCCCAGGCCGCTTCCTTTCGAGGTACGTCATCTCTCAGACGTGACGGACTAAATAGCCTTAGATGCCTAGAGCCTAGAAATCTAAAAATCCTAATCCTCTATGTAAAAGCATTGAGAATGGCAGGCAATGATACACAACCAGCCTTCTCTTTTATACTCTGGCGACGAACCGTTTTTGGCTTGAAAGCGAACAATGATATTATCAGTATAGAGCATTATGTACCAGTGCAAGTATCAGGCACGTAGCCGGGATTTCGTAATAGAGGGGGGCGGGTCCGTAATGGAATACTGTGGTTATCACACCTCGGGCTCGATCATTCTAAAGTATTTTACTGGCAATTTATATTGGTTTGTTTAGCCAGGATTTCGTAATGGAGGGGGAGGGTGTGACAAAAAATACTGTGGTTACACACCAGAGGCTCAATTAATCTAAACTATTTTACTAGCAGCATACCCGAATTCGTTGGTTAGGACGATAAAATGAGGATATGGTAGTAAATATTTTAATAATAAACTATGAAGAAATCTCGAGTAAAATATTTACAAAGTATTGAAAAAGAAGTCTTCCGAAGTCATTCGAACTTGGTTCTTCTTGTCTTCTTTCTTCTTTTTGTTATCTTCGTTTTATGTCGTCAAGGATAGTAACGAGATCTGTTTCGGCAACCTATGAAATGCATTAGTGTTGCCGTGAAATTGAAAATTTCTCTAACAAGTGTAAGTGGAATCTATGTTTCCAGGCTCATATTGTTAGCATTTCGTAAGTTCTACCTGAGATTCTATCTGATTGAACCGATTTATCGATTCTCAATTGTAGTCCATAGGATTAGCATGGAGCTAGAGGGGATTTGGAATGCTCCATTCCAATAATATCCATTTTTAGCGGCAGACCCTCCCTCCCGCATTTTTCTCCATACAAAGTTCCTCATAAGAAAGAGTAACTCAGCACTTGTATCTTTTTATTTTTAACGTTGGTTTTTCTTTTCCTCGCTTCTTTTTGTTTCATCCTTCCTTAATTTTTTCCCTTTATGGTTTCGAAGGGGCGGGTCCGGATCCACCCCTTGGCTACGTGCCTGCAAGTACCCACATTATTTACGCAAATATAATGCGCACTCGACATTTTAATAGGCAAAATTGCCGAACTGTTACCTTGTATATAGCGCACAATGCGATTTAGATTCTATTAATGATTTTCTTAGTCTTTATTCATAAAACTGTTGCTATATGAATAAAACCCGAATAGGTCCGGATAATTGTATACAACCTCGTGGGAGTAATTCCATATGTACGTGTTATACGCACTGACTTACTGAAGATACACACAGTTTTGTACAGCGATCGTAGTTATTCCATGTATAACACACAATTTTGGACTAAAATTTTGGAAACATTATACATTATATATGCGGTTCAAACTAATGCTTAAAGCAAAGCTAAAAGTATTTAATATTCAATCATTGAAGATGAAGTACAATTTTAAAAGGCTTAAGTTTGATGTTTACGGAACCAACAAGCAGAAACGCAAACGTTAGTTATGTTTAGAACTTTAACATAATTCTGTTATGACAGTTCTTGGTATACGTGCTACCAAAGTTGCAAATCAGTTCATTTCGTACGAGTTCGTGGTTGTCAAAATACAAAGCATAATCTGAGTACAGTTTTATGTATCAGCTTAAAATTGTGTTTTCTTTCTGTTAAGAAAGATTGGTACCCAAATAGTTGTGTTGAGTAGACGGTCGGCAGTGAAGTATCTGTTGAGTACTGTATTTGCGGAGAATCCACAGTTTCTTAAGAGAACAACGTGGAGTGGAGATGTGTTTTTTGTTGTTGGCTTCTATGCAATAGCATTATTTCATTTCTGGATTCGACAACGTTATTCCCATGTATATTCATATTCGAAGTAACTGCAAATCTTACTTCAATTTAAGCTCACATGTGGCTATATAGTTAGCATACGTTTCTTCGGCGCGAACAACATAAGTTTGATATCCGAAGGGAGTTTATGAGGTTCGGATCCTAGGTTATTAAACTCTGCATCCACGTCTTATATAATTTCTGTGTTGAAAGGGACCTTAGACTCCTAATCTAACTAACCAGCAAAGTTTGCTTCAACTTTGAAGGCCCTATACATTATGCTCGTAATAGAAAGCGTAAATTTAGGATTTAGGAGTTAGATTTTTGGGCTTTCGGCATCTATGGACAGTTAACCTGTCACGTATAAGGGATGACGTCCCTCGGCGAGCATACTATCCGGGGAAAGGGAAGGAAGGAAGCGGCCTGGGACCTGTAAGTTAGGTACCACCCTGGCGAATGGTGTGAATAAGGAAAGCCTCATTCAAAATGGCTGGCCTGAAAAAGCTTCTTACATCTTTTCGACCGAGTGCCCCCACCGGGTATCTACATACATAAAAATGAAAGTCACTGTCTTTGTAACTACGTACATCTTGAACCATTCGATCAAATTTTCAACATAGATGAGGTTCGGGCCTGTTATGTTTTTTTATCATTTCACTTTGACAGTGCGACTTATGATGGAAAATGACCGATATTAGTGTTGAATCCATAGTTTTCGGGGTCGCTGAGATGAACAGTGACACTTCCGATTCCGTTTAAATCCAAATTCAGCCTTGCAACTTGAGAAAGGGAGGGGGAGATATTTAAAATGATGGAAAATGACCGATATTAGTGTTGAATCCATAGTTTTCGGGGTCGCTGAGATGAACAGTGACACTTCCGATTCCGTTTAAATCCAAATTCAGCCTTGCAACTTGAGAAGGGGAGGGGAGATATTTAAAATGATGGAAAATGACCGATATTAGTGTTGAATCCATAGTTTTCGGGGTCGCTGAGATGAACAGTGACACTTCCGATTCCGTTTAAATCCAAATTCAGCCTTGCAACTTGAGAAGGGGAGGGGGAGATATTTAAAATGATGGAAAATGACCGATATTAGTGTTGAATCCGTAGTTTTCGGGGTCGCTGAGATGAACAGTGACACTTCCGATTCCGCTTGAATCCAAATTCAGCCTTGCAACTTGAGAAGGGGAGGGGAGATATTTAAAATGATGGAAAATGACCGATATTAGTGTTGAATCCATAGTTTTCGGGGTCGCTGAGATGAACAGTGACACTTCCGATTCCGTTTAAATCCAAATTCAGCCTTGCAACTTGAGAATGGGAGGGGGAGATATTTAAAATGATGGAAAATGACCGATATTAGTGTTGAATCCATAGTTTTCGGGGTCGCTGAGATGAACAGTGACACTTCCGATTCCGTTTAAATCCAAATTCAGCCTTGCAACTTGAGAAGGGGAGGGGAGATATTTAAAATGATGGAAAATGACCGATATTAGTGTTGAATCCATAGTTTTCGGGGTCGCTGAGATGAACAGTGACACTTCCGATTCCGTTTAAATCCAAATTCAGCCTTGCAACTTGAGAATGGGAGGGGGAGATATTTAAAATGATGGAAAATGACCGATATTAGTGTTGAATCCATAGTTTTCGGGGTCGCTGAGATGAACAGTGACACTTCCGATTCCGTTTAAATCCAAATTCAGCCTTGCAACTTGAGAAGGGGAGGGGGAGATATTTAAAATGATGGAAAATGACCGATATTAGTGTTGAATCCATAGTTTTCGGGGTCGCTGAGATGAACAGTGACACTTCCGATTCCGTTTAAATCCAAATTCAGCCTTGCAACTTGAGAAGGGGAGGGGGAGATATTTAAAATGATGGAAAATGACCGATATTAGTGTCGAATCGATAGTTTTCGGGGTCGCTGAGATGAACAGTGACACTTCCGATTCCGTTTAAATCCAAATTCAGCCTTGCAACTTGAAAAGGGGAGGGGGGATATTTAAAAATGCTAGAAAATGACCGATATCAGTCTTGAATCCATAGTTTCCGGAGTCGCTGAGACGAACAGTGGCACTTTCGATGCTGTTTAAATTCAGCTCTTTATGTTCAAAGTGAAACATATTCTCCCCAAGCGAAGAACGTGTATTCTGCTAATATATAATATACGCAGAAGTGAATAATGAATCATAGACTGAACATCAGGAAGTTTCCATGTATGAAATTTCGTACTTTTGTATCATGTAGTTCGAACGAAACTAGTCATAGTAATAATATAATTTCCTTTAAAAAATGTCCAGGTATTTTCTGTTTTTCTAAACATGACTTCTGTCCACAACCTAGGCTCTGTTAATTTGCAGTTTACAGAATTGTCGTATCCAAAAATTCTATTTTTATCCAATAGATTATACTTGAACTTATATTAATATTGATTGTAACACTCATATCACAGTTTATAATGTCCTACCACCTTATCAGTTTGAGTAATGGCTCTAAGACATAAGCCTTCCCAAGAATTCTGGCCTTTTTCATATTTGAAGCAGATCTTGAAATCTAGAAATTCTAAAATTGTGTATCACACATCATTGAAAAGATCAACATTTTGGTGTATCGTATTTTATATTCCAAGAATAAGGCAATATTGGAAAGTGCATTATTTTACCCATTCTATTTATTTAAAAAAAATTTTTAAACACTGAATTATATTTTCAGCAACTACATTCCACTACAGTATATCAGTTTATGATGTGAAGTCTTTTCTTAAATTAAATGAAAAAAAAAAAAAAACGAAGCAGGTTTCTTTACGAACTGTGACTTTAATGGTGGAGCTTTGTGAAAAAAGTGTTTTCCTGAAGTCAGCATAATAATTACAGATCTTGGAAGTTTCGAAAAATGCATAGTTTCAGAGCTAGGGCAGTCCAAAATCGCGAAAAAGCCAAATTTATAATTTTCAGTATGCATAAATTCACCAAACCGTTAGAAACATGTCAAATAGTTCCGCTTCAAAAAGATTGCCGGCACTTTTGTTAAGTTTCTCTTCTAGATTGAGGCGTATTGCATCGTCAGACAGACATTTTCTCTCCATTTTTGCCGTAAAACAACGGGCGCATCGCTTTCAGACAAACACCAACAAAAAAGCAGGCAAAGGCTCTTTGTTTTAAAAAATGAGTAGGGGTGCTCTCACAGTTCTGACCGGGAAACTCGGGGTATAGAATACTACTCAGGCTTAGCAAGAGTCCTTTCCTGACAAATTTTGAAAATTGGCACTCCTAAAATGTAGTTTTAGATACTTTAAAATTAAAATGTTTTCTCTCTCTCTCTCTCTCTCTCTCTCTCTCTCTCTCTCTCTCTCTCTCTCTCGTGGAAAGTAGTACTCTTGAGTGAAAGTATGGCGGCGTAACCGTAACCATGGAGGTTCCAAGATTCTAACCTCTGATCCAAGTTCTCGTCTTCGTTCTGAACACGGACAGTCTATGATATAAGACGTGTGAAAAAAAAAAATCGGCTGAAAATACCGTTGAGAAACTCTTGTCTAACTTGTCACCTAAAAATCTTCAGCGCCACAATCCCAGAATTGTATGCGTACGTTCTTCTCTAAAAGCTCCAATATAGAGTTGGCAATATCCTTGCCAGTGCCTGACTTTGATGTGGCATGACCCAAGTATTCTGAACCGGGCTCCGATAGAACTGTGATATGCTTTTCTGTAACCTCTCGTCTTCGTAGTTTGCTGTTAATTTTTTTTTTTTCTTGCACAAGAGTGGCATAATTTTTTCCGTCTAAGTAGATACTTGTAATCGCCCGGCCTAGGTGAGCCTTTTCTTTCTGGGTCTTCTCCCCCAGTTTATCTTTTCCTCTTCGTACCTTAGATATGTCAACAACAAGATCTTTGTCGTCTGGCGTTATGAGTCTCGCGTCCTGAAGTACGGCAGAGGCGATCAAAGCAACCTGTCTGTCTGAAGCTCCAGTTCTAAACGTTGCCTCCGCTGTATTTTGAAGACAGATGCGCTTTAGGATATGTTTCCTTCTTGGTCGCGCCTCAAAGTCAGATTCCGACGTGCTTCCCGATTCAACAGCTTCGCTGGATTCCCGTGACGACGTCAGTATCTTTGACCTGTGCCTATGCCTAATCCCACTAGTTGATGGACTTGCTTCAACACTTCCAGCGTCTTTCTTGGTTGCCTGCCCCTTAAATCTTCTCACTTTACGGGAAAATATCTTTGACAGAGATTTGCTTGTTCGGACGTCAATGTTACCAATGCTCATTTTCCGTGATGTTCTCTGGTCCAAATGAAACTTGAATTCTCGTTTTGGAATCTTGCGTGTCGTCTCACAGTTGCAATCTTCGACGGTTTTACATTTACAAGACGCAATATCAAAAAGAGACTTTTCCGCGTGTCCGACAAAACCTCCAAAGTGTTGCTTCTTGTCCTTGTCGACTGAAATATGTTTTCTTGGTGCGACACTTATTATAATATGTTTTCAGCATGTCAAAAACTTTTTTTTTTTTTTTTGAAACCACAGGAATGCTTGCTTTATGCCAAATATGTACAACTTTTTGTCCAACTAGTTTACAAATGTCAGTCACTGGTAATTTAGTTACACTTTCGTCAAGACTTGAACCACTTCGAAACCAATAATAATGTCGCATAATGTCAGCGTACGTGGGTAACTGCACTTCACTCATTCACTTGGAATGCCAAATAAGCCTCGTTTCACACTTTCCCGCGTTGGTCTGCTATGAGGCTTTTTCTTCATCTTGCTTTCCACTGCTTCCGAACTTGGAAACCAAAGTATGCAAAATGTCTCTGAATCGTATCGCACTAAGAAGACTGTAACCTTAGGTACAATGCACAAACTCTCTGTCTTAACAGAAACAGTAACGAACTAAAACCGTTAAAGCTTAAGCTGCAATAAACTGGCCTGTTGGATTGATTGGCCGAAGTACGCAATATTTATACCACCGCCGAACTTCGAGCGAGAATATTCTAGAAACGTCGACGTAGATTCTGAAGACAACGAGGCGAGCGGGAGGTGCGCGAATCTTCTGGACGGAGCCGGACGTTGCGACGACGCTCAAAGAGCGCGGTCAAAGTAAGCAACCACGAAGTTGTGTAGCCTGCCGCTAGATGGCATTTGCTGTCGGTGTACATAACAAGCGAAGAGTTGCCAAAAACAAATCGTGTTATATCAAGAGCTATGCCTATAATCATCGTTAACGTGGCATTCCAAACAAAATGTGGACATTAATTCCAACAACTGAGCTAATATGGCTGTACTTTGACTCATAAACATTTTAAAATTATTTACTGACATTGCTACAAGTTTCTTTTAATAAAATAACTGTATTATAGCCATCAGGTAACTCTAAAAACGAACACAAGTAGCTTTTCTGTCATTGGTGTTGTGCGTGTTGGCTAACCAAACACCTAAAAAACTTTTAAGTCCGTTGGGGCAGGGTAAGGGGTTGCCCAAAAAAATCAGTAAGGTCAGTGCCAGTAATGGCACCTTTTCCGCAGTAGCCGTCATCGAATTTCCAACAAAAGTACAAAACGCTCCACCCTAGTGCTGAGCACCCCCATAAAAATTTGGGGGTGATGGCGCTGAAACACCGAAACAGCCCCGGATTCAGTGCTCCTGACTGTAAAGGACATTTATGCACCATCTAGTGACAATTCTAAATTCAACAAACAAACAACGGATTCCACTTTAAACTGTAGGTCCACGTCTTAATATAGCCACGTTGCTAAAGAAGAGACGTTTAAACTTCAATAACCAAACAAAACAACCCAGGTAAGAAGTCATTGAGTATCGTTTTATATGTAACTCACAGGGCTCATAGCGTGTCACTTTTTTAACTAAATGTTGCTTTTTTCAAGTTGGTCACTAAAAGTTACTTTTTTGGGAGGTAAAGTTACTTTTTCGTGTTATTTATGTTTTGCATTGGCAGTTTTCTAAGAAAAATATAAAAATAAATGGAAAAAGGCAGAAACTTGTTACACATTACTCTTCTGAAAGCTTCAGTACTTGCTGCCACATATGAAACAGTCAGCTTTTATTCTTTCTAAAACACAGTAGGTGGTTAGTGGATGCTTAAGCTCTCAAGGTGGGGTTGAGAACCCTTCTGTGTCTATTCTTTCTTCTATAATAATAGTCTTTTAGTTTTCTCTCGTAATATTTAACGCTCCGCTCAACGTTGTGTGCGTGTGTTTGTGTGGTTCATCATGTTCGTCTTGTGTTATGCTTCTTGCATGTTCTTCTTAGGAATAGGTGATGAATTTGAATATTTCATGGCTTTGAGAACTCTCAGTGCTAAGTTAAATATAATGTCTGGGATGAAGAAATTCGGAAATAGGCCAGAACTGTTTCTACTTACTCAGAAGCTTCTTACATCATCTTAGTACATCTAAGTCTGCTTTCCGTAACTACAAAGAATACTTAGAAAACCTAAGAATGGAGGAAGCTCAAAACAACAAGCAAAGAGAGAGGTGATGGAGAAATTGACAAAGGAAAAAAAGGACATGATGAGATTTTGGTCACTTTTTCGTGTGCTTTTGGTCACTTCAACTATTTACAAGAAACCAGACCACTATGAGCCCTGAACTCATTCTCATTGGTCACATCCACCAGACATACTCTAGTTATTACCAGTTGTACCATCGTTTGTTGTGTAGACAGTTTCAGACTAAAATGTCATGTACTAGATGTACTCTTTGCGCCTCAACCATTGGCGTTCCTTCAAAATTGGATTAAAACTTTGGGCTCATCGTTGGTAGGAGAACTTCTTTCATTAGCTAAGTACTGTTATTCACTCATGGACGTACCAGTCATCTACCGAACAATTAAAATACACTAATTGAAAAAAAAAAAATGAAATGAAATCTTTGAGTTTTACGTCCCATGGTTATGCTGGTTAGGCTAAAGGAGACGGTGATAATGAGTAATGAATGAAATGGTGGAATGAAGAAAGTGGGAGGAAACGGGAGAACCCCGAGAAAACCCACGCACACGGTGTTTGTCCACCACAAAGTTCACTTGGCGGGATCTGGGATCGAACCCGGGACCCCAAGCACCAGAGGTGAACGCTCTACCACTAATTGATTAGGATAGTTGGGAAGTAGTAATTTAAATGATCAAATTAATGTCTACAGCTTAACATATTCATTAAAAACCATTGTTGATACAGCATTGGATGAGAAATTTTCAGTGTCGCCACTTTCAAAATTATATTTACAAATTGTATTAATGGATGTTAAGGTTAGTTTAAAGGGACAAGTTTTGCCAATAAATGTCACTACGGTCTTCGTATCTCTCTCATGTATTTTTTACCTTTCACGAAAATTCACGATTTCTGTTTCAAATTTCAACGTAGATATTTCAAATTTTTAGAGAAGGAACTTCATAACCTATCGAAGGCAACAATTCGTGCCGATTGTTTATTTAGAATTTTCTTCATGGTTGAAATGGCTTGTTTGTTGAAAGGGATATTCAAACCTTTAATAATATAACTGTTTCAGCAATGAAGAAAATTCTAAATAAGAAATCGACACGGATTGTTGCCTTCGATAGGTTATGAAGTTCCTTCTCCAAAAATTTGAAGTCTGTATGTTAAAATTTGTAAGAAAATTTGTCAATTTTCGTGAAAGGTAAAAAATACATGAGAGAGAGACGAAGAATGTAGTGACATCTATTGGCAAAACTTGTCCCTTTACACCAACCTTAAAAAGAATAGATAAATATGGAGTGTAATTAAGCGTGTATATTCAACCAGTAAATGTATTACTCAAGATCAAATATATTACAGACCTTCGGAATATACAGAATGTCCATAAAAATTCAGTCATACTTTAAAGTGGTATTATGTCACTTTGGGTAATCGTATTTAAATGAAATTGGTCACATTTGAAAGAAAATCTCTTTTTTTTTTTTTTGTGCATCTCAACAATGGACTACAATGTCAATAATGAACAGGATCAAACCCGGAAAAAGTAAATTCACTCATGTTTACTTTGTCATTAGTCGATACAGATTCATTGTTGAATATGTAGCAGGCAGTTGCTGTTTCTGCTGGAAGTCACTTGGGAAGCTTTTATGTTTTTGTACTGTTATGCCGTATGTGCTAACGTAAATTTATTTCCTTTCGTTGTGTTGTTATTGAAGAATAAGTTTTTTAAGGAGTTATGGCGACCCCACAAAAACGAAGTTAGTTGTGTTTTGGATTATCACAACATGCAGAGTCTGGTGTAGGTTCAGCGTGCTTTTAGGCGAAAGTTTCAACATCAAGCTCCTACACACACGTCAATTTCGAACTGGTACTGTGATTTTGTGAAGTGTTACCGTGATTCATCAGGTATGTTAGAGCACGTGTGGCGTGAATGGGAATGTCGTCTTGATGTATGCATCGCCACTCGTTGGGCCCACATTCAATGTCTGAGGTATAGTAAAACATATTTGAGTTTTTCTTCAGATGTGACCAATTTAATTTAAATACAGTTATCCAAAGCAACGTAATACCACTTTAACCCATAACTTCCCAGCGTGTCCATATGGACACGCAAATAGGGATAACTTTTTATGCCTGGGAGATTTTGTGTGTGGAATTTTGTGACACGGCTCACAGTGAACACATTACAACAAGAACAACAAAAATTTCTTATTTTCACATTTACTACGATCATATGGAACAAACGTAACTGAAAATATTATAAAATCAGGAAAAACATTAATTCGAGCAGTTATGGGTTAAAATATGATAGTATTTTTATGGACACGCTGTATATAGTATTCTAAGTATATAATAAATTCACAGTCCAACTTAAAGAAAAGACAAATGTTAATTTTACAACGGATAAAAGAACCCAAAGGCATATAAATAAATAAATATTAAAATTAAAAAATTTATATATTAGGCTGGGCCCCATTTACGCATGGGCTCGGGGTGATATATTTATTCGGGCCGCTATTTCTTCATACTTCAGTTCTGGAAATATCAAAAATTTATTATGCATACACACATGAATACAACACGTGATATTTTACTAGCAGAATACCCGTTCTTCGCGTGGGAAGAATACCTTTCATTTTAGACACAAATAGCTGAATTTTCATTTAAACGGCATTGAAAGTATCGCTTTTCGTCTCAGCGACCCCGAAAACTATGGATTCGACACTAATATCGGTCATATTTTTCATTATTTTAAAATATATCCTCCTCCCTTACGTTGGACCGTCAAAGTGAAATGATGGAAACCATTCCGGGCCCGAACCTCGTCTATGTTGTTTCAGTAAAATTGAGCTAACAAAATTTTAGAAATGTATTGAGAAGGATGATATATGTAGTAAGGAGGTAGTCTCACGCTATTTTGCATTTAGGGATACCAATGAGGTTTCTCATTTACGGATTACAACATAACGGGAATTATGTGGTATCTAGAAGACACTACTTAGTTTGACCGTTTCTTAGCAGAACATATATCTACGAAACGAAACAGAAAAGTAAGTTTTGTAAAATCTAATATAAATAGCTGAACCATTAAATGGGATAAATAAGCTGAAGTTAGGTATTAACAAAGCAAAAATAACGAAAAAAAAAAAAACTACATTCCAGAAAAGTGGACAAGAGACGTTTTGGAATTGGACGACTCACTTGTTCCACACTACGTGTGAACAAATTATTAAATTAATATCTGACACAGTATTGAGAACAATGATTAATGAAGCTAAAGGCGCAAAATATTTTCAGTAGTTTCCAATTCTATACCAGATGTTTCTCATATAAATCAAATCTTCAATAGTGAGGCGAGAACGTTTTCTAGGATTTGTACCAAATCAAGGATATAAATCAGCTAAGCTAGCCGATGTACAGGGTAGGCAGAAAGTAACTTCCAATTTTTAATATTTTTCCGTCCTAAAATATTGTAGGTATAAACTCAATTTTTTGCACACATGTATAACAGCAATCCTGCGGCGAGGACCACCAAAATTATAACGACCCACAGTTCATATAAATTTATATAGCGACTACAAGGCTACGAAACCCGGGTTCGATCCCAGCCCCCACCATGAACTTTGTGGTGGACAAACACCGTGTGCGTGGGTTTCCTCAGGGTTCTCCCGTTTCCTCCCACTTTCTTCATTCCACTATTTCATTCATTACTCATCATCACCGTCTCCTTTAGCCTAACCGGCATAACCGTGGGACGTAATACTTAAAGATTTCATTTATTTTTTTACAATTCTACGAAAATCCCTTAATAAAACAATTTACACACTGCATCTAGATATTATCGTTTATTATTTCACGTAACAACCTAAACAAATACACTTCTTAAAATTGTGCAGGTAGCTTACACACGATGGTTCTATTATGATATTGTTTATTTTTTTGTTGCTATGACAACGAATCTCTCTATTAATACAAAAACAGCAACGTATATTAACAGCTAAGTAATTCTATTTTTATATATCCTTTTTTCACTATATATTTCTTCTTCCTTTTCTTTAATAGCTTATGCATCAATTGAAAGCACATTTTGCCCAAAGATGTTGAAATACAAGTTACAAGTATAAAAATACACATATCGTTATACATGTAGTTTACAGCTCAGTGTATGCTTCAGTATTTTCTAGACACTGTATCAAACAAACAGGTACGTTTGCTACGACCTTCCTTAAGATCTCAGCAGAACACTACTTGTGACTTCATCGATCTTATTCTCAAATTTGACAAGAGTTTGTGGTTTGCGTCAATACACTTCTTCCTTAACTCACCCTCATAAAAAGAAATCACATGGAGTGAGGTCTGGACTTCACGCTGGCCATTGTATGGGACCCTGGTGACCTATCGAGAGTCCTACGAAGCATTCATCAAGCTGTTGTCTTACAGACAAAGCGTAATGAGGGAAAGCTCTAGCTTGCATAAATAACACTTCATGTATTTGAAACTGTAGGCCATACTAAATTTTCTAACATTTCCAGGTATTTTTCAGCGTTCGTAGTGTGTCTCAACAGATAGTGCACAATAATGCGGGGAAAAAGTTAACCCACACCACACTGTCACTTTCTGCTTGCCCTGCATTTTCCAGCTTTCTCTTTGGGAACACCTTCTGTCCAATAATGGCTATTATGACGATTAACGAAAGACGCTACATGACACACAGCTTCATCATTCCACAGACTTTATTCAAACAGGTGTGGAAGATCTTCATGCCATGCGAGCATCATTCCACAAAATTCATCACGCTTAACACAATCAGCTGGATACAACTTTTGGACATAATAAGGCTTCCATGGTCTTTAATGTAACTCTTTGTTAAGAACTACACATAGAATAGCGTGTAATGCCACTCTCTCACAGCCTGCCTTGTTGATTTTGAAGGGCTTCGCTCGAAAATTTCCCTCACTATGGCCACCTTTTCCTCAGATACTGAAGTCGAAGGTGTACCTGATGTCAGCGACACTTCTGGTAGGCATTAATTTTCTGTGGCAATTTTTAATTCTTTTTGCATCTTGAAAAGCTTGCCTCCCATGTTGACCCCTCCAACCTGAGTTACAGACTGACACATTTCAAATCTTGGTGAAATTTTGTCTCTTATCAATGCTTAGTAGTCCTGGCATCTCTGTAGCTTCCAGAGAATAAGAAAAGCTTCATAGGACCTGGAAAAATATGGTATACTGTAGTCTATAAAAAAAGATAACTTTTATTTCTATCAACATGTAACATCAATAGAAATTCACAGTTCAAAATAGCAAGTTACTTTCCTTCCACCCTGTAGTTCTAAATAAACTTAAGAATTGGGGACTAAACAGTTCGAATTGCAGGAGGCAGTGTCATGATAAATGTTGCTAATATGCTTGGGGCATATAGTGACTTGCAGGCGCGGATTAGAAATGTATGTTCATAAGTATTTTATGTCCCTTGTTCACCACATTCATTAAATTTGGTAGGAGAGTATGCATTTCAGTCCCGCAAGGAATCATGCTTCTTTTTGAGCGATTTTGAGCACTGTATTTAACGCATCAACACGTCGATGGGAAATATTCCATACAGATTTAATTGTTTCGATGAAGGGACTTTCACAAAGTCGTCAGCTAAAAATGAAGCTTTCTACAGCTTACATAGAAACAGGGATCAAACACTAGAAATGCTGTAACCGGTTTTCGTAGTCTGTCCTCCGTGGTCCTGCCAGTGAGTATGTTTCGGGTACATGCACTTATCTGAGTAGGACGTTGAAGGACATCTCCGAAAAGGGACTACTAAATTCTCTCCGAATTGCCCACCGGTCTCAATAATAAGATGAGCATTAGGCGCCGAGAGGTCCGGATGTCTCGTCTCGAAAACCTCACGGACGATCAGACGGTCACTCAGACCACAACGCGCACAAACATCATTCATACACAAAACAAAAACACACTGGATTAAACGACACTATGCTTATTTATAAAATACTATTTGAAGAAAAAAAATAACGGATTAGAAAAATAATCACAATACATAACACTGCATATGTATAATTATTTCCTTTAATAAAATCACACTTTACTTTCTCACTATACTTTAGCCCTTTGTTACTTTATATATATATTAGGATTGAAGATTAAGATAACGATCTCACTAGATATACTTTTCTCGCACTTGGGGGATTAGCACTGGGGAAAAATCACCGGGATAATCCCACGAAGTAATATAATTGCTGCTCCAAACCATCCTGAAGAGTCGACACGAGTCTTCGGCAAAATTACGTAGTCTCCAAAGTGGAATGATAATGTTGGAGGGCGCGTTATAACTGGTACGCACAAGGTGTGTGAACCTGGGGTTTACTGATTGGAGCTAGCCGTAAGAAAACGTCCTTCACCGGCTAATAGCTTGTGCCCCTTAGCACAATATCATACTTGGTTCCCGATGCGACGTGCGTGGTTGCTGCTCACAATTCCGGAGTAAGACCCCTCGAACTTAGAGGTTCGAGATACGAGCTGCATTGGTCCAAAGATCAATGTTGGCAGTTCATTCTTAAAAGCTCTCAGGTTAAATCACCTGTATGTACATGCAAATAGAACATAAAAAGATTTGACGTTAATATTAGTCCACTGGCCACGACGCACGAGACATTGCGATAACTCGACTGTGAGAATGTTTAGATAACAAACTGGTAAAGCGATGTGGCTGGCGACGATTTGACGCTTGGACACCTGGTCTACTCTGATCTGCTCTAGTCTACTGCAATATTTCAATAAACGATTAAAGAAAGCATTTAATTCAGTTCCAAATAACTGTAGAATATATGCTGTGCATATTAATAAGTCAGGGAGAAACACTGAGAAGCTTCGTTGCCCACTGAAATGTTCTCACCACAAAGCAATGTTTTAAATATATATACGAATAGACGTTATAAACTTCTCTGTCCTGTTGCGTGGGAGAAAACAGTTCCCATAGAAGAAAGAACTTATTGGCGTCGCAGAATATAGTATAAATCGAAAAAAATGGTACTGTCTTTCCAAAATATACAGAGCGTCCACAAAGAAATGCCTCTATAACCTGGTGACGGTTATAATGCTATTCAGTATTGAAAAATGTATGCTAAAATTCTGTGACCAAGAGTGAAGCTAGGGGTGCTAGACTAGCAAAAGTGAAAATTGGTATCTTGGGGGTTGTTTAGAGAGCAATTTTAGAAAAATTAGAAGCTGTAAGGAAAAAAAAAGTTAGTTTCAAGCAGTTAATATTGATTTATGTTTAGTGGTTTAGTGTATGATTTCCTGCACACATACGGATCTGAAATACGTAATATGTATAACCATTTTGAAGATATTACTATGAAAAAATAAAAAGTTAGTGCATATGTGTCTACTAAAAACACATGAAGAGGAAAATTGATGGGTGAAAATGAAACTGATGCTTAATCACTTGCTAGTACTGTTGAAAAAAGCATAGAAGTATATAAAAGTTTGTCATTTCTAAATAACGTAACGGACCTGGCACCCAAAGAGGTAGCATCATCTGCTGCTCTTTTACATTCATGCTATACAACTGATCTATATAAGGCGTTAGTTGAAGAATATATTCATCTACATACCCCTCTACAAAGTTTGTCTTTCTCTCTAAGAATATTCAAGAAACCAGTTCCATGATTCGACAAAAGAATATGCAAAATATTTGTATGTAGGTATACGGTGCATTTGTTTCTGTGTATCTCTGTATCCAGCAGTCACCAGCGCGTTAATTTTCGTCATTAAGACAAATCAAGACATTTCCTTTCTTTTGTGTCTTAGGAACGTTTACAGAACCTTTCTTTCTGTTGAAAGTGACATTTTCTAAAATATCGAGTGTGATGGGGTTGTCATCTTGACCTAAAACGAAACAAAGAAAACCTCGTATTGCTAAGTAATCAAATTAACCACAATTTTATTAACTGAAACTGAAAGTTATTTATTGTTTTATTTGCTGTGTATATTTTGTTTTTAACTTCAGCTTAAATGTTGATTATTCCCTTTACTGTCTCAAATTTTCTTCATCGGTATTTATTGATATTGAGTGGACTTCTTTCTAATGGTCCGGGGCGGCAAAGATGTTGAACACGGCCGTGCATTAGCTTAAGAAAAAAAAAATCACACGAACGGTTTGAAGTCCAAACCGACTGATTCGGTTTAAGCTACAAACCGAACCGAAACCGGTTAACCGGTTTTTGGAACACCCCTATATACAGGTGTATCGAAAAGGACTTTACATTTTTGAGAACTCATATTGGTTTATTTATTTAGCTACAGACATGGTTTTGGTGTCATTTTGTAGCAAAATTCATATATATATATATATATATATATATATATATATATATACAGTAGAGCGTCGATTATCCGAACGTCGGTCAACCGAACGACCGCTTAACCGAACTGTGTACTCGCTCGCACCTGTTACTCTCCCACCCTACCGTCCATCATCCCCCTCACTCCCAAACCAAGTTTCCCACAGTAGTCGCCGCACTGAGCCACCGCTGGCGGAGCTTTGCTTCTAATGGGGCCTTCATAAGGCGCTGCTGACCGGCCAAGCCGCCAGTCGCTGTGTTTCAACAATCAGCACACTTATGTCGGTTTGGCGCTGGCTGTAGAAGTACAGTACAGTACACTTCGATTATCCGAACAAACCAGTTTTCCGAACACCCATGTCCCCCAATTACTTCGGATAATCAACGCTCTACTGTATATATATTACCTTGTACCTAAAGAGGTTCAATGTGGCTTCCATTGGTGATGAGGCACACATCACTTGCTGTACAACGTCTTCAGACATACTGAAGATTTGTTATGTCTTACCGAACATCCAGTTTCACTAAATCACTTATGCCACTGATAAATAATAGGCCTACTGGGAGGATCTTCACCATACTTTGTACGAAAATTACGGTGCACAGTTGTCGCAGACTTGAATTTTTAAAACCAAAACACACAGCTACTCTTCTTTGGACCAGTAAAGGCATTCATTTTGCTGCAGCTGCCGCTAGCGCTTGCGGTGGCTTATTTCTGAACCAGTGTAGTACGTGAGGGAAAACTTGATGTATTTTCCTATAAAATGACACGAAAACTATGTCTGTAGTGCTAACTGTTAATATTCCAAATGTTTAATTACATGTTAGCTTGATTTTAATAAATTGAGGCCTCTTCCGGAAGAAGGGCACATAGGAAAATACATCAGCCTGTGCCCTTTTTCCGGAAATCATTGAAAACGAACCGCCATGTTATACTGTAGGTGGTGTGAAAATTTCATCTCGATAACTTTATTTTTGGCAGACTGGCGATATTGTTTTTGTAAGCCTTTGCACTACTGTTTTGGCGCACAGCTGACTTCAGACCCTAGCAGCGGTAGCTTCTTTCTTATTTGACTGTTTAAAAAGGAACCTCAGCAAGTTTCAGAACCAGGAACAGTAGTATTGTTGTCAAATGCCACAGCTGGACAAAACAGAAACACTACAATAACAAAATGTTCTTGGTTCGCTAAAGTTCATAAAGTAGAAATAATTTGTTTATATCCTGTGCGTGGACACTCGTTTAGCCAGTGTGACCGGAACTTCGGGTTTGTTTGAAACAAAATTAAAAAAAAAAAAAAAACTTGGAGCGAATCGGATCTGCTAAGCCATGGTTAAAATCCATCGTTACCTGTCGACAGAATCGATCTCCTTTTGAACTGACAATGGATAAAGATTTGATTAAGGATTGGGACTTTGGGACTCAGCTCCTGATCCTTTCTTTCGTTCCAACCCATCATCAAAAACTTCAAACTACACCATTATGTAGTATGTAATGATAAAGTACACTGTATCAGGCATTCTGCTGTGTTCTACAGTATTACGTACATGCCAACATCATCTTATCTTTCAAAAACTAATGTCGAAGAGTTGAGTAATATTGACCTTAAGCCTGTCCCTTTTGTTGGAGTGAGCAAACAGAAATAGAAAGATGTTCGGTCTTTAATGAAGTTCTTGTCAGCTGAAGACAGCACCTGGATTGAATATATATTGAATGAGTATGAACAGGACTAAATCCATAATACATCTATTGCGATGGGTAATAGCTTATATTTGCTTTATTTAGAATAAAGACATTATTGTGATGCATTAATAGTGTGCTGTTTCTTCAACCAACAAGGATTTTCAAAAAAAGGGCATATAAGATTTTATACAAATATGTTTATAAATATTTAAAATAAAATATTTTTTCATTTAATGCAAGCTATTTATTAGGCAAACAGATCATTTATATTAAGAAAACCTGTAACAGGTATTTGCAAGCTTATGTTATTGTTATATATTCTAATAAAATTTTTAAGGCTCTTTTTCTTCATTCACGAAAACGGTCTATGTGCCCTTCTTCCGGAATAGGCCTCAATTGCTCTATCTTAAATAATTATATAAAAAATATTGTATTAGTATCGTATCTAGTATTGTATTAGTATGACCCAATGTAAATATTTTGTAAAAAAAAAATCTATGTAATTTTTATTCTGAATAAATAATTGAATTGCATTTTTCTCTATGCAGCGTTTCGGCCGTCAACGAATTGGAGGAAGTCATCCATTTACGAACCTCCGGTAACGAGAAGTGCAACAAAACAGTGTGGTAAGTTCTCTTGTGTTCGAAAACTTGAAATATATATGTAACGTGTTGTAGTTTAAAAACACCCGACATTCTCTCTAATTTACGTAGTTGTATAACAATTTGCATTTTGTAATATGATTGTCCCGTTTCTCTTATTTCGAATCGAAGTAATTATTACATAATGGCACTGGAAGAAAAAGCAATAATAGTATGTGCAACTAATGTAACTTTGTAGATTTTTTTTTTTTTTTGAAATCCTTATTACCCCAAGACCGTCATTCTGCTGTTTTCTCCATTGTCCAATTTTTTATTCTTTGTTTTTTTTCCTTCTTCTGAGTCCTGCAATAGTATTTAACACCTTAATTTTTTTCCGATTGTACTCTGCATAATTTATTTCTCTTACTGTGTCCTATTATTTATTTGCAACCTCATTTTAACAGTACAACTATTACAAGTTTTAAGAACTATCAAGAAAAAAGTTTACATAGCATTTACACATACGCAGCGGGAGGCACGGTTGCTCAGTGGTAGATTGCTTTTTTGCCTGGGGTTCCTGTTTTGATCCCCGGCTAAGTAAGCATGGTGGGCAACATCGTGCCTGTGGGTTTTCTCGGGCTATTCCCGTTCCCTCCCACTTTATCATTCCACCAATTCTTCTATTATCATTCACTTACGTTAATCATCCGTCTCCCTTAGCCTAAAGGGCATAATTGTGGAACGTTAGACTTCATTTTTCGAAACATATACATGAATCATACATTCTTTCATTAAACCACTGCAGCTCAATTAGGATAATTGTGACAGTTGTGTTAATGGAAGCTTAAGCTGAACGATTTTGCGTAATTCGTTGATTTTTGATGGCACGGTGGCTCCGGCCAAGTAACTTCGTGGTGGGTAACATCGTGTCTGGGTTTTCTCGGGGTACTCCTCTCACATTCTCATTCTAACAATTATTCTGTCATCGTTCACTGGGCTTAGTCATCCGTCTCCCTTAGCCTAAAGGACGTAATTGAGGAACGTTAAACTGCAAGTTTTCCTTTGATTTAATTTACACATATGCGTGCGTGACTAATGGAGGTATGTCTTCCATGACTTGTTCTACTATGTAGTGGCACTGAACGCCTTGATCTGTGTTCTGCACTAAAACATGTCCTATCAGTTCTGTATGTCCCACCGAACTAAGTTTAAAAGCACGCTAATTAACATTACTTGTCTCACATACTGTTATTTTGAATTTCTATTTTACACATTACATGACGTATACATTTTACCGTATATATTGTAAAATTTCTTGGGTAGAGCAATAAAATGTACACGGGATTTGGACTTTCCTTTCACCTTTTTATTATAAAAAGCATTTTATGTACACAAATTATAATAAGTAATTCCTCTAATATTTAGGTAAGATTAGATAGGAGCCCGGTAACCAAGCGTCGTGGGCTTTGAGGTGAGATACTCTCGGTGACCGTGCCTCGTGAGAGGGGTTTTAGGTGTTTCGATCAATCTGGGAAGATTGATGTTGGTCGAGGCGTGCAGGTCCCTTTTATCCTCTATTGTCGGCTTCCTTCATTGATTCTCGTCCTTCCGACTGTTGGCGATGGTGATCGACTCCTTTTGGAAACCGTCGTCTGCTTTTTTTTTTTATTTTTTTTATTTTATTTTATTTATTACTAATACATGTAGTTCACACGTGGTTATTGCATGACGTGTAGACATGCGGAACCTTACAATATATTTTAAAAGTTTTAGGGGAGTACGAGTTTTCAGTGGTACAACGCTAACGCTTGGTGCGTGGATCTCTGGTTTGATTTCAGCTCACACCAAATGGTCTTTGTGGTGAACAAACACTATATGTAAGGGTTTTCTCGAGGTTCTTCTGTATTTTTCATTCTACCATTTCGTTCATTATCACCATCTGGGGAGCACGGTGGCTTAACGGGAGAGTGTTTACCTCTGCTGCGTGGGGTCCCTGGTTAGATCCCTGGACAAGTAAGTTTGTGGTGGGACAACATTGAGTCCGTGGGATTTTCTCGGGGTTCTCCCACTTCTTGCCACAATCTCATTCCACCAATTCTTTCGCCATCATTCCCTTGCATTAGTCATCCGTCTCCCTTAGGCAAAGGCCGAAATTGAACGTTAAACTGAAAGATTTCGTTTAATTTTTTCGTCACCGACTGTCATCCTTAGCCTCGATTTATAACGTTAAATTACGAAAATAGTTTTAAGTACACAGCTACATGTAATTTTTTTCTTTGCTTCATTACTTTCGAGCGATGGTAACAAAGAACAAACTCTTCTGATAGCAAAACTAAATAAAATTAGTGATTTCAACAAATTTAAACATTTCATGAGCTACACGCTGAAAAAGATTTTTGGATGTCCGTCCATCCTGACGAATGTACAAACCACCCCCTAGATACAATACCATTCAATGCATCTGGTCAAAACTTTAAAGATTTTATACGTTTTATCAAGGGTGGTGGTTGAACTTACTTTAGAAAACAATGATAGTTCACTGGAGAGTGAATATTAAAAATTACTGTTTTCTTGAAAACTGCTCTGGGGGCATTAAAACCACTGATTCTTCACTTGTCCTAATAATAAGCACCAAAGCATTTATTCAGAATCATTACTATCTATTTTCAAATAATTAAATTGAAGCTTCGCAGTTTTAAAGTAGCAATTGAATCGTTACAACATACTACTATAGAAACACAAATATTAACGCTCAAAACTAAATGTGATTGAGAGTCTTGTGCTGTTTTGAACTAAAGTTGTACTTAAATGGTCACAATAGTTTTAAATTGCAGTAGCGCCATCTATTGGCATCAGCAATGCATTTAACGACATCTATTAGCGTAATTGTGTTCTATTAGAAATTAGCATTACGCAGACTTGACATGGTTTGGTATTATAAATAAAATTGTTGCTAATCCTTGTACAGTGAAACCTCTGAATAACGGACACCAATGGGACATGAATTTTTGTCCGTTACTGAGAGGTTACTGCAATGTAATTTCTCACAACGGTAATTGCATGCAATAGTATACAGTAAATACATTATGTATGAGCGTAAATACGAAAAATTCAATATGAAAATACTCTATTTAGATTGTATTTGAATAACTGGAAGGATGAAGAATAAATTCATTTGTGTTAAATAATATTATTACTGAGGTATGTGTTAATATATTCGTATACTGCAACTGGCTAAACTCTTTTGTTTACCAAAAAGCCATGCTTTTTCCTCTACAAGGGTAATAGAACTCATTAGCAAGTGTCCTCTGAGAATCCTCACTACGGCTGCGGAAGAAACGTGTATGTGTATGTGTCTGTGCGTAGAAAAAGGGACTAAATTTGTTAGGGAAGGGACTAAATTTATTATATTTCGTATAGAATTCATGGCCATACGACTGACCCTGCATTAGTGTTGTTGCTTATTGAAGATTTTCTAGAATTTCTACCAGAAAGCAGTTTACTGCGGGCAGAAAAAAAGAATTATTTCAAGTTCAACTTGAAGCTGTTCTGTTTGATAGTGTATGATAGGTACACTTATGGGAAAAAGACTTTTCTGTCTACTGTAATATATCGCAGAACCGAGAATAATTCATGTCCGTTATGAAGAGGTTATTCAAACGTTTGGTAGGAAAAGGGCTGTCCGCGTCCGTATCTGAGAGTGTCCGTAAAAGGGAGGGTTTTGTCCTGTAAGAGAACATATATTTTTGCCCGGACAAAAAAATTTGTCCGTATTATAGAGGCGACCGTTATTGAGAGGTGTCCGTTAAGGGAGGTTTCACTGTATTAGTTTTTTTTTTAACAATTCATGTCTATTTACTGGTGGTTTTAGACCTCGATTCCGGCCAAGTAAGTTTTTGGTGGACAACATCATGTCTGTGTACTCCCTTTTCCTACCACATTCAGATTCCACCAAATCTTCCATTATCATTCACTTGTCTTAATCATCGTCTCCTTAGCCTAACAGATATAATCATTGGACTTTAAACTGAAAGATTTCATTTCATTTTTCATTTCAGTAGTTGTGTTAGTTCTGTTTTTGGATTAAATTTCTCATTAACTAATCTTTCCTGTTTCGTGAAAACTGTTCAGGATTTTTTTGTAGTTTTTGTCGCTGCTTGAACTAGAGATGAAGAAACGTCCTTTTTTAAGCGGGAGTGGACGGAGATTTTTCCCCAACAAAAGCCGGCTTTGTTGGAGGAAAGACGGAAATTTTCGCTTTCTTGGCTATTTATGACATTCTTTTTCGAGTACTATTATTGTGTCCCTATAGTACGTTCTACAATTAAGAAAGTGCGATTACAACATCCAATATTTGTGGCTTTTATGCTCAGTCTATCTTGATCGAGTTTTCAAACTGGCATTGCAGTTGTTGCCAGCAAGTGCATGTTATATAACCATCATAACCCAAATGTCGTTTTGGTTGCTTAACCATCTTATCAAGCTTCTGGAAGTTATACATCTTGGTATATGTTTTACTGGTTGCCTAAATTCAATCAGGCTGTCAAGAAAAAAATACCATAAACCAAGAAAAAGAGGCAGAACTTTATACATATGTATAAAATCTCGTTTTACACCTCGTTCTGTGTTGGAAAACCTTTTATCCTAAAGTTCAAAGAGTTCAGTGTACAAAATTAAAGCTATTAATGGTTATTTAGGTATCATGTTAGTTTATTGTTTTTCACAGAATTCCTTTTTTCTTTACTGTTATAAGTCAAAATTTTGAAGAAATTTGTAGCTAGCGTGTTAAACGTTCTCTCTCGAATTTAGGTGCCTCAGTAAATATTGTACGTAGTTATGAAGTTTCAGTTTATTCATAACAAATTTTAAATAATAATTTTGTGCCACGAAATCTATTACATTCTCAGAACAGTCCTTGTTAACACTATTGAACTTTTTAGTAAAACATTTTTGTGGATGAACGTTAACCTACAGCTCTGTAAACAATTCTTAGCTACTAGAGTCAGTCCACCGATTTACACCTTTTCCGTTCTAACGAATGGCCGATTTTCTTACATTCTTGAATCTTTCAGAGTTTTCTCTTCAAAATGACAAAAAAAAAAAGTTTTTTTCCCATTTTTTTTCTCCCGAGTAATCATAATGCAATGGGACAGAAAAAGGACACCGGCTTAATTCGAGAGCCATCTGTCACGGAAGTAGGTGACGTAAGAGCAAGATTCTGTAGATGACGATATCACAATGCTAGCATAAAGTTCGGATGAAATGCGCTGCGCACTATGTGAAGGGATTATTACGTTGCCTTTCGCGTCGTGTACCAAGAGAACGAACGTGTTTTTGTTATAAAAGAAAATTAGTACCACCATGGTTTTAATTTCGGAGTGTGTACATAACGATGGGTTGTTTCCTCACATGTCTCAGTGGTGTGGCTCTTACGTCAGTCGTATTTTTGCTATTCGAAGTCAGGTGAGTTTGTGTTGAAAAATATTTGAGAAAAGTTGAAGTGGGGGAAAAACCTCTCGTTTTATTTTTTGTACATTTCTCCAAACCTGACCGACATGAGTTTGCCTAAAGTTACTCCAAAATTGTTGTTCAACTTCTGATTTAATTTATCTGTTGCTTTCTAGTAGATTATTTTAAAGTATCACACAATGTGTAGTGTAATACTGATACTTCTTTGAGGTTTTCCCCTGAGACATTAGTTATAATCGGAGTTGCTTCGATTGAATTTTCCTGAAACTTCTTAGAGACCATAACAATTCAAAACAAATACTTACTATTTCTGCCAATTTCGTAAATAAAATAAACAAACAATAAAGAGAAAAGTAACTCGGAGCTTCTTTTTTTCTAGCTCAAGTATAGTATTGGAAAACTTTTTTATACCTCCGTAGTATTAACGACAGTCAAATCCTTTGAAAAATGTGGAAAAGTTTGTTGCTTTTTAGTTGACTTAATTCCAAAACGAAACTTTAGTTGTTCTTTAGTGTATTATGAATTTATTTTAGTCGTCATTTTTCAAATTCTCCATGCTTTCACTGACAGACACCGAATGAAATAAAAGGTAAAATGTTTTCTTTAAATTTAACGTCCCACGAATATGCCCTTTACACTGAGGGAGATGGAGGATTAAGGCAAGTGAATGATGATATATGAGTCAGTGGAATGAGAATATGGGAGGAAACGTGAGTACCGCGAGAAAACCCACGAGCCCGATGTTGTCCACCACAAACTTACTTGGCCAGGGATCGAACTAAGGACCCCACGCAACAGAGATAAGAGCTCTACCATTGAGCCCTCATGCTCCCGTATGAAATAAAAGATACGGGCCACGCTATTGAATTTTCTCGCTCCCTTATATTGAATTCAATCTGTCTTGCTGTGCAGTTATCACAAGAACATGTATTTACGAAATATGAACAAAATTATGAAAATTTTGGAGTATACTAGTGCCCAAGAGTAAGTATACCTTCTTGGCTTTTTCATGAAAATTTACATGTTTTATTGTAGGAATGTTCGTCAAACATTTATTTATGAAGTACTAGCAGCGTTCACCCCGCTTCGCTGCGGTCACCCCGGAACGCAATAAACGTTGTTACTTAGATAATTTTTACTTTTTCGCTTTCAAGTGATATGATAAAAACCATAGAAGATTGCATTAAATGTTAACATTATATCGCCTGTCATTTATGTTAACCCGCCCCGCTTCGCTGCGGTCACCCCGGAACGCAATAAACTTTGTTACTTAGATAATTTTTACTTTTTCGCTTTCAAGTGATTGCAGTAAATGTTAACATTATAGCGCCTGTCATTTATGTTAACCCGCCGAGTGACACGGTCATGCGGGTTGCATATAAATACGTTTATTTTTACCTATGATGATCTAACAAAGGATTTGTACGTTATGGACACTTGAATGGTCAATTATCTCAAGACACTGGTAATTAAAAATTAAAGTGATATGATAAAAACCATCTAGGGTCCAAATCCTAATAACCCCCCAAAAATAAAAGAAATTGGTTCAGCCGTATTAGCGTGATGAGGGAACAAAGGATTTGTACGTTCTCTTTTATATATATAGATAGCAGCGTTCACCCCGCTTCGCTGCGGTCACCCCGGAACGCAATAAACGTTGTTACTTAGATAATTTTTACTTTTTCGCTTTCAAGTGATATGATAAAAACCATAGAAGATTGCATTAAATGTTAACATTATATCGCCTGTCATTTATGTTAACCCGCCCCGCTTCGCTGCGGTCACCCCGGAACGCAATAAACTTTGTTACTTAGATAATTTTTACTTTTTCGCTTTCAAGTGATTGCAGTAAATGTTAACATTATAGCGCCTGTCATTTATGTTAACCCGCCGAGTGACACGGTCATGCGGGTTGCATATAAATACGTTTATTTTTACCTATGATGATCTAACAAAGGATTTGTACGTTATGGACACTTGAATGGTCAATTATCTCAAGACACTGGTAATTAAAAATTAAAGTGATATGATAAAAACCATCTAGGGTCCAAATCCTAATAACCCCCCAAAAATAAAAGAAATTGGTTCAGCCGTATTAGCGTGATGAGGGAACAAAGGATTTGTACGTTCTCTTTTATATATATAGATAGCAGCGTTCACCCCGCTTCGCTGCGGTCACCCCGGAACGCAATAAACGTTGTTACTTAGATAATTTTTACTTTTTCGCTTTCAAGTGATATGATAAAAACCATAGAAGATTGCATTAAATGTTAACATTATATCGCCTGTCATTTATGTTAACCCGCCCCGCTTCGCTGCGGTCACCCCGGAACGCAATAAACTTTGTTACTTAGATAATTTTTACTTTTTCGCTTTCAAGTGATTGCAGTAAATGTTAACATTATAGCGCCTGTCATTTATGTTAACCCGCCGAGTGACACGGTCATGCGGGTTGCATATAAATACGTTTATTTTTACCTATGATGATCTAACAAAGGATTTGTACGTTATGGACACTTGAATGGTCAATTATCTCAAGACACTGGTAATTAAAAATTAAAGTGATATGATAAAAACCATCTAGGGTCCAAATCCTAATAACCCCCCAAAAATAAAAGAAATTGGTTCAGCCGTATTAGCGTGATGAGGGAACAAAGGATTTGTACGTTCTCTTTTATATATATAGATGATTGAAAGAACTATACTGTATTCAAGAAAGTTGTCCAAAGACTATTCTCCCCAAGAACAAACTACCTCTTGCGGATTTCTTCATGAGAAATGACTTATTACAGGATTATTAATGAAATATTGATTAATGCAAAACAAAATCTATAGAGCAGTTTTCGAGAAAATTGCATACAGTAAAGCTCCAATTATCCGAGAGTGCCGCGAAAAAGATTTTTTATTTATTTATTTATTTATTTTAACCCAGCTTCTGCAGTCACTTTCAATTATTTTCATAACTAATCACTGCGGATTGACACTCAGCATGCAAATAAGTACTGTATGTTCTGAAACATAAAAAGTAAATTGCATCTTAAAAATTAATATTTCCAACAATAGTGCACGTTTCAAAGTGAAACTCTACTCTCATAAGCAGAAGCTAATTGTTGTAAAATTGTGAAAAAACGGGAATTGGGAAGAGTGATTTGCGTGGTAGTAAATTACATTCATTATTCTTTGCGGAGTGAGAGTCCACGGACGTCCACCGGGGGATTAATTACGAGCCAAATAATAATAATAATAATCCAAGTCAACAACCAAGAAAATAGGCCCTACAGTGCAAAGATCGAAAATTACTGACAGTTATATTGTGAATCGTAATCCTATAGGCCTTCTCGGAATTTGTGGATGAGTGGCAGACTCTTGCTCTTTTGTTTTGATCATGGATTTCACATTCTGCACTGAGCTTGACGACCTGTGCAATACAAACAATAAACGTAGCTTGTAATGCTAAAATACTATTTTTTGTGTGTTTACACCTCATTTTTAGCAGTTTTCGGGTTATCTGCGGTGCCCTTGCCACCCAGTTCTTCGGATAATCGGCGCTTTACTGTATTTATATTTTGACCCTTAGGTAAACTACCCTTATTTTAGGATGTATGAAGGAGAGTCAAACTCCGCCTGGATAACCTTACAAAAACCGTAGTTTAGAAGTTATTCCGGGTACAGTCTTTAGACGAATGTACGTACATCGAAAAATAACAATTTCTGTATGTAGGAGATACGAAACGTCTAAATCCGTTGAAATCCTGAATTCGAATTTTTCACGATCAGCATTCTTCTCTCTTAGTGTATGGCTATTTGAGAATGTGTTTCCGATGCGTTACTCCTGCAGCGAACCCGATCTAAGTGGCTACTCAGTAATTTTACTTTCGCCTGAGTTAAAAATCATACTGCGAGCCATTCAGGGTTTCCAGTTTTTTGCCACGTCCAGGTCTATAATAGCAGAGTTCCAATACTCTGTACAAAGTATCTTTCAAGCAGCTGTTTCTTGCTAAAAATTCCCTTGCTTTGCAACAAGTCTTTCCCTTCCTTTAGACATCTTTTAAACAGCAGGCACTCTATTGTTCCGAAACGCACCAAATACGCTCGAACCGACGTTTTCTGCACGTTTTTATTGGTTTCACGTTTGTAGCGCATTCTGATTAGCCATCCACATTTAAATACATGGTCAGCGTATTCCAAGTGCACGCACGAGCAATAAAAACGCGTTCCGAACGCTTCGAATAACTGCTACTTATTGTCGGAAGTAAAAGAGGGGATTAGTGAGGGTAATGTGAATGGGATATATATATATATATATATATATATATATATATATATATATATATATATATATATATGTATAGGAAGCAACTATCTACACTAACAAATTATAACGAGTGTTTTAGAAAAAAAACGTACAGTGCTTATAAATCGCAAAGTGAGAGAGGGTTGATTTTAGTGTTCTGTGTGCGTCATATATCTCCCTTTCGTAGGGCTTTAGGAGTCACCGATAATTTTGAGGGATGAAATTTTTGCATTATTGAGATCATATGAAAAAACAGCTTCTGTAGGAAAAAGCTTTTCATGTGGTTCACTGTTAAGGAAATGACCACCGCTGTGCATTTTGCAATCAGATAAAACGTACAGTTAAATGGAAGCCATTTCGTAATGATATCCCATATGAAAAGTTTCTTACAAAAGTTGTTTGTTTTTCCACGTTGTTTCTAGTTGTGTAGAATATTGCATACGTTACTATTTAGAATTATCGGTGATTCCCGGGACCTCATCGGCAACCAGAGCATTCCAGTCGATGTGCTCTGTTGCCTTTCCTATCCCACTTTTTGTTTCATTCTGAAACACTCGGTGTAAGTACAAGTATAGTACGGAGTGACTCCCATTATGAATGTTTTCATTGCAAATATCTTAAGCCGTTGTGCTGCTTTCTTTGTGTTTGTTGATGATGGTAAAATATCAACTGAAGGGCCCTCTGCAGTAACAAGGTAAGTGAAAAATGGAGGTTTTGAATGACAGAGCTTATAAACTTAAAAGTGCAACGTGCTAATTAACAGGAGTAAATCTGTGTGTACTGTATATATGCCTATGGAGAAAAGTAGTGTAGTACCTGGTCTGTGCTTTGGAACATAAAATGACGAATACCGAAAATGGGGAATAATACATAACGAAGGTGGAAAAGTGAGCATTTACCTTGTTATTGCATAACCTAAATTAATGATGAAAAGAAAAAGGACAGAAGGAACACATTAACGACGTGTGTGACAACGTTTATGTATTGCAATACACGAGGATACAAAATATCAATAATCTGGGCGTTGTAGTAAACAAATTCCGGAAACTGCAGTTTCCTAAGCCTTGTTTAATATTCCAAATCTGACACGTCCATTTTAAATTCAGAATCCGGGAGCGCAGATAAAAACGTCAGCAGGATTCATCACGACAAGAGTAACAAATTGTAGAAGAGCTTCCATATCTTCTTGAAATCCTTGATTCCCGGTTTGACCGGTTTCTTGAGGAAGAACAGAATGGTATCCAGTGGTGGTGCCTGCACCGAATAGGCTTTTTCTCCTAACTATGTTTCCGAAACTGACACAGATCCATGTGGGAGATATCTCACCCCCTCCCCTTTGCACAATTTACTAGTAAATCCGAAAACTGGATTTGGATTAGATATCCAGATTTAAATCTGATTCCGGATATCGGGAATTCAAAGTTTTGAAAATCCAAACATTCCCATATCCAGATTTTTTTACAGCACGGTTTTAATGTCCATATTAATATCGAGGAAAAAAAACAGAACACTGCATTTCGCCCTTATTTCGCTATATTTCTTTGCCAGAGTTCACTTTGTTTTTTCCTCTTCATACCTTCCACTTCTGTCGTTCTTCGACTGCTTCCATTTTTTCCATTTCGAAACAAAATCGTCAAGTATGTATTCGTACCAGTGCTTTCACTTTAACGGACCCTTGAGAACAAAGTTACAGACACGTTGCTTCGCCTCGCCCGCATCTATCAGTGCATTACTACCCGCAGATAGTGGCGCCCTCTGTTTTACTCATAAGGAAACGGCGACTTGGTGCAGATGAATTGTGTTTTTCTCATAACTCACGCTTCGAATACGCACTAGAGGCGACGGAAAAGGAAAATAAGTCCACGCGCCTTCTTTACCTATATTTTAGCAGGAATCGAGGTAACTCGACTTACCTTGTTATTGCAGAAGGACCTTCAATTATTCGAACTTCTGTCCAGAATAGTGATTCAACCGGCTCTACTTGAGCCCTGAGCAACTGCCCCAACTCGAGCTCCGACTCGGCTCGGTTCAACTGAGCGAACAACTCTAGCCGGCTCGATTGCGATGCGCCATCGACTTGAGTCGGCTCGGTTGGTGTGAGCCATCAGCTCGGTTCGACTCAGCTCAGGTGAGACATTGGCTCGAGCTGGCTCGGTTGGATGAGCTGTTGGCTCGGCTCACTTGTTGGTTCGGCTCGATGGTGATGACTGAGCCTTGACCCGAGCCGTTACAACACTAATCCACAACAGTGCCCACGTTGTAAGTTAAATTTGACTTGTTTGTTTTATGAAAATGTCTCATAGAGAAAGTGTATCTTTTTATCGATTATGAATATTTTTATAACCTGTAGTTTTTAGTTTTGGGTATTTTAAAATACTTAATGTTGGATCATTGTTGTGTTTGGTGTCACGGATATGTTTTAGTTTGTGTATGTTCCTTCCCGAATCCTCTATATGACTATCTTAGCATATGCATGAGAATCTGTATACACCTGCACAATCCAGCGAATTAGTAAAGCAACTAAGCTTTTGTGTGTTTAGAAAGTTTGTATCTGAAAGCTTTCTGCATGACAACGAATGAAGTAAAGCAATGCCTATCTGTTGGTTGGTATCACTTTTTTTTTTTAAATCGATGTTTTAACATTGTTAAGTTTCTCGTTGTTCATTAACATTCGTTCTTTTGTTTCTTTCTCGAAGTGTTCCAACTGTAATAATTCGATTTCCTAATGTGCAGTGGAATCTGATTTCAGTAATTTTGCCATTGGCATGGAGTTACGCCTCTATGAAGAAGTCACTTCAAATAGTAGCTTCTGTTTGATATGAATGTATGCGTTGCATTGAATACCTGCTG
Organism: Thermobia domestica; assembly: GCF_964235325.1. Lineage (NCBI taxonomy): Eukaryota > Metazoa > Arthropoda > Insecta > Zygentoma > Lepismatidae > Thermobia > Thermobia domestica. The sequence goes on along the minus strand of NC_137470.1, from coordinate 145,800,785 downwards.
TAAATCGAAATTTTTTTGTACCTTAACATTTATACTAAACCAAGTCTACGCGAGAATCGCAAAATATGATATGTACACTTGTACAGGCAAGCAGATTTCAACCTTATGAAAACCCATTTTGTTTTTACCAGCGAACTGAAAAATTTAAATGTAAATCATAAGGTTGAAATGTGCTTGCCTGTATAAATGTACATCATTTTTCACCATCAACTCGCATGACTTCGAAACGAAAAAACTACGACCTACGTAAGATCGACACTGATGAGGTACTGTGTATATACAGGGCAGACACAAAGTTGTTTTCCCTAATATGTGAAGAAATAAAAGAAACCAGTTTACTTACTGCACGATATTTCTTTAACTTGAAAGTACTCTACAAACTATCTCCCATCATGTTCAGTGCACAAGGTACATCTCTTCAGCACTGACTCACAAATACAATGACTCAACCTAGGATTGGTATCCAATCTCTCGAATGATTGTTCAATTAGCTGTTTCAAGTGATTTAATCCGCCGGTTGCTCGGAAAACACATCGTCTTTGACAATGCGCAGCATGGTATGAAGTCACATATAGAGGTGGCGGAACTTTCGTACCATGACGACCAATTCATCTAAATGTTGCCGAAGAAATCCTCACAACAACAAAGTGAGGCGGTGCTCCATCCTGTTGTCACGTGAACTGAATGTTTTCGTAACGAAAGCTATTTTTAATTTCTGACAACTTCCAGCAACATCTGAAGGTATGTGTCATTGGTAACGGTTCCTTCAAAAAGAAGGAATAATTCTATAGCACCACCATTCCAGATACCACCAAACATTGACACCAGAGATGTTTAACTCTTCTGTAACAATTTCTTGTGGGTTGATATCATTCCATTGAACACAATTGTGTCTAGATACGCGGCCGTTCAACTTGAATTAGGCTTCATTTGTTCACACAACTTGTTACTTTTCGTTACGTTACGTATTTTGGGGAAAGCGACTTTGTGCCTATAGTTGGCGTTATATATATATATATATATATACAAATGCTACTTTTGTAAAGTAGGATTTTTTTTTTTTTTTTTTAATTTAGCCACTACCAACTTTTTCCAGCATACAGATCTCAGTGTGACTAACTATTAAAGCAAAAACTGAAAAGTGACCATAAAGTGAAACATCCTGTTTTGCCACCCTGACATTGATTGGATTTATAATGTTGAAATTTGCTTGCCTGTGCAAGTATACATACCATGTTTTCTGTTTTGTTATTGTCGCAACTTAACGGATTTAGAAGCGTGGCCATAGATTTTCTGATGTAGGTTGTATTGACATTTTGATCAGTTGCCCGTGTGCACAGGGTTATCGTAGAGAGTTGAGATTTGTTGTATCTTCTTTTATTTAACAATAGCTTTCATACAGTATGCTACTTGACCCCAGGTTCCATTTGCAAATTTTGAGTTGGACCCCGCCTGGGACCCTGCGAGTGCCCCGGGGACACAAATTTTTCATTCAGAAGGTGCTGGGCTCCCCACTCTAATTTGATATGTATTCGCTGAGGTTCCTTACCTGACCGTTTCCGAAAAATCTGAACCGGAAGCTGACTTTGTAATATATAGTATGGAGCTCAATTTCTAACTTTTCACGCTTATATCTCCGCAATGGTTGCGATTGTGGATGTATCCCTTTTCGTGTTATGTTCTTTTGGGACAAGGTATCCAACGACCATAGTCTCGATTCGAAATCAGAGTTAGACTTGGATAGGTTCCCTCGTTAGTCTTATATAAATGTTCTGTATTAAAATTATACATCTAGTTTTGAACTGCGTGTGTTGCGCAAGATTACGTGCGTTAAAAGCTCAACAGCAGATTAGTGTGCTTTATTTGAACATGGTTTTGTTTATAGTTGTTTAGAAGACAGAAGAGATAGTAATATATCGGTGTTTCAACGTGATTTTTCCCCTTCAAGAACCATAACAATTTCTTTTTCAGTAATTCTGACATTGTCATTTGGGTACAAATTTGAGGGTTTGCAAAAGGAATATTTTCTAATAGTAGCTTTTGGTTTATTTGGTATACTGAATTTCCATATATATATACTAGACGCCTGCTACAGGGTTCTCAAATGTCCCGGATTTTAAGGGACATGTCCTTATTTTATGATTTTGTTCCGCGTCCCGGGGAGCTTTCATACGGGACAGCAAAAGTCCCGTATTTTGCCCAAATGACAAATTTATCTCAGACAACGACTTTGAAGCCCGCAATTTTTAATGAGTCGTCATGAGTGTGGGCAGTAAGTGGCAAATGCTATTTCAGAAACGCTCGTGAGTTGCCAAATTTATTTAAGGTCGTCTCCTTTTTCCTAAGCATCCCACCCTCAAATTCATTCATGGAAAGAGTTTTCTCACATATGAATTTGAAATGAACTGACACAAGAAATAGGTGTCCTGTCCAGTTGATGAAAGCTGAGTTTTTTGACGGCCTAAAGAAAAATCCAAACTTGAAAAAGATTATAAGTGCAGTTAAGTCAAGCGTGAAGTACGATTTTTGAAGAAAGTAACCTAAAGCCAACGTTTTAAAAGTATGATTTACCTAATTTTTCTTATAATAATTCTTTGTATTAGTTCAAATTTTGTATTTCTTTCAGTCTAAAATTATTACTGATGCCTGGCTCATTTTTTACCACTAGGTCATGTTTATCAAAACCCTTCCTTTAATACTTATTGAAACTCGTCAACCCGTCCCTCATTTTGACTTTTTTCATTTGGCAACCCAGGCCTGCTATAATTTGAAGTTTTTGTTCTCATTGATAAAAACATACTGCTTTCAGGTGGTACACGGACGTACTTAAATAATTTTCATACACAGATACTCCAAAAACATCAGGCACGTAATATATACGCACAGAATCGCTACACGCATTTAAACTGAAATTTAACATTTGGGACAGCTTGTTTCGCAAAATCTCAAAGGTCTGTTGAAATGAGTGTCAGAATTACTGAAGTCAACTAGATCCGGAAAAGAAACAACATACTTATAGTATGAATGCCTGGAGAGGTGTAAGCAGATTGACTGAAACATCGGTGAAATTTGACATTAGCAGAACAAAGGATGGTACTAGAATATGAAAAGATGTGCCTTTACTTCAAGTAGTTTGAAATAAATTCTCGAAAGGGTATAATACATGGTAACCTAATAGAACTTGCCACAATTTAAAGGCTAATAAAACAAAAATTATTGCATATTGTTGTTTATTGAAAATACAATGGAATTGAAAACAGTTTGTAATTACTGCAGGCTTTCGTGTAAAAATCTTCTTACACTCTCCCTAGGAAGCCCAACAGCCGCAGCATGTCGACCAGGTTTCATTTCTCCAACTTTGTTCGGAAATTCTCGACCAAGTGCAATATGGTCTCCCGATAAGGAACGTGTTCTTTACGTGGAATAGCAAACTTGAAGCGAAAAGCTCTTTGCACTATGGTCACAGAACTACTGATTTTGAAAAAACATTTCGACTGCGTACGCGCTGTGAGTTTTTAACTACACCATGATGACTGAAAACGGCAGAAGAGTCCTGAGCAGAAGCAATCTCCACTCCTCTCGCCCATCCTCGGACTGCGCTAAAGGTGATCAAAAGGGGGAGGTATTATTCGGTATTATTGACAATAATTGTATTGTGGATTGAGTCATTTGAACACAACAGAACAGAGTAATTCAAACCAACACGAAAGAATTTCAATCTGGTTTCAATATCATTTTATATTTTTGAATAAACTAGTTTCTGTCTGTAATACTTTGTGTGTTATTATCCTTAAAAAGTGAAAGGTTTAGTTGAGTCACCCTGTATAATAAATCGGAATAAACTGACAAAACTCGCATACGTGTTTAGAACTTTAATACAAGAAAAAAGTTTACCTGTAATTGTAGTCGGAAACGTCTAATTACGAGGATGAGCCCAATTTAAGATAATTAGTTGAATAGTTCGTAGGGTTGCTACACTTGAAAAAAGAAAACAGACAAACTTCGCATAGGTGTTCAGGATCTCGATACAAGAAAATAAATGTCTGCAGCTTTGGTCGGAAACGTCTAATTACAGAGATGGAGCCAATTTACGGTGATTTGTGGAATTGGACGAACGATGGTTATCTTAAATTGGTTCCATCTCCGTAACTAGACTTTCTGATCCAGATCCCAGATAAACTTTTTGTTTTGCGTAAAAATCACATATTTGTATTCGTGCTTGTACATGCCACAGGTAGGTTGACACGTAATTTCCACATGCAATTCTTATCGTAACTTCGTTCATACTTTGTGGCATGCGATAATTCAGACAATTTGTCTTAGAGTAGTTTGCGAGAAAATCTCGCACTTTTTTTCAGTCATCACATTCCATTGAGTTTGACATTTAGGATAAATACCAAGTGTTGGCAGTTTCACCCTTGAGCACGTTATGCTTGGTTAGTGTTTCTCAAACTGAAAATGAAATGAAATGACATCTTTTAAGTTTTACTTCCCACGATTATACCGGCTAGGCTAAAGGAGACGGTGATAATGAGACATGGGTGAAGTGATGGAACGAAGAAAGTGGCAATATTTTACCGTTTTTGTTCTGTCGACAAGTGGGCGGACGAACCTAGCCGCTCTACTTGTATAAGTCTTCCGGCACTTAATGCATAGCATAATTTGGAAGTCTCTAAAGATTGCTTGTGAGATATCTCAGTTATAAAAAGTCTGAAAGAAACTGTTGGATAGAAAATCCTGGGCTGACATTTGGAGCCGAGACCATAAAGTCAGAACGCAAGTTCCACTGCAATGGAAGTTCTTGGTTTCTGCGAATATCTTGAAGATACAGCCTCGAACATATTACTTTCTCTAAAGCACGTTTTGGGTACAATTGTAATATTTTCCAAATGTGAAACAAGTTTCTCTCATATGAGTCCTCTAGTAACTTCCTATAGGTCATCTGCTTGTACCAACAAACTTATGTACTCAGATTCATTAGGATAGCAAGACTGCCTCTCACAAATTAACAATATATAGGAACTCGAGAATAATTCGAGGTTGTTATTCTGTGATTGATACTAAATCAAGAAGCGATCTAGAGGCAACGAGAGTATGGCAGTGAATGTTTAAAAGTGCTGAGTTGGTGTAATAGCAAATTTGTGGTGCATAACAGCACTTGTTCTGTCAGAAATAAATAATAATATTAAAAAATCGCTATTCGTAAGTAATGATATTACAATGCACTAGACACCTTGGAACCAGGCAATGTTAAATGCTGCTCTGACAGATTGAAATCATAGTAGACGTGATGCCTGTCGTTGAAATGTGTTTCACGTGATTTACAAAGACCTTTCGTTAGGATTGATGAAGCACCTATCGACTGAAAGTGAGAAAACCTGTAAGCCTAACGATTTTCGGCAAATTTTGAAAATGTAATGATTGAAACGAACACTGAAACGGAACATAAATAAAATTCATAAAATAGTGAACGAAAACAATACGATAATAATAATATGATGCTGAAGTTGATACAATACTCTAGTGCAAATTAGGTAACATAATCAGGTAGTGTTTCTTATGCAACTCCTGGCGTAAGCATATGGGAGCTTAAACAGCGTGTGTAAATGAATGGTGCGGTTTTAAAAATTAGTAATTGATTTATTACCTTATATGGGCAAACCTTACAAATATAAGCAGCGGAAACTGTCCCAAGTTTCTGGTGCATTAATCACAATCTTTCAATATGTGCACCCTAGGTCACACGACACATATCTACACGGTAATCAAATTCTTCGCATACTCGTTGTAGATCGTTGTAGTTCATGCGTTATCCGATCACAAACTTCTTCAAGGCACACGGGCGTTGGCAATACATAAACTGTTTTTAACAAACCCCCAAAGAAAGAATTCGTAGTGTTAAATCTGGCGAACGGGTTGGCCAGGGGAAAAGGTGTTGTCTTCTATTGCAGCATGTCCAATCCGGCGGTAGTGAAGAACATGATTAACAAGCTTTCGTACATTCCTGTGAAAATGGGGCGGAGCACCGGCCACGAACTGGAATTGTCACGTATTTATATTATTCGTGTGTGGTGGATCTTTCCTAAACTGTGCACGAAATTCACGCTGCACTGTAACCACAGATCTGGACACCTCGAAACGGAGCACACAGAAAACCTTTTCCTGTTGCGACGCCATCTTGGAAACTGACACTGCGGCCCCGCAGTAATCACGACAAACTAACCAGCATGACAAGCAAATATCAGGTAGCGCGTGAGAAACTTACCTCTGCTTACGGTGTAGGTTTTATCCGTGTAAGATAATAAATAGATTTATTAATTTTAAACCGTATCATTCATTTATAAAAACGCTGTAGTTTCACTCTAGGGGTGTGTGTGTGAGTGAGTGAGTGATACTTTATTTCTCGGTAATTGCTGGCCGGATTTGAACCAGACACTGTAGGCAAGTATCCCATCGTCTAGGGAATAAAGATCGCTATATTTGGTAGGCCAGCTCGGCCAGGGACAGTCTGTGCACGCCGGGATCCTATGAGTTCGATTCATCTCTGCTTGTTTGAAGTAGGAACTACTTTTATTAGTCATTTTGTTCTTCGTATCACAATACCCTTGTTCCCTACAAAAACAAATTTATCATTTTCCCTAATGCTTCGAACATAAATAAATACCAGAATACTTAAATATTTTCAAGTGGTATTAGCCAAGATTCCCTTAATTTTATTTTTGTATTAATACAAGAGAATACATATTAGTTGTTTTTAATCATTGAAAGATATCAAAAAATATTTTATAGAGTAGATAGGGTAATACATTTGATAAATGTTAATTCTAGGAGACAGTGAAAAATGCTTCTTTTGTAACTTCCAAACTATGAGATTCTCAGCTGTAGCGTGTGATCAAAATTTACTTGAATTTTACTTCTTCTATCTTTTCTGGACTAACTATTAATCTGACAAGGGACCATTCCGATTTGGTGAATTCAGTTGCTGAAAATGATTGTTAGCACTGGATTCAGCATCAAAAGAAACAGAGAAAAGGAGGGTGTTTGTTGGCAGATCGTATACAGGGTGAGAGATAAATGAGGGCAACGTGCAAAGATAGAACATAGAAAATGTCTAGAAATGTCACTTAATTTTGAAACAAGTAGAGGGATTGAGTTCAAATGTTGGGTATGAGGAATGCATGTAAAGCTCCACTGAATAGGCATAATATGAATGATGTTTTAACTGCTAATTGCATGTAACTGGTTTTGAGAAGAGTTACCAGTGTTACAACCGGCACATTTTGTTGGAGGGGGTCATTAATATATCAGAACCCTGAATGGAACAGGTGTCTGTGCAAGATACCACGCCAGCATTCATCCAGTGGAACTACTTCTCATTTCGTTACACGTTGTAAACATCCTTCTTGATGTGTTCCAGGATTTGATTGTCTCTCTTTCTACCCCTCGTGCATAGAACGTGCTCATGGAGCATACTACAGGGTCTTTAGTTCCTCATTCACGTCACTTTTACAACAGTATTGATACATTGCTTGTTACAGAGGTCTCAAACTGTATTGACCACTATTGATTTCAATAGACGATGTGCGTTAAGAACCATATGTCACATAACCCCTTTCCCGTATATTCTTCCTGTGCTAAGTACAACATGGCAGCTTTTAAGATGTCCCCCATGATTTACATGACGCGTATTCAGTGGAGCTCTACATACATTTCTCATATCCAACATTTGACCTCAATCCCTTTACTCGTTTCAAAATTAACATGACATTTCTAGACATTTTCTACGCTCCATCTTTGCAATTTGCCCTCATTTATCTCCCACCCTGTATACAGTCTACCACTAAACATCCTCTTTTTCTCTGTTTCTTTTGATGCTGAATCCAGTGCTAGCAATCATTTCCAGTAATTGAATTCACTAAATTGGAAAGTTGCCTTGTGAGGGACCATTCAGGACCACTTGCGGTCCATGGATCATGGGTGGGATTCCTTGTTATACTTAAGTTTCAAATTATATTTAAATTTCTTGTACTTTGAACGTAATCGTCTTTTTCATTAGTCAGAATAATAATAATAGAAGCTTTTGTAAATAGCTGCGCCCGTCGATTAACACAAGTCTTTAAAGCAGAATCTCTACAATTATCAGTCACCAGTATTCTTTATTCTCGTCATTGACAGTTCTATAAAAGAGGAAGCAATGTGACCAACTTGACTGATAACACTGGTGATTATTTCTCTTCAACGTAGTACTTTCGCTGTCCTTCGATCGTCCTTTATTTAGGAGGGTGTATATGTATATATTTAGATAACTTCCGCAATATGTGTGTGGTTCTTTCCCATTTTCATCCTTTTTTCACTATGCCGTTTTGATTTTTAACGACATTCTTTCTCCTAATCAAGAATCACGGTTTTAGGACGAAGTACAAGGAATTGAATACTATCATTTGGAACAGTGAGTACAAGATCATTTTTTGGTTTAATGTTCTCTGAAACTCTCTGAAAACTAGAAAAGATCTGACCTATTTTCATGGACAGGACTTGACACTTGAAACCCACCATGTTTACTCTCTGCTGAAATGAACTCCGATAGCAATAGTTCGTGATTTTTGGAAGTTACTAGCGTCTCGCTTCAGCACCGAGGCTATATGAGACGTGGACCTACAGTTTTAAGGTGGAATCCGAACCACCGTAATGCGTTCAAATTTTAATAACGGTGTACCAGGAGTCAAATCCGGAGCCACTTGCAGAAAAGACGCGCGCGCTGGCCAATACAGTGGAACAGTGGGGAGGGCTACTGGTTTTCATCTTTTCATTATTTTTTATCAGTACAAGGAAGCTGAGAGATCTTTGCGTGGTAGTTACAATAGTTATGCAAAAGAATAAGAACTTTCAATATTCAGGAATGCAATATAGACAGTTCGTTTAGTAAAAATGTGTTGGCAGTTGAATCGTAAGTCCAGAATCGAGCATTAATCATAGTTTGAGAAAAGAAATTCATATTAAGTGCTCTTTCGTTGCAGAATCAGATTCAAGAAAACTTCCTTTTAAGAAACTACATACATTAATTTGCTAGGAATGAGTCCAAAATTGAACCTTGAGTCTGGGGATAACCTATATATTTCCTGAAAGGGTTTGTCGAGCAAGTTCCAAAACAGGTGTCAATTCCTTACCCGGAAATGACCCCACCGCTTCAGAATTGGAAATATATAGAGCAAGTTGACTATATGTCCTGTCAAAGTGCTCCACATGACTGGTAGATTAAGAATATAATATGCACTACCCAATTACATCCTATATCAAGGTAATAAAACCAAAAAAATGATTATTTCACTATAAATATCCTATATTAGTGGACCTATAAAGTTGAGAAAAGCATATCCATAATATCCCGTCAACAGTAAGTCATTTGGTAGCACAACTAATGTGATTCATTGTTATTGCTAGATGTGACACATTCGGTGCACGTATTTCAATTTCTATATTTTCCACGATTTCAGGTATATACGTTGTCAGATCAGTACTTCATTGTATGTTCGTGAACTGCTCATCTAGGCGAGTTGTTTGATAGGTCACACGGTACATCACGTTCAATAGATTTTGAGTTACTAATTAGGGGAGACTAGTCGTGGTAGTAATTTGAGCTTATTTACTCGATCCGAACAGCTCTTTCTTTGTAGGTATGTAAACCCGATTGATCAGCCTCCAGGGTTTAAACCCTCTAGCCATGACAAGGCCCGGATAATGAGAGGGTAGAAGGCCCCGGTGGATGTTGTTTTCCGGAGCTTGGCTTTTGTTTTTCGCCAGTGTGTGAGAGGCATGTAACTCACATGTCACTGTCCTGGCAGGATGGTGCTGCCAAGACTTGGCCTTTGTTTCAAAGGTATGAAGGCCACCTAACTCACACTGCCTCACGATCACTCTATGGCGTGGTAGTGAGGTTCACTAATAGAGGATATTTATAATGAAATAATCAATTTTTTGGTTTATTACCTTGATATAGGATAAAGTGGGTAGTGCATATTATATTCTTAATCTACTAGTTATGCGGAACACTTTGATGTATAAGACATATAGGTTAAGTTGTTCTATATAGTTCCAACCCTGAAGCGGTGGGGTCACTTCTGGGCATGCAATTGAAACCTGTTTCGGAACTTGCTCGACAAACTTTTTAGTAAATACATAGATTTCCTCAGATTCAAGGTTCAACTTTGGACTCATTCCTAGTTACAGGATAATCAAGAGGTTCTCCAATATTAAGTTTATTTGGATAAGTTACTATTTAATATATTAATAGTAATGCTGTATGAAGATACCGTTTTGATGTGTATTGCAGTTTATAGGTATTGATTGCGGTGTTACGAGATGTAAATGTTTCACATAATCATAAGAAAAGGTATATAACTGTGTAGACTATTGTTAATGGTCGTGGTTTCAAAGTGTGCCTTTTTTGCAGTTTCGACTAATATTGATGCAAATAACACTCAACCCGATATGGGCAAAGGGAAATGCAGTAAGGGTGTTCGGGTGGGTACAGGAAGGTCCACGTAAGGCGTTGCTCAGGCCAGTCGAAACACCCACTCTCAAAAGTAATAAAATTTCGATATTTCTCTAGACTAACGCTCTTCTTCTATTACTAACTCAAGATTGTATGTGGCCCATTAGGATAAGATTTAACACATTACCTTTTACCACTTGTTTTTACTACGAAGGCTATTTTCTTTCCAAGTTCTGGTAAATATGAAAGCAAAAAGTGGCATAGAAATGTTAATATATGCCATATATGCCAGTGGTAACTTTCCACATAGTCATTACATGCATTCATGCACTGCTAATGGGGGTATGAGCTTTTGTATTTCCATCTCAAAGTTACGGCTTGACGGGGCCGTATAGAGGTATACCAGTTCTTCAGATGGTCCTTTGTATAATCATCAGACTGGAACTTCAAAATTATTATGTAGGCGCATGAGAGGATGATTCAGATTAGCACAAAATTGGTTACTTACCAACAAATCCTCTCGTGGGAAAATCAAGCACTCTTCGTACGTATCGGAACAAGCTAGTTCCGTCTTCACTGGTAAGGTAATAAAGATAAATATGGTTGAAAGGAAGAAAGATTTGGAAAAAGGAATACATACCCAGAATAGATGAATATAACGTGAAGGATGCTAAAATCCTTACTTTACACAATTATCGACAAAAATTCAACGTATTTCTTGCAAAGCATAACATATCTGCTTCCAGTATCTCCCCCCCCCCCACCGAAAAGTTTAGAAAAACATCTTACCGGATTTAAAAGTTATTTTGTTGATCCACTAAATAAGTCAGGTGTTTATCATGCTCAATGCGAATGTGACATCTCTTATATAGGTCAAACGAAACAATACCCGAATTAAAGAACACATTAGACAATCAAAAAAGTCACAAGAAGAGAGCATGTCAGGATTGGCGCTTCACTGAAAACAACATTCACACAATATAAAGCAGGTTGATGTGATAGGTTTGGGAAAATCAGAGAGACAACAGGAGATTAAAGAATCTTCTTCATTCACAAATATAAACCAGCTTTAAATCTGGATTTTGGCCACATTGATAGAATCTGTTTACGTACCTTTGATGTATATTTTGGATCTGGTAATAGTGACGTAACACAGACAACGCGTTTCGTTCAACTCAGCTCATTTTTTCGTATTGTGCTCCGCTCGTGGTATTTTAGCATCTTTCACGTTATATTCATCTATTCTGTGATATATATTCCTTTCCCCACACGTTTTTTTCTTTCAACCGTTTTTATCGTTGTTACTTTACCACTGAAGATGGAATTAGCTTGTTCCGATACGTGTGAAAAGTGCTTGATTTTCCCCACGAAAGGATTTATTGGTAAGTAACCAACTTTTTGCTAATGAGACTAGAACAGTCTGTCTGCCAACCACATTCTTGTGTGTGAACACATGGAATTGATGTTTCAGTTGGCGTCTTACTGCCACGGCAACAGGGATTAATTTTCCAGACTACTGGAGACGTAGGTACCGTCAGATTCCAACTAACCAAATGGTGGGTATACGAAAACTGTACCTTATCATCACAAGTGCCTGAAATGCGTATGCAGACTACGAGAAAACGTAGCTGAAGTATGAATGAAACGTTTACGTTCACATTTTTTATGTTTTAGGGCGAAACGGAACTTCAAAATAGCTTTCGTATTTTTGTAATGTAATGGGATCAGATTGTGTGTGGGACAAGTCAATATTCCTCAGTTTTACTGAAACAAAAAGTACCTTTTCTGTAAGTTTAATGTTGTGCTTACAACTGCTTTGTATGCTGGAAATGTTTTGTGTGAATGTGTTTGATGCAGGCTTTGGTGTTATGAAGTCATGGTTCGGAGTTCCGGAAAGAAAAACAAATATTTTACGAGGTTAATACGAGTCTGGGAGCTTTGTCCTAATCTTGCTTTATCTGCTTCTTTTAAGTACTATGCTTACATGGTAGTCTCTAGTCTTGGTCGAGGTCTTACAATAAATCGTTTTTAGCTTTTGATTTGGAAATTTTTGTGGGGACATCCATGGAAGAGTATGAAACAGTTTCCTTTATGTGTATTATGCAGTGGAAATGAATGGAATAAAAACTACATTAAAATACGAGAAGTGGTCAGAAAATAAGGTTACGAAGCCTGCAGTGGAACGTGTATATATTATTTCGTATTTCCTCCTGGTAAAAATGCTCTCCTTGCGTGTTCCGCACGTTGTCACGAAGTGCTTTACCTCTTCGTCTGAAGCGAAGCGACGGCCTCCTAGGTGCTCCTTCAAGTGCGGGAACAGGTGAAAGTCGCTTGAAGCGAGGTCCGAGCTGTAAGGAGGATAGTCGATGAAGTCCCAGTGAAACTGCTTCAACAGCGTGGTGGTCTTCCGGGTTGTATAGGGGCATTTTCTCTGCTAGCTGCGAACTTTCGACACCATTCTGCGACATACTGACGAGATATTACAGTCTCTCCTTAAACTTTTACCAGCTGCCGGTGAATTTTAGTCGCGGTTACATATTTCGCCCACAGAAATCGAACACCTGAGTGGACTTTTTCGCGAGGCCAGTTTTCCAAACGAGTCGCCATTTGTGTTTACCTACAACTAGCGCCGTGGGTGGCGAGTGGCTGAAACTCTGTATAGTTGCCAACTTCATGTTTTAAAATTACCGCACACTCCTCATTCATGTATAACGGACAAAACTCCAAAAATATCGGCCTTGTAACCTTAGTTTCTGATCCTCCTTCGTATATGCATGAGATGTAGAAGTAAATGTAATTTTGGGGATTCCTTACAACTGATGGAATAAAAAGGTTCTAATAAACATGTGTTCAGGAACTAGAGGTATGGCACAAAGGTGGCGAGAACTTCCAAGAATCCATTTACGCCAAAGTTTTTGGTGAAAGTTGATGCAGAATTCATTCACGGAATAACGAAAATTTTCCTTCTTTGTTGTAGAGGATTGTGAAGCGTCGGAAATTTGTGCTTGCATATATTTGCCTAAAATTTTGATCTTGATGGATTTTGTGAGACTGATTTAATTTTATGGCACTTATCTGCTGTTCCTACGAGGGAGGATCAGAAAGTAAAGTTACAAGGCCGATATTTCTGGAGTTTCGTCTCTTCTAGAGGAATGAAAAGTGTGCGGTAATTTTAATACATGGAGTTGGCAACTGTGAAGAGTGCGTCTGCCGCCACCTACGGTGCTATTTATAGGTAAACATAAATGGAGACTCGTTTGGAAAACTGGCCTCGCGAGGAAGTCCGCTCAGTTATTCGATCTCTGGGCGAAACATGTAACCGCGGCTGAAATTCACCAACAGCTGATAGAGGTTTACGAAGAGACTGTACTATCTCGTCAGTATGTAACAGAATGATGTCGAAAGTTTGCGGCTGGTAGACGAAACGTCAGCACTCATTAACAGAGGGGTCGACTCAGCACGGCATTAACAGATTTGAACGCAGCTCGCGTGGAGGAGCTGATTCAGTATAACAGGAGGATCACATTACGGCATCTCACTTGAAGGAGCACATAGGAGGCCGTCGCTTCGTTTCAGACGAAGTGAAACACTTCGTGGAAACGTGGTTGAATACGGAAAGACAGGATTTATCAGGAAGGAATCTTGAAACTCATCTCATGATGCGACAAGTGCCTCAACCGATATAGGGACTACGTCGAGACTGCATCTTCACGAAAAATAACCTAATGTGTGTACTATTTGTTGGCTGTATTGGTTGTATGAAATAATATATATACGTTTCACTGCAGGCTTTTATAACCTTACTTTCTGATCACCCCTCGTACGTTTACTTGCTTTTTAATTTACGGACTTACCAGTTTAGCAATAAAATCCTCCATTCACCTGTCTTCTGAATGAAATACTCTTCGAAACATGTTTATTAAAACCAGTTTTTGTCATTTGATGCAACAGATCACTTCCAGAATCTTTTCCAATTAACTTTCTTCACTATCTGTCCCCATTTACAGTCACTATTGTCATACTGTTTCAATGGCAGATCAAAGTCTTCTGATACAATGGATCAACAAAATCAGAAACCGTCATCACTAAATTCAGACTCTTACCTCTCAAGCCTCGAGCGGCTTATCGATGGAATGTAGAGAGGAGAGTACATAATTACTAAAAGAGAAGTTTGGTCGTGTGTCACTGTCTGCTATTGAAAATGGATTTCGATTACCAGTGGTTGTCTTTTACCTTCAGACCTATGTCTTATACTTCTTACGTATCTGTAGCTATCATTAGATGAAGGGGGACGTCATTTTGTTTTAACACTTCAGTACGTAAAAATGGTAATGTGAAACGGTTGAATAAATGGAATTCTTTAATTTTCAGGTAATTTTGAAGTTTTTCTTGTTAAAATTTTGCTACTTTCACTCTACGAGTTGTCCTCTGACAAGCTAGCAGTTAGTAGAAATACAAGGTGTTTTTTCTCGTTTGCTGAAATTTAGCTTCCCTTTTCAGCAGTGAGGCTTTGTGAGAGTGGACCTGCAGTTTTAAGGTAGAATCCGAACCACCGTAATGCGCTTCAATTTTCTAATGCTCACTCAACGGGAATCGAACCTGGGACCATGTGTGCCAAAGTCGCACGTGTTGGCCACTAGGCCAGTCAAAAGAGAGAATCGCAAGTGGGTTGCTCTCTGCTAAACGTTTGAACCAAGTTGGATAGCTTTCGTCTTAATAAAAAGCCATCATTCCCGCCACCTTACTGTGTCTCGCAAGTGCTAACGCGTTGGAGAATCACGTCTTACTCACTTTATTGAGTTTCAATATTTCAAAACAGTACTGTAAGGCATACTGATTTCGGACCTCAAAGTCTTACTGTGATCCACTAGATAAATTTCTAAAAGAACGTTTAGCTTGAATGTACTTTACAAGTTATTGTTAGAGTTTGAGATGTTGAGTACGACCACATATTGTACCCTAATTTCTGGAGGCAGGGTTGAAGTAATGTCTTAGGGTAAAACTGACCCAGATTTGCAATACTTCACGGATATTACAAGCATTTAACTTGTTTGGTGGGTTAGGAGCCACGGTGGCTCAGTTGTAGAGCGTACACCTCTAGTGCATGAGTTCTTGGTTCGATCCCAGTTCGCGCCAAGTGAGCATTGTGGTAGACAAATGCCGTGTGCGTGGGTTTTCTTCTTGTTCTCCTGTTTCCTCCCACCATTTTATTAATTTATCATCATCACCG
Source organism: Thermobia domestica (assembly GCF_964235325.1). Lineage (NCBI taxonomy): Eukaryota > Metazoa > Arthropoda > Insecta > Zygentoma > Lepismatidae > Thermobia > Thermobia domestica. Next base: position 145,785,063 of record NC_137470.1, on the reverse strand, counting down.
TCTCCTTTAGCCTAGCCGGCGTAATCGTGGCACGTAAAAGCTAAACATTTCATTTTCTGTGCTGGTTTAAAAAAAACGTTTGTCATGTTTAATTTGCATCATCTTAGCTCCGAAACCAGTTTCCGTAGTCCTGCAATTTTATTGTCTACGTTTCACCTATACATATCAAAATTAGTCAAAGAAATAACACTATAGATGCATGTATTGTACTGTTTGGCAGTCTTCATATTCTTTTTTCATTTTGTTTTCTCTTTTTGCTATACATTCATTTTACTAAAGTTCCTTGCATTCCCGCTTCGGATCCTTCTATTTGCTACTGGAAGCAAGTACACAACTTTGGGGAACGATGGAAGCAAAATTTGATTGCTTGATTTGAAAGTTTATGTTCCTTTTCAGCCATCAAGGCTATATGAGCCTGGGTGTACTTCGAAGTGATACGGGGCCGCGGTAGTTCAGTGGTGGAGCGCTGACCAGGTACAAGGAAGGGTCCGTGGTTCGTTCTCAGTTAGCACCAAGTAAACTTTGTGGCAGACAAACACCGTGTAGGTGGGTTTTTCGGTATTCTTCCGTTTCCTCCCATTTTCTTCATTCCGTCCCTCCATTCATTCTCATTATCAGCACCTCCTTTAAGGTCGGTGCATAATTGTGGGACTAAACTATAGGAGAGAAGTTCCTTTTCATTAACCGTACGGACAGGGATGAGGAAGAGCTCGCATATACAGAAAACAAACTGCAGCTTGACGGTAACAGAAGTTTAAAATGTACTGAGTTGAATGCACATATCGGGCTTCGCAGCTATGTTACTGCTATCTTCAGCTGTTCAACACAGTATAAACTCGGCCTCAGAGTTTTCATTCCAACATTTTCTTAGCCTTGGAAAAGAAAACACCTATCAAGAATTAAAACACATTTCCTAACTATACGTATATGAAACTACATGAACTGACATAACATAAAGGGCTATTTCCGTTTACGTGGAAAGTTGAAATTTTGCATAATTGTAGCTTTCCGAAACCAACCCACTGGACAATTGCCAAAAGTTAATATTTTTAGGGAGACTAAAGGGAGAATGAAGAAATTCTCCATGTTATTTAAATGGACTTTTCTTGACTTATAATCTCATATTTTAGGTACTTGGGATTGGAATGAGAACTTGAAATTCGGTATGCTTGTACGTTTTCATTAACGTTACGTAAGTAAATGACAAAAATTTCCAATTTTAGAGTGGTTTTATGGGGAACTGTAAAATCTTTCCCATGTTATTTAAATGGGATATTCTCTACATTCCAAAATATTTAAGACACTTCCGGCAGGATTATAATGATGAAATTTTGCATAATTGTAGCCTTCTGGAACAAACTTACAGGAAAATTGCCGAAAGTGAATATTTTTAGATTTTAAGAGCTCTCAAGGGGAATGAAGAAATTCCCATGTTGTTTAAATGGGCGTTTTCTTATGATACAGTATCTTACTTTCAGATAGTTGAAATACAAAAAGAAACTTGAAATTTGGTAGAACTGTGGGTTTGAGAGCTACGAGGCCGTAGACTGAGTAAATGCTTGGATCAGGGGGCGAAGTCCCCAGCTGAGCCAAATTCAGGATATGTTAAAGAGTAAATGCAGAAAATTCTGTCTTATGCAAAGGCTGATACATAACATAAGCGAGACCGTCGGCAGAATAAGGGGGGAAGGAGGTGGAGGCGGAGCCCCCAGCTAGTCAAAGGCTAGTCTTCTCTCTAGTATACAATAAAAACTCAAGTAGGTCACAGTTAGATATTAACATGTATAAGAAAAAGAAGCCACAAACGAAACGGCATTACTACAGGGCTCATAGCGAGTCACTTTTTAAATTAAAAGTTACTTTTTTTTAATCAAATTTGTCACTAAAAATTACTGTTTTGGGAGGTAAAGTGACTTTTTCGTGTGATTTATGTTTTGCATTGGCAGTTTTCTAAGAAAAATTTAAAAATAAATGGAAAAAGGCAGAAACTTGTTACACATTACTCTTCTGAAACCTTCAGTACTTGCTGCCACATGTGAAACAGTCAGCTTTATTCTCACTTCAGCACTTATTCTTTCTAAAACACAGGAGATGGTTGGTGGATGCTTAAGCTCGCAAGGTGGGGTTGAGAACCCTTCTGTGTCTATTCCTTCTTCTATCATAATAGTCTTTTAGTTTTCTCTCGTAATAATTAACACTCCGCTCAACGTTGTGTGTGTGTGTTTGTGTGGTTCATCATGTTCGTCTTGTGTTATGCTTCTTGTATGTTCTTCTTAAGAGTAGGTGATGAATGCTCTCAATGCTAAGTTGTGAATATAATGTCTGGGATTAAGAAATTCGGAAATGGGCCAGAACTGGTTCTACTTACTCAGAAGCTTCTTGCATCTGCTAAGACTGCTTACCGTAACTACAAAGCATACTTAGAAAATCTAAGAAAGGAGGAAGCTAAAAGAAGAAAAGATTAAACAAAACAACAGAGAGGTGATTGAGAAATTGACAAAGAAAAAAAGGGCATGATGAGATTTTGGTCACTTTTTCATGCGCTTTTGGTCACATTTTCGTGTGCTTTTAGTCACTTTTCTACAAGAGACCAGACCGCTATGAGCCCTGTTACTATGAAAAATGTTTGCAGAATGGAAGAAAACTTACGTTGACAATTTGCAGGGCTTCAGATTAGTATTAATCTCAAAAGAAATTGATAGCTTTCTTTTTGTCGAATATGCAAAGATTAAGAGTGCTATGCACAAGTAACATGTTTGATCTCGTTTTTGGATTATTACTAATTATTACTATTTGAGATATTTACTAGAATTTTATTTAGGCTTGGGTCGGTAGTTATCGCTCTGGATTTTCTTGATGTCTGTAATCCGCAGTCCTCATGTTTCTGCAAGTGAAGTTTTGTCACAGTGCGCCGAAATTAATAAGTTTGTCTGCAGTAAATACTATCACTTGAGGCAAACAGACTTCCTTTTATCTGTCCTGAAATTCCGAATGTAATTTCGAGCAGCGCAGGATCAAAAATACCATATACTCTGACCAGCAACCTCAATAGATCTACGGCAGTTTGGTATGCCCGATATACGTAATGTCCCGTAGTCCTTTACGTGAAGGCAGTTATAGTATAACGTCATTCCGCGTATTCCTATGCAAGGTAAAACACGGCACATTGACATTATATCACTGAGTTTTGTTTATGGAACAGATTTGCAACACGAACGACTTTAAACTCATTTTCGTCCTTCACATTTGATTTTTCTTAAAATAAACCTATATTCATATATATATATATATATATAAGTCCCTATGCTTGTGACAACTCTTGAATCACCCAACCGATCTGGATCAAATTTTCAATATACTGTAGATGAGGTTCGGGTCTTGGATTTTTTTTAATCATTTCACGTTAATTGTGTAACTTAGGGGAAGGGGAGATATTTAAAAATGATCGAAAATGACCGATTTTAATGTCGAATCCATATTCTTCGGGGTCGCTGGGATTAAGACTCACACTACCAATGCCGTTTAAATTCAGATTCAACCCTGCAACTTGGGTAGGGGGAGAAATATAGAAATGATCGAAAATGACTGATAGAGAGTGCTTTAGTAATAGTAAAAAGTGACTGACTAACGGAATATATCACTATTTTTTCTTACTTTAACACAGCGAAGCGGGTAGTTGACGCTAGTAAATAAATAATAATAATAAGTATAGTATATACTGTACGCGATTGATGGATTTCGACCAAAATTGGGATGGTTATAGTACTTCATAATCATAGTACACCCGTGAAATAATGGGTTTTGCAGGCTTTTAGTTCCTGAGTTATTGGCCATCAAATTTGGAGTGGGACTTCATTAAAGGATGTTTTATATGGCATGCTATCGACGATACTAATCCAATCTTGACCAAACTTGCACGGCAGTAGGTTTTGTATGCCTTAGTATGTACATGCAATATTATGATATGCAGATGATTGATTTTCGAGTTATTGACGATCGAACTGAGTTTGAACATAGTGAAATGAAGACATTTCACTAAATCACGAGCGATAAAACTTATCTGATCTAGTTTGATCTTGACCAAACTGGACATGATGATGAACATTTTCGAGCTTCGCACATATTCGAACACATTATGAAATATCATGTATTGCTCGCGCGCCACGAGAAAAACTCTGACGTAGTTGTATCACATGTGTCTACGCTATCGATTTCACAGGCACGGAGGAGGCCGTTTCATTCGGGCACAAGACATTGTGTGATGAACACGCTGTACTCAAAAATAGATTCAAGGTTGCCACATTATGAATAATTGTTAAAACTTGGAAAAAAAAAAAAACATACCTGTAGCAAATAATATTACACTTAACATAGAACCATTGAATACATTTTGACCACACTTTCACTGATACACAGCTTGGAAATCCACTTGAAAAGTGGCTACTCTTCAAGATTTTTTTTAAACTCCCTTAGCTGGTATTTTTATATTCGAGGAAAGGGTGTTACACATGTTGATTCCTGGTCTTTAAAAATTTTTTAGGGGAGCAAAATCTCACTAAAAAACTCGATAGCGCTACACCCTTTTGTCTATTCGCTCGTCAACGAAAATAAAACTATAATAAAAAAACACTCCTGACGCAACAATCCTACCAGCTGGCTTATGCCTTACAACTGACATACAGATGTTACAGTCAACGTTGTAATATATTTGCCTCTCTGCTCCCCTGAAATAATTTTCGAAGGTCAGTGTACTGTAAATTCACTGCACCTTGCTGGCAACCATTGATACCATATCCGTCCTACAAGGAAATGCCCAGCATAAGCTATTTTTCACCTCCAGATTGTGAAAATAGAATTGTCCCTCGTGCCACTCTTTACTCCGTTTCCCCTCTGTATAGTTTTCTCGTGGCGCGCGGACTGTGCAGATCTTTCGTTTCCAAGTTATTGGCCATCGAAGTTGAGTTTAAACTCAGTGAAATAATAATAATAATAAAGTGCAATTGATGGAGCACATCAAGTCTTGATGAAAATTGGAATGGTGATGGAATTTCACAAGCTTAGTACACATACAAAGTATTATGATTTGGAGGTCTTTGGTTTCTGAGTTATTGGCGTCAAGTTCGGGGTTGGACTTAATGAAAGGCTATTTTATATGACATGCTATCGACAATACTAATCCAGTCTCATTCGATGTTGACCAAATTCGAAACGTTGGTAAGCCTGAACGATCTTAGTGCGCTTGGTAGCTTAACGTTAAATATTATGATATGTAGATCTTTGGTTCCTGGGTTATTGGCCATCAGAATTGAGTTTGGACTCAGTAAAATTAAGTTTTTATCGTTATTAGTATTAGTTTTTTAATGGAGACGTCAGCCCCGAGGCCATTTGTCCACGTCATGTCAACACAATTGCACAAACACGGACTACCATAAACAAAACATTCCAACCACCTCTCAGTATAACATGTTTACCCTGGTGTTACCAGTCGCCAGAGCCTCATTATTCTGCATTACAATGAACGCAATATCAAGGATGCAGTACGAGGAAGTGAGGTTGGCATTTGGGCACTCACAAAGGATCACCCCTTACACCCCAGTAAAATTAAGTAACTTCAGTAAAGAGTGATTGATAGAACTCTCCAATTTGGTCCAAATTTGGTATGGCGGTAAACGTTTATTAGTTGAATAAGTACGTAAAATATTATGATATTCAAATCATTGGTTTGCGAGTTACAGGTCATCACAGTTGTGGTCTGAACTTAGTTTTTATTAAGTTCTAATGACCCGTAGTTTAGAACCAAAATCCTGCAAAGCAGATAATTCGAATACTCATTAAGCCCATTAAAGTCAACCATCATTTGAGATATGGTCAAGTGAGATGCTTTGGGTCTCGAATTATTGGGCATCAAAGTTTGGGTTTGGACAGGATTTGGTCAAATTTTGCAAAAATACATAAAATTACTGGACGCGATAAATGGAACTCATCTGTTTTTCACCAGTTTTAGCGCGTAGTAAACTTTTCTTAGCTTAGTAAGCGTGTAAATTACTATGTTTTGATTTTATTTTATTTTCAGTTTAACGTCCCTTGTAGCAGCGAGACTATATGAGACGTGGACCTATATCTTAACATGGAATCCGAACCACATGAACTCCCGCTGGGAATTGAACTGTGGGGTCTTCCACTCCACTAACCGCTTAACCACGAGGGAGCTCCGAATTATTATGGTGTGCAGGTTTTTTGGTTCTCGTCTTGTCCACGAAGTTGAGATTTTGTCTCATTTTAATTTAAACCCCAAATGTGACAATCAATAATCACCTCGCTATGGGGACTTTATTAGTTCCGCTTCAGTTCTTGCTTCCGATATTTGGTTTGATGTATCGTTTTTTTTTTAATACTCTGCCCATTAGTGCTTTTTAAAAATTGTTTTGTGAACACACACTTCCTCGTAACTTATGACGAAGTTTCGCAACGTGATGAGCAGTTGTCTTTTTTTATTCTATCGCATTGCTTAAGAATGCTTACGGCCAAAAACATCTACATTGAAATTCGATCTGATTGAAGTAATTAACTATGTTACACTTCTTGACATACTCGACTTTTGTAACTTTATTCGTTGAGAGCATTTTATTTTCTCTAACACTTGTATTCTACTGGCATAGCAACTAACAGAAGTACCTGTGACTGGATTAGACCACACACAAATAATGTGCTTGATGGTAGGCTGTAGAGTTTTAGGATGCCATTTAGCTGCAAGGCTATATGAGACTGTGAACCTTCAGCTTAATGTGGGATCTCAACTGCATGAGCCCTCACCGGGCCAAAGAAATAATATACGTGAGCCTACAACGTACATGTTCAACGGCTTTTTCAAGGCAAGGAATGGATGAGTGAGTGAGAGCACGATTCGAACTGTAACGGGAATGTTCAATGTGTTGCAAACCAATGTTATGCATTTATTCCACTGTTCATCTGGGTGTATGAGGTCTTGCATTATCGTCAAGGAAAATGACATCTGATGTGGTCGTGCCTGGTCGTTTATGCTTGATTCCAGCCTTCAGATGCATTAAGAGTTTCACAGTATTGCTGTGCATTTACAGTTGTTCTTCAAGTAACTCCAGAAGAATATCGCTTTTCATGTTCCAGAAGGTGGTGAGGAGCGCTTTACCCGCCGATGAAACCGTCTAGAACTTGTTGCGAACTAGTGAGCTGAATGTTTCCACCCCATGAATGCTTGTTTCATCTCTTTTGGAGCCGCGGTGGCTCAGTGGTAGTGCGTTCATCTCTCTTGCTTGGGGTCCCGGGTTCGATCCTGGCCCCCGCCAAGTGAACTTTGTGGTGGACAAACACCGTGTGTTTGATTTTCCTCGGGGTTCTCCCGTTTCCTCCCACTTTCTTCACTCCACCATTTCATTCATTTCTCATGGGGCGTAAAACTCAAAGATTTCATTTTTTCATTTCTGATTTCATCTCTAGTGTAGTTGGTAAAATACTCGTTTCCTCTGACAATTTGGTAAAAGGCATCTGTTGACCTTCCGCTTGTAACAGAACAGATTCTGTAGAGGTATGGCCATCGTTGTTGTGTTGTGATCAGGAGAGACAACTGGTAAGGCATCCACCGCACCAAAACTTTTCTGTATCGCAGACCATCATGAATGATTGCATGTCCTCGTGCATGTCTAATGATAAGCTTCCCAACAATTATCGACAAACTTCTGTTCGTTTGAATAAGTTAACTCACCCGTTCAATGCTCTTCGCGCTACTGGATGCCGCTAGCTGTTCTGCACAGTCCTTGTCAGTCACACACTCACGCCACATGTAAACTGCCTGCAGCATAGTCTTACCATTTGCACTAACCGGACTTGGGGAAAATACGCATAAATGCGAGTCGAAGCGTGAATTTCAGGATATGACGCTCCATATGCCCATTTATACCGCATTATTGCCTGCATTTCTAGTCGTGTTTAGGATTGCGTCACACCACGGTCTGCCATTATGGTTGAGTTCACTTTTTCTCCAACGCACCAAGTCATAACAACTTTGAACAAAAATATTTAGTGTAAAGCTGTAAAAGTTTTTTTTTTTTTTTTTTCCTTCACACAAGTGGCTAAAAGTGTTTAAGTACATTATAGTAGTAATGAGGCAATTTTGTTATAAAACGCTTTTTACCGTAAGAATGTGACTTTTTTTTGGAGGGGGGGGGGGGGGGATGGTAAACTTTTACTGCTTCTTCCAGTGTCATTTGCATAAAGAGCCACTAGTTTAATTGAAGGCAGAAAGTCAGATGCTTTAAGTGTTCCAAACATTAATTGAGTGAAAATTATTTGTATATTTTTTAAAATAACGTTTTGTAGTTATTTGGTGTGGTCTTTAACTATTTAAATAAATGTACAGACATGATAGAAAATGTGAGATTCCCGTGTAAACTAGTTTCGAATGAAAATTGACCAATACTTCTTGGCACACACTGATTGTTTATCACACTTCTACCCACTTTCTTCATGTTCTTCAAACTACTGGAAAGCCAAGCAGTATTTTTACATTTTCTGTGTGTAATTTTCTAGTAATTACAGGAACATTGTTCAGTTGTACAATCTGTGATTTTGAAGTGATGTTTGGATTAATCAGTTCATTGTCAAACCGATTTGAAAATATATTCCTTGGCAACAAGAAATATCTCAAGAACGTTCTTTATTCCTAGTAATTTGTAAGTACTAGAAAATCACTCGCAAAAATTGTAAGGTTAATTCTTGTAAAAGAAAATTAAGAAATAAATAAATAAATAATAATTATAATAAAAAAAAACACGATGACTGCTTTGTGAATCATTTCTGAGTCTGTAGTCTATCTGTACAGTATCTGTATCTAGAGAGTAGATTGTCTTGTCTTCCAATACTAACCCTGAAGACGAGAACAATGTTTGTTTTTAAAACGTTGTACAAAGAGCATATCATTTAGTTGATATCCCAAGAAAAGTTATTTGTATCACATCGAAAATATTTTCAGGTCCTAAATAGTACTTTTCCCGTTTTATTCACAGGCCAACTGAACCATACACGAAGGCCGCCATTTGGCCATCACTGTTATATACATAGTAAGGCGTTGACCTTTTACTGCAGGAACATATGTGAAAGAGCGGCTTTACTCCTTTTTACTAATGATTTTCGGTGTGGTTGCCGCGGTGGCTCAGTGATAGAGCGTTCACTTCTAGTGCTTGGGGTCTCTGGTTCGATCCCAGCTCGCGCCAAGTGGGCTTTGTGGTGGACAAACACCGTGTGTGTGGTGTTTTCTCGGGGTTTCCCCATTTCTTTCCACTTTATTCATTCCATCCATTTCTCATCATCACCGTATACTGTAGCCTAGTCGACATAACCGTGGGACGTAAAACTCAAAGATTTCATTTTTTTGATTTTCGGTGTGCCAATTTGCAGTTTAGACGGGTGCCACAAGTAGGTCTAAGGCTCCCATCCATTTACAACTTTTGTAAAAATAAATTGCTGTTCTCTGTCACACGTTAAAGATACTGAGTGCTTTTATATATTGGAAATTTAAATTGTATTTCTTCTGTTAATAGGAGTACTAGGATCATGATGCATTACAAAAATAAAATTGGGAGGGGACGGTGGCTCAGTGGTATAGCACACACTTCTGGTGCTAGAGGTCCCTGGTTCCGATCCCAGACCAAGTGAGTTTGTGCTAGATATCATGTCTTTGGGTTTTCTCTGGGTTCTCCCGTTTCCTTTCACATTCTTAGTCCACCAACTCTTTCATTATTAATCACTTTCGTTAATCATCCATCTTCTGCCGGGTTCGATTCCCGGTGGGGAACACTCGGTCGAAAAATTGTTAAAGCTCTTTCAGGCCAGCCTTCCTGATTAAGGTTTTCCTTATTCACACCAAGCAAAATTCAGAGTAGTACCTAGTATACAGGTATCAAGCCGCTTCTTTCCTTCCATTTCTTCGGATAGTGTGGTCGCCGAGGGACTTCATCCCTCATACCTGACGGGCTAACGTGGCCATAGAGGCCATTGATGCCGAAAGCCCAGAAATCTAATCCGTAATCATCCATCTTCTTTAATCTAAGGGACTTATCCATAGGACATAAAACCAGAAATTTCACTTCACTATATTTCGAAATGAAATTGTGTAGTGTTTCTGTTTTAGTTTGAAAGGTAGTGACTTGGTTATGTAATTGAATGGTTTGTAATGCTCACTTCTAATATGTTAGTATTTCAGCATTAAATTTCCCTTAATTGGTAATTTCATTATACCATTTTCTTTTTGTTTTTCAGGTATCAGTGGAACGGATACCCTTTTCGACAAGCTGTGAATTTTGGTGTCTCTTTTACTAGGAGTGTACAGCACCAGAATTATATCCAATTTGGACAAAGATTTGGAGCTTATAGGGGTTGTGTGGTGGTAGATCTTATTCACTATGTGAAAGAAAGTTGTTTTATCTGCATACAAAATGCATCTATTTATTTTCACGGTTCAATTGGTACAATTTTATTTCGTGTAACTCAATCGTTGTGTTCTGTAGAAAATATTGTGCCAATGTACAATGCTTGTGTCCAGTGTAAATAAGACATTTGGTAAGTCAGAATCTGTGGACGAGGGAAATCACTCTGTGGTCTTCGGTGCACACAAACAGAATTGATAAAAGACCATGAACATCGTATTATTTTTATATTTCTAGCGACGTAGTGTAAATCTTTTATCGACAAGAAATCTATTTCCCCTGTCCGTGGATTTTGTTTTTGCCATAATTACGGACATTGTAAATTGATTGACGAAAAGAAGCTATAAATAGAATTAAAAGGAATATTTGTAAAGAAAATAGTGTTTTCTTTCTTTCTCTCAGAACTTCCTTTCGAGCAGTCTTATGAAGTACAGCGGGGCAGTCAAAAAGTTTCCAGAATGTTCAAGTTTTGGCATTTGTGACCCAATCACAATGAGTCTTGTACAGTACAGTCATTACGTTGCCTAATTATGAATTTGATACGTGTGAACAGACCATAGCAGGCAGTGTACGAGTAATGTATCTGAACGAATGAGTGTGTGGTGATCAGTTGGTGCAATTTCAGAGATCGAAGAACACGCAAACATCAAGCTCATGTACAAATTGGTATAATTTGCGTTAGATTTTGATAGCCTTAAAAACACTTTAGCACCATCAGATTTATGGATCTTCCCAAATTTAAAAATGAACTTAAAAGGTACACATTTCGCCAGCATATAAAAGATCAAAACCAACACGACGGCTGAACTTCGAAAGATACCAAAAGATCTTCTTTTTCACAGTGCTGGAGCAAGTGTGTGTATTCCGAAGGTACCCCCTTTGAAGGCGATTAAGTAAATGAGTCAGTGGCGTCACTTAGGGGGGGGGGCAGGGAGGGGCATTTCCCCCCTGAGTTTGAGATTTATATAGATTTTATCAATAGAATAGTAGTAAGTCAGTGAAAAACGCGAAATTTTACTTATACCAAGGGGTCTTCCCCCCCAAGCCAAATCTGAAATGACGCTACTGAAATGAGTACTCACGTTCGGGTAATGATGAGCTACAACAAAATTCCGGGAACTTTTTCATTGCCCCTCGTATTGTCCCATCCGTTTAAAAATTAGTGACTATATTGTCGCATCCTTTTAAAAATTAGTGACTATATATAGTCACTAATTTTTAAAAGGATGTGACAATTTATGGGGAATATTTAGCCCTATGCACTATTTTTGTGCCACAAAAATAATCTAGAACTACAAGGCCTGGATAGAATGTAATAGCCTTGCTTTATACATAGAACACCTGTTACATTCCTTCAATGTAAACATCTCCTGTGCTTATCACCTTCTACTAAATGTGTGGAAGGTGTCGTACACTATCAGCACGCCAATCTATCCATATACCTCAGGGATTGCCATATGACACGAATGATGGCTTTTCTTGTGTGATAGTGCTTCTCACGAAGCGGCTCCGTTATCTTGGCAAAAAGAGTGTCATGAAATCCCTGAAAGAATTGTTGTGAAACACGTCCGCGTGCCACTTCAATTTTGATCACGTACTTTCTTCGTCTTTCCGAAAGGCATTATTATTTCGCTTCCACTTTTCTCCTCTACGGCACTATTGCATTTGACTGAATAACACACATCCCTACCACTTCATTGTCTCACATTTCCTTATCAGCTACAGAACTCTTGTAGAGCTTAAACACAGCTCTCTGATGTGATAATAGTGCTGCCACTATTTTTATCCAACCTATATGTTATGTTATTATTTTTCGAAAATTCTAACTATAAAATGTTCCAAATGCAATTGGAACTATAAAAGCAAATTTTCCACTTTAGCTAATTTTTTTACCTGTTCTTTACATCTAATTTTAAACCTGACTTTGAAACAGTGAAAGAAAATGTGGGCGTCTCGGGAATATTTACTAAATGTTGCTTCTACTCAAATCACTAATTGCTAACGATGCATCATCATTACCACCATTTCTTATGTCTTCTGTGTTCTCTCTATAATTTCTTGAGTCACTTCCAGATCATTTATGATATCACTGGTTAGTCATCTTGGATCACTTTTCCCACTGAAATTGTTTCCAGAATCATATAGATCTAAAAGATCTCCTATCACATCGCTTTTCGACATTTTTCTTTCTGCCATCGTAAAAGAAATATGTTAAGCTTCCTTTCAAGCGGAAGAAAAGACTGCTAATGTTACAACTACATTGCAGACTATTTGCCAGCAGTTGTGCAAACATAAGAACTACGTGGAGAATAAAAGCAAGTCTGCCAAGATAAGAAATCGGATTGCAAACAGTGGTAAATTTCGGTGTAGGGAGCGTTCCGACACAGGAGTAGACGTGGAAATTTACGGGGCGGCTCACAGCTGACATAAAGAGAGCTAGGGTTAACGTGTAGAAACTATCATACTTACGTATAATTTGCCCAAAACTACTCAAACTAGTCTAATTCTGTTGATAGAATATGCTACGAATTTTTGTTGAAGACTAAGGTTTTCGAACAAAAGTAGCATGAAAGAAAGTTGTGTGGACTGTAATTTTTTTGATTTAGATCAAATTTCAACTTAGGGCACATGTGCAGCAAGTTTCACTGTTCTGTTACTTTTCTATGGGAAAAATTTCTCCAGTACTGATGGATTCACAGCGAAACATACCAGTCACATACGAAACCTATATAGTATGACAAAGGACCATAGTTATTGCACCAATCGAAAACAGATTACAGGTGCAAAGCTAAATTCTTGCATTACTTTCCTGTGGTACATAAAAAGTGAGATGCAGATGTCGCAGAAATTTCTCTTCCAGTGTACTAGTTATATAATCATTTTAATAAAAATATGTATAAATCAATCATTGTTAATCAGTTCGTGATTTTTTTAAGCATCTGAATCTAAAACATTTTGCGCACGCATTTTTTTTAAAAGACACAGTTTTTTTTTTTGTTTGTTTGTTTGTTTGTTTTGTTTATTGAAACTCATTTAATACAGCCAATCTTCATACAAAGAAATAATATTTTGTAAGAGCAAGATATCGTAAGACCAAACTTTTTCTTTGCTTTGGAGAGAATTCGAACTTTCAGGGGGTAAATAGGTTGACGGTTTTATGCTATAACGTTTGAAGTCAAAAGCGAAATTTAAGAAAGCAAGCATGTAACGTAAATTGATAAAGAAAAATTATGAAGATCAAATGTTAATATTTGGTTTCCAAAGCGGTTTATTCCAATTCTGATAAAAATACAACGGAATTTGATGCATCCAGTAGTGATGTTAATTTGATTTTCCAGTTTCTGGTCGATTCATTTCTGCAGAAAGCCGTCTTGTGGAGTTTATTATTATTATTATTATTATCAGTTTTGAGAAAGTTTCTCTTTGACACCTTGATCAAACTTATTTAAACAAAGTGGCGACAAGCCCAGAAAACCGGAAAAGGAACTTGGGAAGACCGGGAAAATCAGAAGTTTGGTATTTTCCCTACAAAGGAACAAAATAGGCGGGAAGGGAAAAAAAATGAGGTTAAAATTCTCAAAATAATAACATGGCCATATCTCGAAATCCCTTAAGGTTAGAGGCATGAATGTTGCTATTTAAGATTTTAATTTAAAATAACTAGATATATTTCAGCGGTTTTAAATGTTTCCCTTAGAAGGGAAGAAAATTTCCGGAAGTAAGAAGGCTGGGGTTGTAATTCCCAAAATAAGATGGCCATAGCTCGAAATTGCTTAAGAGTAGAGACATGCTAATTAAGATAAGATAAGATATGCTTTATCGTCATTAAACAACATTTGTTGCAATAGACATTGTCAAAAAATATAACATATATATATATATATATATATATATATATATATATATATTTACAAGTTTTATCACACTATCAGGCAAGTTTTATCTATGTATCATTGTTCTTGCTTTCAACTCTTGATAACAGATTTTTTCAAATTCAGAGATACTATATACAGAATTGCTTATAAGGAAGGATTTACAAAAGTTTTTGAAGTTGTCATGAGGCATTGACGTGACGTATTAAAGTCGTGTTTCAGCAATTTTTAATATTTCCATTAGAAGGGTAGAAATAAAGATGGAGGTTGCGATTGTTATGAAAAGATAGCCATATCTCGAATTCCCTTAAGATTATAGATATGTTAGGAATATTAGAGGGACGAGCAAATACGAGGGCCGTGGTGCAAAGTTCCCAGCTAGCAAAAGGATAATTAATTCTACATACATTTTTGAAGTTTCTAAAAATTCAAATGAAAAATGAAACCACAATAATTTATTTTTATCTCTAGATTCGTTTTCTAGAAATTACATAAGTTAAATCAAAAGACAGTATGAGAAAGGTACTTACCTTTCTGGAGGTTATAGTACGGAAGGTATAACGTCGTTATCTTCCCGCGAAAAGTTGTAGTGACGTTTATGGGGAGTGGCCAGCTTGGCTACTCGTGGCTCTCTGAGTGCAGTAGATGGTTGGTGATGATTGGCCACCCTCTTACCACACCCCCAGTGACGAGCAGGTCCAAACGCGGGAAGCCAACGACGTTATACCTTTTGGGCTATAGCAAGGAATTGACAACAAATAACGATCGGATTCGTGTTGCGAAGTGTTGAAGAATAAAGTAACATGTTATTTCTTTTTTCGTTCCACTGCTTCCTGGTCAACACACACATTAACAGCTGTTTCCAAATATGACGTTTCACTGTTAAGGGGAGTGAAATAGCACGGATGTTTTGAGTATTTCGTGGAACTGACGATCTTATCTGGACCTACCGTCTCAGGTGGAAGAAATAATAATAATAATAATAATAATAAAAGAATAAAGAATGTGGCTTACCCTTTCGTAGCTAATTACTATGCCAAAGTAACAAACTTTAAAACGTACTGTGAGAATGACAAACCAATATTCATATTTAATGCATATGTTGTTTTCACATTGTATATTGCATTTTGTTACATACAATATGTATCTCTCATTGTATAACTTTTACTTATACGAAGTCCTGACTGACTGATCAACGCCCAGGCCAAACAGCTTAAGCTAGAAACTTTGACAGTGTATAGGATTTGTAACGTAACGCCATTAAGGAAAGATTTTTGGAAATTCGATAGAGAAGAGAGGGAATGAGGTTGGAAAGTATTATTATAAAATGCCCATACTTACGAATTTCTGAAGGATAGAGACATGCAATTTGGTATATGAGCTTTCCATTTAAAATAATAAGACTCGTGTTTCACATTTTTTCAAAATATTTTCCTTAGAAAAAAAAAAAAAAAAAAAAAGATGGGGTTATAATTGTTATAACGGATGACCATACCTAGAAATCCTTTAAGGTTAAACACATGAAATTTGGTATTTTGACTTATTACTTAAAATAATTAAAAGCGTTTTTAGATATTCCCCCTATAAAGAAAGAAAAAGAGTGGGTGTTGCGATGGTTAAAATAAGATGTATATTGTAAAACTGTCCCATATAGGTTGTAGGTAGAGCAAGGTAAATTAAATGAGTGTCCGGAATCGACTCCCACTACCGGCTCTTATAAAAATTCACTATATAACAATATTTACAGAAAATACTACAATGTTGTTTTCCTCTAAATTATTAGGTTAGAAATTAGGTAGTCCTTGACCGTGGGATAGGATCTCTACAGAGACCCAAAGCATGCTAATCCAGGAGAAAGGAATAGCCAAGAATCCCGATTCTTTGGGGTTAGGTTATCCTGATGCTCCGAAGCAAGTAGTAGGAGGGACAACAGAGAACTGGTATTTGTCCGTTGGTTGCTGGCAGGGTTGGCTGGTTAAAACCTTGGTTTAAACCAGCTGTTTTTTTTTTTTTAAAAAAGTTTAAATCAAAAGACAAAAAATCTTCGTAAAAGAGTAAGTGTTCGTAAAATGTTGAACACACATTTGTGGGTTATCACGTTTCACTTCCGTATATTATTTGTATTATATTCAGACCTAAATTCCCCATTCATCACTAGGGTTGCCATATTTTAAAATTAGAAAAGCTGGGGGATTCTGAACCGTAATTACTGATCTGAACTTATGTATTACAAATACTGACCTGGGAACCTTCGGACCATTTTTCTTAGTGATTTCTTTAAGGGACACTTCCAATGTGCTTTTCTATCGAAACTACAGTAATACTAATTTAGTTTTTGCCTTTAATGTTATTAAGTTCAACAAATGCGAGTCTCGAATTGTAAAGTTAGCATTAAATAAGTATTACAGTAAAATATCTGTAAGGTTTTTTTTTTTTTTTTTTTTTTTTTTTTTTTTTTTTTTTTTAAGCGTCATACGGTAGATATTGTTCATACGGTTTTCTCTATAAGAAACTCAAAATGATTTATATGAAGTCATGAAGTCAAGTATGTTTGTTACAACATCCACGAACGAACATTCATACGTACGTATAGACTCTCCTGTACATTACATTAAAAACTCATGAACTACACAAAGAAAACCACTGTGCATTAGAGCAAATCTCTTATTAGCAAACAGCTCTGCGCTCGCGCACAGGGCAAATAGCACACAGCCAGAGCCTGAGCCTGAGCGCGAGTCCAAATTTAACTCAATCACGATTGAGATTGACACAGACATGTAGCGGTTTACGTTGAATATAACAACACTTTATCAACAAAGTCGTTTTAGATTTTTCTCAAATCCAAAAAAGCGGATGGTTTTTCGTGATTAAGAGATAATTAAGCGGGGGACGAATATAGGACCTGAAAATCGGGTAATATGGCAAACATATTTATCATTCAAGGAGATTGTACTACAAAAGCAACTTTTTTTTTAATTTTATGAATGTTTCTTTTGTGATTTTGTGTAAAAAAAAAAAAAACTTCTGTTTAAAAGAAAGTCATAAATACCTGTATGTTAAGCCAATGATTTTTACAACAATTAAATCACATATTGATGTAGATAATAAATCAAACACACCTACCTCTTGGTGCTAAGTTGAAATTACTGTTTCTGCATCGATAAAAAGCATATTTTCGGAAAAAAATAGGGTGACGAAATACATTATGGAACAAAAGCAATGTATTCATCGTCATTTTCAACTGATCCAGTGTTACCGCATCCTCTAGAAAAATGATGCACAGGTATGCATCCCTAGCTTCTCTCAATCATTTACATAGCAAGATCAGGAACTGGCTAGCTCGTGTTTGAAGGATTTTTCGGGCTCTGGGTCCACACTGTGTAAGTTAGTGCAGCTAATCATGGTAGAGACTCTTTATGCACACTTCGAGGTGATATTTAACGTTGGAACGAACGAGACAAATCCTGTAACTCATCAACTCCGCAATTTTTCAGTTCTTTTTTTTTTTTTTTTCTTATTTTAAAGTTGAAAAAAAAAAATCTTTTTTCTGATATACGTTGATCTGATTACAACATTCCAACTGATGTTCAATTCGAGGAAATGATAAAAAGTAACACTTTTTACATCAAAATTTACTAAATATTTTAGAAATTTTCTGCACTTTTTAGTACTTACTGCAATGACTCCCCACGATTTTGCTATTATCATAGCTATCTGAAACTCGAGTTCTAATGGCTCCAGGCGTGACCAACACACATTGATAGCTAATTAGCCAGAAAAAAAATAATCTTTTTTTTGAACTTTTGTTCCACTATGACCCGGCTCCGGTTGAGAAGTTTTTCCATGGATTTCTTCATTTTCCCAAGATTAATATAAACACTATGGGCTTTATGCAGAGTCCTTTTGACTTATGATTAGCGTCATACGAAAGGCCTGACTACTGCAGAAAACATATGTTAGTCGAACTCTTTAGTATGGCACTAATCACACTTCAGAACGACTCTGCATAAGCCCTTATATCTTGAAACGCGAGACGAAGAAAAGTTGTTTAAAAACAAACATTAAAGAAAAAAAGGGAAGTAAAATGAAATATTTTATTTTATATAACTTTTCATTCAGGGATGATACCAGAGGGGGCAAGTGGGATGATCGTTCTCCGGAAACGGATCTACGCCTGTCCTCAGTCATGTATTTTAATATAGGTCAAGCAACATCTAATATAGCTCTGCAATCTTTTAGAAAAATATAGCTCCCCAAAAATTTGTCTGCTCCATCGTTTGTTTTTCTCAAGAGATTCATGTGCTAGACAAAAGTCTCTCCTACATTGTCATACAGACACATGATCAGTGCACTCAGGCCTATCTGTCTGCATTATCTCCTGTTTTGCTCACCTTTGCTCTACTGTTATCGGTCTGGACCGATCTGAACTATTACTGCATTTCGCATTGCATGCAAGCTTATTGCAGAGTAGGCTTCACCTATTTTATGTGCATTTTACATTAGGGTTGCCAACCGTCCGGTATTTTACCAGAGAGGTCGGGTTTTTGGCCACCTTGTCCGGCGTCCGGTACGACCTCAAAACGACGTTAAATGTCCGACAATTTTTCCTCTTACTAGTCCTATTCTCTGTTCTATTCATATTATTTTGGAGTGACGAAAGGAATCGTTTGTCGATGAACATGGTTAAAGCAGAGCTTATAATTCGCTTTGATATCGACCTGTCGTGCGCGGAATTTACTGAATTTATCAGAAATGCTAAAGGGCAACAAAAGTATATTTTCAAGAGTGCAGCTAGCACTGGTTCATCCCCAGGTACATCTTCCAATTAAATAATGCATCCAGATCCAGCAAAAGTATGTAGGAATTATGAGACATTACCAGCCTCAGGGAAGCTGGTAAGACTTATTTTTCAAGTATATTTTGTGAATGTCATACTTATATTGCCAATCATATTTGTTGTTCTGTTTTAAATACGATGTATTATTGATGATGGACTACAAAAATTACATGTGCCGACTGAATCAAAACTGGAATAAATAAGTTTAATAAATGTTTCAAAAGTAATTAAAGTTATTAAATTCAAACTCCGAATCGCTCAATTTTATCTGAAGTAATCAGTTTCAGGTTGTTTAGAATTTTGACGATCGATGATTTCATAATCTTCAGAGTATACGTAGTCCAGGAGTTTGTCCGGTATTTTCATTTTAAAAAGTTGGAAACCCTATATAACGTTGTTGTTCTTTACTGGACTTGAAAGTAAAATAAGTAACATTGGATACCTGTAAATTGAGATGTAGAAGTTGCCCCACGCACTCAGTGAAGAGTAGTCGTGTCGAAAAAACTGAACCATCAAGTATTCCAGATGAAAGGTAATGGTATATAATTGCATGCAAATTGATTATACGAATCCATACACAAATTCATGAAATATATACTTCCTTCTATCTGCATTCACTTTTTGTACCTTCAGCAATCATTCTTGATGTATGCATTTGCATTCTCCGGTGCAGATTCACTTTAAAATGTCTTGTGCAAAAACCCCAACCTGTGCTAGGTAGCAACGAAAAACACGAGTCAGGGCAGAGGGTGCGTCTTGAGAGAGCAGGCGCGTCAGCGATGGTAGGTATACGCCTAAATGCGGAAAACCATTGTTTTCACGATGCAAAGGTACGCGATTGTTCCCTTCATTTACACTATCACTTACAAATCTTAAAGAAACTTACCTTTTACTATTTTCCACATTTCGCCACTCTTTCATGCTGACGATTTGTAAGAACTTCACCAACACTTCAATGGCTTCACTTCTTCACTCTTCACCTTCGTATATTCTGAATCACCTTCCTTCACTTTATAAACCGTGTTCAATGGCTACATGAAGGAGAATGTGTGCAACATGTTACATTTCGATTTCCTTTTCTCTACGTACAATCCGTGTCGGACGTAACAACACAACGTACTTCGATTATTCACATACTGGTTTATTAGGTCTACAACATTATTACTAATTTATTCTGTAAATTTTAGAAATTGTCCATCCGTCATCACTTACTTTATGGGCAAATACGTACAAAATTCGACTTTCATGAATTTATTTCACATACAAACGCATCTCAGGTAAAAACATACCATATTTTTATTATTTACACACTTCTCTATTGAAATATTACTATCATCAATTACCTGTTTCGATGGTTTAAATTAAGAAAAAATAGTAATATGTTCCGTGTCAGTCACTTTTTACTGTTGCTAAAGTGCTCTCTTATCGACCATTTTCGATGATTTATAAACTGTCCTGTATATATATATTAGGGTGGTCCTTAATTTTTGATTTCGGAATTTCTATGGACGAACCCCCTAAAATGGTTCCATATGGGACTAAATTAAGCCAGGAGAAAAATTAGCTTCATTGAATAATATTAAATGGTGCCTTAAGCGGCCTAAAGTTTTTAATCCGATTACAATACATACGTAGTATATGGGAAAAATCTGGAATAAACTGTTGTAGTTTAGAAATGGCGTAACGGAATGAAAAGATAACTTGGATAATTTAACTAGATGAAGAAACATACCTAATTTTGTAAAGTATTGTCATAGAGGCCATCTTGAAGTCCGCCATCTTGGATTCAGGTCAAAATGTTTAAACAGAAAGAGGATCATGTGACATATTGTTTTGAGGTAGCGTTTCATAAGAAGCACAAATCTGGCACTATTTTAAAGATAGCTTTAGTCTTTTTCGCAGGTAATAATTCTTGCACTACTAACAGTAGACATGAGTTTGGCACGAAAAGAACGAAAGGGATATGCACGGATTCAAAAGAAAGAGGAACGCAAAAGAAAATGCACTTCTGAAAATGATTTGCTTGAACTTTATACATCAAAAGAAATGAAGGCAAGCAGTTCAAGTAATGAAGAGGATAGCCCAGTTGAGAATGTTCTAGAAAATGTAAAAATGGATGCATGTGTGCCGGACCCTTCAAGAGATGTAACAAGGAAAAAACTAATTTTATTACTCAAAGACTGGTTGCTGCTCTTGATCGATACAAGTTCACTGATAGAGCAGCGATACATATTCTGACAGCGACGGCAGAAGCATTAGGCTGTAATGTAGAGGAACTAGTAATAAATAGGTCTTTCATTTATCGATTCTGAGAGCAAATCCGTAGCGAAGTTAACACAGTACAACAAAAAACAATTCCTGAGTGCATCAAGTACGTTGGTTGTGCACTGGGATGGAAAACTACTGCCGACTTTGACTGGCAGAGAGACTGTCGACAAGTTATCAAGAATTATTACAGGAGATGGTCATGAGGGGCTAATTGGTGTTCCCATTTTGTCATCATTATGAGAACATACTGTTTCTACTATAGTTTGTTCACTTTAAGAATGGAACTTAGTAAAGTTCGTGCAGGCAGTTTGTTGTGACACGACTCTCTGCTATATGGGTCATGTCAACGGTGCTTGCATTCTGCTAGAGCAGAAGCTCCAAAATAATCTTCTATACCTTCCTTGTAGATATCATATTTATGAATTGGTTTTAAAATATGTATTTCATAAGTGTTGTGTTTCGTTTGCATCTGGACGGCACGTTCCCCTATTGAAGTGTTTTCAGAACAAATGGTGTAAAATAGATTGCACAAAGTTTATTCCAGGAATTGATTATGATAATGTAAGGAACAATATTTGCAATGTAATGCTGCATGTAGACGATTCAAGAAAGCTTGAAGAAGATCAATCAATACCTCAAATTTACACGTTCAAAGGAGTATTGTTCGAGACACTTGAAAATATTACATAATTTAGAAAACAGGTCAATTGATTTTGCAGCAATCCCATCGAATTTTCACGAAGTAGTTTGTCCCTTTTACATTAAATGCGAGTTAGGTTAGGTGACGTTAAAAAAGTAAAGCGCTGCTTAGGTATAAAATCGTTCCCTATACTAAGCTTTTTTTTAAAAAAAAAATCTGATTCTTCAAATGGCGTGCTGATGACAGAACCACACTCAAAAAGAAAAATAGAACTGTTTCCTAAAATTGCGTGTATCACGAGGCAATGACGGCCATTTTATGCTATTTATGCTTTAGCATAGAAAACTGTTTTAAGAAAAGGCTGAAATCACAGAAAACCAAAAGAAGCAATGATAATATTTTTCAGCTACAGGACTTACCGCCCATATCTGCATCAGACTTTCTTCACAAATACAGTGAGTGTAAAAAGTATTCATACAGGCAATATTTTTGTAAAAAAATGTGATTTTGTCCCGCTTCCATGATATGTAGATCCAACTCACTGGGCAATTAGAAAAAAGGTGTTCCGGGAAGGAAGACTTGGGGGAAGTATAAACAACAAATGCTATTTTGACCTCTCTTTATAGGGACAAAAATGGAAAAGTCTGAAAATTCATGTGCAAAAAGTATTCATACAGTACCACAACTCTTACAGGAATACCTCACTCTCCGTGTACAGAAACGAATGACAGGCCTATAAAGGCACTCTAATTTGTTCTACATTCCCGTGGAGTGTATTCAAGTTCACAACATTATCGCGGAGTTTGGAAGTACGGCAGTATGGGGCATAAGGCTCGTGAAACTACAGAAGAGGAACGAAGAATTATAATTCATCTGCATAACCAGTGTAAGTCACTTTCTGAAATCACAAGCATTGTTGGTAAGCCTAGAGGGACTATTCATAGTATTATTGATAGAATGGGACAGAGAAAAAACGTTGAAAAATGCACTTAGAACAGGTCGTCCAGTGAAATTAAATACGTGTTGTCAGTCATTGATAGTTCGAAAAATAAAAAAGCATTTGCGTCTGAGTGTGTCAGAGCTTGCAAGTGAGCTTCATAATGAACTTAAAGTGCATGTCTCACATTCTACGATTCGCGATTACTTGAGAAAGCGTGGCGTTCATGGTTGGGTAGCCCGAAGAAAATATTTTGTGAGTGAAGTCAATAGGAAGAAAAGGTTAACATTTGCCAAAGAACACCGAAATACACCACAATAATTCTGGAATCGTGTGATATTTACGGATGAAAGTAAATTCAACATTTTTGAATCGGATGGACGAACCATGGTGTGGAGGCAAAAGAATACATAGTTTCGAAAACAAAACCTGAAACCTACAGTGAAACATGGTGGTGGTTCTATCATGGTTTGGGGGTGTATGAGTGCATCTGGTGTAGGGTCCTTGCACTCTATAGATGGTAGTATGAACCATTATCTGTACACTGATATTTTAAAATCGAATCTCCATTCATCTGCTGACAAATGGGCATTAGACAAAACTTCATATTCATGCAGGGCAAAGATCCAAAGCATTCCGCTTTAAACACGCGCCTTTGGATCTTGTACAGTACGCTAAAGTACATGCTAACACCTCCCCAATCCTCCTTCACTAATCCCATTGAGCATCTATGGGACTACCTTGATAAACAGATTAGAAAACGACCGATTTCGAATAAACAAGACTTGCAAAATGCTCTGCAAGAGGAATGGCAGAAAATTCCCTCATCAAAAACCAAGACTTTGGCAATGTCAATGGCAAAGCGTATTAAAGCTATTAAAGCAGTTAAAGGACCTCCTACGAAGTACTAAAGTGGCCCAATCTGACCAAAACAAAGGCACTAAGTGAAATGTATGAATACTTTTTGTTGATTGATATTTCTTTCTTTTCACTACCTTTTTGAATTTCCTGCACGAATAGTAGATTCTTTTTCAGCTACAGTCCTAATTTGTTTCATATCAGTGTATTTTTGTGTTATATTAACTACACTTGAAGAAATAAAATACAAATTTTCAGTTCAAGTGGTGTTTTCTCACCGTGATAAGTTACATGTTACCATTTTCTGAGGTGTATGAATACTTTTTACATTCACTGTATATCCCTGTTTTGTTACTGGTTAAGAATAACCCGTCAAACGAATAGTAATTTTACTGTTAAAATGTGTGAGTGTGTATGAAGGAGAATTATCTGAAATACCGTAATAATTCCCACTGTCGAAACATGCCTGTATAATGTAGGAAACCAGTATTTTATGTTTAAAAGTTTAATGTTACTAGTATCAAATCATTACAAGAGATATAGTTCAGTTCAAATGAGTGAATACGATGTCAAGGGTTTGTTGCACTATTCTAATTTATACATGATTCTTATTCTTGTACTATAACCTCCGTCGATGACGCGCCTGCTCCGTACGGGCTACTCTCCCGTGGATCCCCTTCAGTGCTCCTGCCCTGACACTGTTAAATAGCATCTCGATTTTTATTTATTATTTTTGCACAGTCTTGTATGCAGCATATGTTAGGTTGCACATTTGTACCTTACGGAAAAGCACTAGTAAAATTATCCTGCACGCGTGAAAGCAACCTCTATCTTAAGAAATAATTTCTCAAATACTACGTGTGGATTTCGTGATAAACTAATTAGATTACAGTAGGATAACATTTTATCATTTCCAGGATACTTCAGTTTGCGAGCATATTATAAATCTGTATACAATTATTTGATATCAAAGATTAATAACAGTACAAAACGTCTTATTAAATCAAGAAAAGTCAGTTATATGTTGTTGTTTTTTTTATTTAATGAGCTCTTCTTTCTTAATCTACACCCGGTATTCTTGTATATTAAATTCACAAATTAATACTTATACTTTTCATTGCCTCAAAATTTAACAAAAGTTATGAGCATGCAAGCATTATAACTATATAAATCGTGAATATTATCAACAAAAAATACTAACAATATCTTCCGGCGCAAATATTAGCTTTTTTTTTTATACGATACACACTTTGAATATCAGATAATTATGCAAAGAAGTAACGAAAAGATATTTATTCAACTACAGCTAAGTCTCACGACGCCATCGTACTTGTTTTGTATTTTCCTGCACTCAAACTCAAGCCTGTTTAAAAATATTTCTCTTTCGCCGACAGTTTCGTTTAACGAAACAAATAAAAACGGGTTTTGGGGGAGTATGCATTTCTCTGATACCACTTATGTTAGTAGTAATCGCGTCACTTTAGGACACTTTTTGGCCCCTGGGTCCCTGCCTCAGGACCCATGGTCCCTGGCCCGGGGTCAATGACCTAGGGGTACCATGGCCCACCCCCTAAAATTTGGCAGGGGTACATAGGACCACCCCCAGGACCCATGGTCCCTGGCCCGGGTCAATGACCTAGGGGTACTTAGGACCACCCCCTCTAGAATTTGGCAGGGGTACATAGGAACCCCCCCTTAAATTTTGGAAATTGCCAAATCTAAAAATTTGGTGTGGTAGCCTAGGACCATAGTATGTACCTCTATTAGTATTGGGGGTCTATGTCGTTTCCTTTCATGGGTAAAAAATTGCCAAAAATTTAAATTTCGGAGGTTTTTGACCTAATTTATCCCCTTTGATGGGGTATTATTATCCTATATGGTTATATGAGCATATACAGGGGTTCATTACCTTTCATAAGACATGGGTATATTGGTGCACCCCTTTAAATTTTTGGGAGGTGTACCTTGGCCCACCCTTCAATTTTGGAAATTGCCCAATTTAAACATTTTGGTACAATAGTATAGAACCATAGTATGTATTACTATAAATTTGGGTGGTCCACTTCGTTCCCTTTCAGGTGTAGTAATCGCCCCACTTGAGGCCATTTTTACCGCCCCCTGGAGCGAGGCGCCTGCCGCCGCCGCCAAAATTTTGCGCCCCGGGCGCCCGGCGCCCATTTTTTGGGTTACGTGGCCCGGGGTCAATAACCTAGGGGTACATAGGATCACCCCTTTTAGATTTTGGTAGGGGTACCATGGCCCACCCCCTAAATTTTGGCAGGGGCACCTAGGACCATCCCCCTTAAATTTTGGAAATTGCCAAATCTAAAAATTTGGTGTGGTAGCCTAGGACCATAGTATGTCCCTCTATCAGTATTGGGTGTCTATGTCATTCCCTTTCATGGGTAAAAAAATTGCCAAAAATTCAAATTTCGGGGTTTTTTGACCTAATTTATCCCCTTGGATGAGGTGTTATTATCCTATATGGTTATATGGGCGTATACAGGGGTCCATTACCTTTCATAAGATATGGATATATTAATGCGCCCCTTGATTAATTTGGGAGGGGTACCTTGGCCCACCCCTTTAATTTTGGAAATTGACCAATTTAAACATTGGGTATTATAGTACAGGATCCTAATATGTATTATGATAAATTTGGGTGGTCCACCTCGTTTCCTTTTAGGGGTACAAAATTGCCAAAATATAAACGTAAGCAATACGTTGTACCACGTGTTTGTTCTCTTGGCCCAATTTATTTCCTTGGATGAGGTCCTATTACCTTATATGGTTATATGGTTATGTATAGGGGTCTATTCCCTATCATAAGACATAGGTACATTTGTGCACCCCTTTAAAAATTTGGGAGGGGTACCTTGGCCCACCCCTTAAATTTTAGAAATTGACCATTTTACATATTTAGTATAATAGTACAGGATCCTAATATGTATTATGATAAATTTGGGTGGTCCACCTCGTTCCCTTTTAGGGGTACAAATTTGCCAAAATATAAACGTAAGCAATACGTTGTACCACGTGTTTGTTCTTTGACCTAATTTATCCCCTTGGATGAGGTCCTATTACCTTATATGGTTATATGGGCGTATACAGGGGTCCATTACCTTTCATAAGATATGGATATATTAATGCCCCCCTTGAAAAATTTGGGAAGGGTACCTTGGCCCACCCCTTAAATTTTAGAAATTGACCAATTTAAACATTGGGTATTATAGTACTGCACCCTAATATGTATTATGATAAATTTGGGTGGTCCACCTCGTTCCCTTTTAGGGGTACAAAATTGCCAAAAATATAAACGTAAGCAATACGTTGTACCACGTGTTTGTTCTCTTGGCCCAATTTATTTCCTTGGATGAGGTCCTATTACCTTATATGGTTATATGGTTATGTATAGGGGTCTATTCCCTATCATAAGACATAGGTACATTTGTGCACCCCTTTAAAAATTTGGGAGGGGTACCTTGGCCCACCCCTTAAATTTTGGAAATTGACCAATTTAAACACTGGGTATTATAGTACAGGATCCTAATATGTATTATAATAAATTTGGGGTAGTCCACCCCGTTCTTTTTCATGGGTAAAGAACTACCAAAAATTAAATTTCGGAGGTTATTGACCCCTTTGATAAGGATTTAACATGTTATATGGGTATGTACAGAGGTTTATTACCTTCATATGTTTATGTGCCCTTTTAAATTTGGGAATTATCAAATAACAAAATTCGGTAAACCTTTTCTAGGACCCATTGGTGTTCCTCTTATGGCCAAATATTCAAAATTTAAAGGTTATTGACCGGCTTTATTATTGAATAACTACAGGATTTATTACTTTTTCATAAGACACAGGTGTATTTGTGTACCAATCTTTAATTTTGGGAGGGGTACATTTCTTATTGTCATATCAATAATTGATAATTGTTCTTAAAATTGGATAGTATCTCATTCATTGGGTAAATCATTGTCAAATATGAGTATGATCACGTGATCAGTTATTGACCTATGATGGGATTAGGAGTCCAGGACATTGGTACATTTAAACTTTGTAGGATAATTTGAGAATGCGTCATTGGTTTCGATTATTCCAGCCAAATATAAACGTAAGCAATACGATGTACCACGTGATTGACCTTGATGAGGTAGTGTACAGGGATACATAGCTAACCTTATTGAAACTTATGACTCATAGTCTTAAGGGAATACATGCTACAACAGTGGCAAAGTTATTGTTGATGCAATTTGATTGGTTGATCACTATCTTTCGTGCAATCTGATTGGCTGATCACTATCTTTCGTGCAATCTGATTGGTTGATGAGTTTCAAATCTTTGCTGCATTCAGTTTTGTTTTAACATTTGAAAAGTTTGAAACTTTGGTTTGACATTTTTTCGTTTGATATTTTTAGTTTAAAAATGTTTGTTTCGAAAATTTTTGTTTGAAAATTTTGTTTCAAAATTTTGTTTGAAACTTTTCGTTTGAAATTTTTGTTTGAAAAATTTTTGTTTGAAAATTTTGTTTGAAAATTTTTTTTTGTAAATTTTTGTTTCAATTTTTTTTGTTTAAAATTTTTTCGTTTGAAATTTTTCGTTTCCAAAATTTTTTTCTGTTTAAAAATTTTTGTTTGAACAGTTTTGTTTGGAAAATTTTGTTTCAAATTTTTTTTGTTTGAAAATTTTTGTTTGACATTTTTTTTTAAAGTTTGTGCACTCATTAGTAAAGAACCGGAACTGTTTAGAACTAAAACCTCTGGCAACATTATGGTGCAATAGTACACATCAGAATATGGGGTTGTACTTGAAATGAAAAAGCACAATTCATTGAAATGGATCATTTTATTACACTCCACATACATCCATACCAGATAGTTGTTCTGGATATTGTCGATACAATGTATTTTGAACTTCTTGCACTAGTTTGTCTTTAGCATATAATTTTAATTCCAATTGAAGTCTTTTAAGATCTATTGCAATATCAATTGGTGGAAACTCAATGTCCATTTGATCACAAATAAACTGTTTATCAATACAGGTATGCCCCCACGAACGATGTTGACAACCATCACAATATCTAGATACGTGTTGTACAATATGCATAACACATTTTTCAAAATAGTACTTTTTCAGGAATATACTTGTTTTGTTGCACACTTCCACTGCATGTTTAACACACTGAAATACGCTGATGAATTTGTTCCATTCCGTTTGCGTTAGATACACCATGTTGCGAGGAACATGGAATGTACTCTTTTTACGTAACAGCACCATCTTCTCTTCGAGGACTGTAAGCAGCACCACTTCATGATTTGAGCCTAATGATTTGACTATGGTCACATTTAGCTCATCATGAAAATAATCGTTCATTTGGTCGATTCGTGAACATAATATTTGCCATTCTTCACAGGTCAGTTGTACACCAAATTGTTCTGCTTTGCCTAATCGAATCACTGGTTCAAATGATCTAGCACTGATACCAATCATCACATGTTTTGTTTGAAATATATTTATTGGATAATAGCTTGCGAAGATGAACTCTTTATCGTTAGAAGTACACATCTTTCCTCCTGAAAAGCACTTGCTCAAATGATTTCGTGGGATGACACTGTATTGGTTGATTTATAGAACTACGGCTCACGTCATTGGAAAGGAATGTGCTGACGTTTGAATTCATGGTTTCATCACAGTTGCTGACGTCATGCTGACCAACCAAATTCATACAACTATGTCTGACGTCAAAGGAATGTGCTGACGTTTGAATTCATGATTTCATCACAATTGCTGACGAATCTGGCTGTGTACTAAATTCAAATTGATGACTTCGACCCAAGAATCCTTTGTAACATAAAGATACAGATCCAGTGTTTAAGAAACGCAGCAGTTCTTCTTGTTTTGATGCTTCCATGGGAAAATATCTTGCTGGTAAAATTATATTCTTATCATTTTCAAGCTTCACTACGATTCTTAATCCAAACTTTGTAGGGATTTTTTCGCTAGCTAAGATTCTATAAGGTACATTCTGTTGTAAATCAGTAATCTTGGTAAATGATTTCATCACATCACGTGTGTTTAGAAACTGCAGACAAGTAGCCATGATGATGTTATCATGAATACTAACTCGAACGATACTTATATATGATGCAAAACTGATGACGTTGCATTATCATGTTCTGACGTGTACTATTGCACCACAATGTTGCCAGAGGTTTTAGTTCTAAACAGTTCCGGTTCTTTACTAATGAGTGCACAAACTTTAAAAAAAAATGTCAAACAAAAATTTTCAAACAAAAAAATTTGAAACAAAATTTTCCAAACAAAACTGTTCAAACAAAAATTTTTAAACAGAAAAAAATTTTGGAAACGAAAAATTTCAAACGAAAAAATTTTAAACAAAAAAATTGATAAAATTTACAAAAAAATTTTCAAACAAAATTTTCAAACAAAAATTTTTCAAACAAAAATTTCAAACGAAAAGTTTCAAACAAAATTTTGAAACAAAATTTTCAAACAAAAATTTTCGAAACAAACATTTTTAAACTAAAAATATCAAACGAAAAAATGTCAAACCAAAGTTTCAAACTTTTCAAATGTTAAAACAAAACTGAATGCAGCAAAGATTTGAAACTCATCAACCAATCAGATTGCACGAAAGATAGTGATCAGCCAATCAGATTGCACGAAAGATAGTGATCAACCAATCAAATTGCATCAACAATAACTTTGCCACTGTTGTAGCATGTATTCCCTTAAGACTATGAGTCATAAGTTTCAATAAGGTTAGCTATGTATCCCTGTACACTACCTCATCAAGGTCAATCACGTGGTACATCGTATTGCTTACGTTTATATTTGGCTGGAATAATCGAAACCAATGACGCATTCTCAAATTATCCTACAAAGTTTAAATATACCAATGTCCTGGACTCCTAATCCCATCATAGGTCAATAACTGATCACGTGATCATACTCATATTTGACAATGATTTACCCAATGAATGAGATACTATCCAATTTTAAGAACAATTATCAATTATTGATATGACAATAAGAAATGTACCCCTCCCAAAATTAAAGATTGGTACACAAATACACCTGTGTCTTATGAAAAAGTAATAAATCCTGTAGTTATTCAATAATAAAGCCGGTCAATAACCTTTAAATTTTGAATATTTGGCCATAAGAGGAACACCAATGGGTCCTAGAAAAGGTTTACCGAATTTTGTTATTTGATAATTCCCAAATTTAAAAGGGCACATAAACATATGAAGGTAATAAACCTCTGTACATACCCATATAACATGTTAAATCCTTATCAAAGGGGTCAATAACCTCCGAAATTTAATTTTTGGTAGTTCTTTACCCATGAAAGGGAACGAGGTGGACCACCCCAAATTTATTATAATACATATTAGGATCCTGTACTATAATACCCAGTGTTTAAGTTGGTCAATTTCCAAAATTTAAGGGGTGGGCCAAGGTACCCATCCCAAATTTTTTCAAGGGGTGCATCAATGTACCCATGTCTTATGATAGGAAATGAACCCATATACATGACCATATAACCATATAGGGTAATAAAACCTCATCAAAGGGGAGAAATTGGGCAAAAACAAAACACGTGGTATAACGTATTGCTTACGTTTATATTTTGGCAATTTTGTACCCCTAGAAGGGAACGAGGTGGACCGCCCAAATTTATCATAATACATATTATTATCCTGTACTATAATACCCAATGTTTAAATTGGTCAATTTCCAAAATTAAAGGGGTGGGCCAAGGTACCCCTCCCAAATTTTTCAAGGGGTGCATTAATATACCCATGTCTTATGATAGGAAATGAACCCCTGTATACGTTCATATAACCATATAGGGTAATAAAACCTCATCAAAGGGGAGAAATTGGGCCAAAACAAAACACGTGGTATAACGTATTGCTTACGTTTATATTTAGGCAATTTTGTACCCCTAGAAGGGAACGAGGTGGACCACCCAAATTTATCATAATACATATTAGGATCCTGTACTATAATACCCAATGTTTAAATTGGTCAATTTCCAAAACTAAAGGGGTGGGCCAAGGTACCCCTCCCAAATTTTTCAAGGGGTGCATTAATATACCCATGTCTTATGATAGGAAATGAACCCCTGTATACGTTCATATAACCATATAGGGTAATAAAACCTCATCAAAGGGGAGAAATTGGGCCAAAACAAAACACGTGGTATAACGTATTGCTTACGTTTATATTTTGGCAATTTTGTACCCCTAGAAGGGAACGAGGTGGACCACCCAAATTTATCATAATACATATTAGGATCCTGTACTATAATACCCAATGTTTAAATTGGTCAATTTCCAAAATTAAAGGGGTGGGCCAAGGTACCCCTCCCAAATTTTTCAAGGGGTGCATTAATATACCCATGTCTTGTGAAAGGTAATGGACCCCTGTATACGTTCATATAACCATATAGGGTAATAATACCTCATCCAAGGGGATAAATTAGGTCAAAAACCAAACACGTGAATGTATTAAAATTTGGCAATTTCGTACCCATGAAAGGGAACGAGGTGGACCACCCAAATTTATAGTAATATATATTAGGGTCCTATACTATTATACCAAATATGTAAAATGGTCAATTTCTAAAATTTAAGGGGTGGGCCAAGGTACCCCTCCCAAATTTTTAAAGGGGTGCACAAATGTACCTATGTCTTATGATAGGGAATAGACCCCTATACATAACCATATAACCATATAAGGTAATAGGACCTCATCCAAGGAAATAAATTGGGCCAAGAGAACAAACACGTGGTACAACGTATTGCTTACGTTTATATTTTGGCAATTTCGTACCCATGAAAGGGAACGAGGTGGACCACCCAAATTTATAGTAATATATATTAGGGTCCTATACTATTATACCAAATATGTAAAATGGTCAATTTCTAAAATTTAAGGGGTGGGCCAAGGTACCCCTCCCAAATTTTTAAAGGGGTGCACAAATGTACCTATGTCTTATGATAGGGAATAGACCCCTATACATAACCATATAACCATATAAGGTAATAGGACCTCATCCAAGGAAATAAATTGGGCCAAGAGAACAAACACGTGGTACAACGTATTGCTTACGTTTATATTTTGGCAAATTTGTACCCCTAAAAGGGAACGAGGTGGACCACCCAAATTTATCATAATACATATTAGGATCCTGTACTATTATACTAAATATGTAAATTGGTCAATTTCTAAAATTTAAGGGGTGGGCCAAGGTACCCTTCCCAAATTTTTCAAGGGGTGCATTAATATGTCCATATCTTATGAAAGGTAATGGACCCTTGTATACGCCCATATAACCATATAAGGTAATAGGACCTCATCCAAGGGGATAAATTAGGTCAAAAGAACAAACACGTGGTACAACGTATTGCTTACGTTTATATTTTGGCAAATTTGTACCCCTAAAAGGGAACGAGGTGGACCACCCAAATTTATCATAATACATATTAGGATCCTGTACTGTTATACTAAATATGTAAAATGGTCAATTTCTAAAATTTAAGGGGTGGGCCAAGGTACCCCTCCCAAATTTTTAAAGGGGTGCACAAATGTACCTATGTCTTATGATAGGGAATAGACCCCTATACATAACCATATAACCATATAAGGTAATAGGACCTCATCCAAGGAAATAAATTGGGCCAAGAGAACAAACACGTGGAACAACGTATTGCTTACGTTTATATTTTTGGCAATTTTGTACCCCTAAAAGGGAACGAGGTGGACCACCCAAATTTATCATAATACATATTAGGGTGCAGTACTAATACCCAATGTTTAAATTGGTCAATTTCCAAAATTTAAGGGGTGGGCCAAGGTACCCTTCCCAAATTTTTCAAGGGGTGCATTAATATATCCATATCTTATGAAAGGTAATGGACCCCTGTATACGCCCATATAACCATATAGGATAATAACACCTCATCCAAGGGGATAAATTAGGTCAAAAAACCCCGAAATTTGAATTTTTGGCAATTTTTTTACCCATGAAAGGGAATGACATAGACACCCAATACTGATAGAAGTACATACTATGGTCCTAGGCTACCACACCAAATTTTTAGATTTGGCAATTTCCAAAATTTAAGGGGGATGGTCCTAGGTGCCCCTGCCAAAATTTAGGGGGTGGGCCATGGTACCCCTACCAAAATCTAAAAGGGGTGATCCTATGTACCCCTAGGTTATTGACCCCGGGCCACGTAACCCAAAAAATGGGCGCCGGGCGCCCGGGGCGCAAAATTTTAGCGGCGGCGGGCGCCCCCTAGGTCATTGACCCCGGGCCACGTAACCCCAAAATGGGCGCCGGGCGCCCGGGGCGCAAAATTTTGGCGGCGGCGGCGGGCGCCTCGCTCCAGGGGGCGGTAAAAATGGCCTCAAGTGGGGGCGATTACTACTATGTTCAAGGTTGGTTTAAATGTGTTCAAGCATCACATTCACCATTACAAGACCTCCAATATTTGAAAAGTTTGTACAGCTATAGACAAATATATGCTGAATTATCTGCAGTGGCTTTTTCCAAATTTTCACGCAATCTCTGGTACTTGACGGAGGAATAAGTAGCATTGGGTTTTTTGATGATGAAGTATTAGCATAATGGAAAAACAAAAAAATGGTTGAAAGAATTAAAACTGTAAGGGAAAACCGTGAAGCAGCAAGGAGGCTTGAGGTACGTAAGAGGTGATGCCATAAAATTCTTGTGAAAAGAGAAATTAGTGATTTTGTTGCAACAAACAAACACATTTTCCTCTAGAAATTTAAAATATCCAAAGGATTTCTTGAGTGTGATCCGATTTCATGTTCAAATAACAATGACTATCTTCAAGGAAAGACAATAGTTAAATTCATCTACGTAACAAACGATTCAGCAGAAAGGGAAGTGAAACTAATGGAAGATTACAACAACATTCTTGCGAAAAATGAGGATCAAAAACAGTTTCTTTTGCGGATAGTGAAGACACACAGACAATATTTTCCTAGATGTGACAAAAGTAAACTGTGTAGCAAATACGATTGAAACCTTTCCATAAACCTACTACATAAATAAGGGATATTTCAGTTTCTTTTTAAGTTATAATTTTTCTTTTTCCTCATAATGGCCTATGAATCATCTTGATGGAAAAAATATATTTGTAGTACATAGCGAGACAAAGATTTAACTTTCTCTAGCAGTTTGTTTCAGTTTATGTAAAATATTTGTAAAATTCTTGCAAATCTGTGGTCCATAACTACAATAAAATAACATTACATCAAAGCATTTTATTTTTCATACGTAATAACACTTACACGATTATAGGTAGCTTGAAAATAATGCCAGATTTGTGTTTCTGGTAAAATGCTATCTCAAAACGATATGTCACATGACCCTCTTTCGATTTGAAAATTTTGACCTGAATTCAAGATGGCGGACTTCAAAATGGCCAACATGATAATACTATATTCGACTAGGTTTGCCTCTTCCTCTAGTTCCATTATCCAAGATATCTTCCCATTCCCTTAAACCGTTTCTAAATTACAATGGTTTATTCCAGATTTCCCCCATATACTGCGTATTGCAAATACATTCAAAATTTTAGGTCGCTTGAGGCACCATTTAAAATTATTCAATGGCTCTAATTTTTCTCCTGGGTTAATTTGGTCCCATATGGAACCATTTTAGGGGGTTCGTTCAAGGAAATTCCTAAATTTATTTTTCCCCATATAAATAAGGTCCACCCTAATATACAGTGCGTCCCACTAGCTTTCGAACCCGAAAAAAACGTTATAATTTCCGAACAAATGTGCATAAGAAAATGAAATTCACAATACACGTACCTTGTTTCATGCTAAATACGAGAAAGTGTTGAACAGAAGCGCACACGTCAAAACAAAAACGATAGGGGCGCCAGGGGAAGTGGTGCGCGTGCGTTAGTGTGAATCAAGTCGCTCCATCGCGAGGATGGTTATGTACACAGTACAGGAACGCGTGTTCATTGTTAAAAAATATTGGATATCGGGACCGTATCAGACCGTTCAACGTGAATTTTGCCGTGAATTTGGATGCCGTAAAGGACCATCGAAATCATCAATACACCATTTGGTGAACAAGTTCGAAACAACAGAAACGTTGCTTACGGGACATGGAGGCGCGCGTCCGCGGATGTCCGAGGAGACAGTACAGAATGTGCGGCAACGTCTTTTGCAGTCCCTAAGAAGAGCCTGCGTCGATTATCACAAGAGGTAGGAATGTCAAAGTCAACTGTGCAAAGAGCCGCCAAAAGAGCCAAGATGTTTCCATATCGCATTACAGTCGTCCAGGAGTTGAAGACTACAGATTGGGAAAAGCGCGTGATGTATTGTTGGTTGCAAGCTTTGTTGCATGACAATCCAAGAATCCTAGACTATACTTGGTTCACAGATGAAGCTTGGTTCCATCTCTCCGGTTATGTGAACTCGCAGAATACTCGGGTGTGTTCCGCCGAAAATCCACATGTGTACCATGAGATTCCACTTCATCCCTTGAAGGTGGGAGTTTGGTGTGCAATTTCCCGACAGCGTATCATTGGACCCATCTTCTTTGAAGATACAGTAAACACACAAATTTACTTACACATCTTCAGTGAATTTGTGAATCAGCTGGACAATCAAGAACTGCGTCGCGGTTATTTCCAACAAGACGGAGCAACATGCCATACTTCTAACGTGGTCATGGCAGAAATTGAGTCCTTTTTTGGTGACAGGATAATCTCCAAAGAATTGTGGCCGCCAAGATCCCCGGATTTAACACCACCTGATTTCTTCTTATGGGGTTTTCTTAAACGTTGTGTCTACAGAAACAACCCACGATCACTGCAAGAGTTGCGAAACAACATTGAGAATACGATTCATGAGATCACACCGGAGACTCTACATCGGACTTTTCCAATATGAAACGCCTTGTACAAACATGTCTTCACGTCCAGGGAGGACACTTTCAGCACCTGCTTTGACTGTCATGTATTCAGCACGAAACAAGGTACGTGTATTGTGAATGTCATTTTCCTATGTATATTTGTTCGGAAATTATAACGTTTCTTTCGAGTTCGAAAGCTAGTGGGACGCACTGTATAAACCATGTTGTGGGACATGGCACCGGAAGTGTTACTCTTTATCTCAGCGACCCGGAAAACTATGGATTCGCCACTAATGTTGGTCATTTTCGACCATTTTTATATATATATATATCTACCCTCCCCCAAGCTGCGGAGCTGAATTTGTATTTAAACGGGATCGGAAGTGTCACTGTTCATCTCAGCGACCGCGAAAATTATGGATTCGACACTAATATCTGTCATTTTCGATCGTTTTAAAAATCTCCCCCTCCTCTAAGTTGCACCTTCAAAGTAAATGATTAAAAAAGAACATCCCAGGCAGGAAGTTCATCTATGTTAAAAATTTGATCGAGGTTAATCGTTTGGTTCAAGTTATTAAGTTTTATTTATTTTTTTATATTTCCCCGTCCTTCCCCTACCATAAGCTACATCATCAAAGTGAACAGATAAATACACTCCCAGGCCCGAACCTCGTCAATGTTGAAATTTTGATCGTGATCGGTGGGGCGGTTCAAGATATTAAGAGTCACAAACGTATTCACTTTCAATGTTATACTATAGGTTACAAAATTTGTTCCGTAAGTTTTACAAACCCATGGATCCGTATAATCATACCGCGCTCATAACTGTGTTCATTTCTTAAATAATTTACACTGAAAAGCAGAAAGTGTTAATAAATATATTCGTGTTATATGTGACTAATATATGTACTCTTATAATTATGCCGTAGAAAAATCCAATTTATAACAGTGTACAACTTTAAACTTTAAAGCTGTTAGCATATTATAATTCAAGACAAGAGGAGCAGTCATGTTGTGATAGTCGTGCAGCACATAAAAGAAAATAAAATACAAAACATGAGCACCAATTAGCAGTCGTCTCGTGCTTAGATTTACCATATATTAGAATTTAACCATTCACATTGTTGATTTCAAAAAAAGAAAAATCACATTACAATTTATAACAATGTACCTTTTGTTAAGTGATTATTGTTATGTAACTATGGAATGGTTTATTTGTTATTAAATTTCTACACAACAAGTCAATTAGATTGGTACTCTCTATGTTAAATCTATTGTAAAGCTCTCTCCTGTGGTAACTGAAAGATCAGTGTATTTTTTATAAACACGTTGTGGAATATTGTCATATTATTTTGCTTTGGGTCGCAGTGTCAACAATGAATGCAAGAACTGTAATGTCAAATGCATAACTTCTGGTAGAATTGTTTTTGAGAAATATCATTGATATTTTATCACGCTTAATAGTTTTACAAATAAATGAAAAATGGGTGGTAGAAGCACGAAATTATCTCAGGAAGAGGTTGAACGCCTCAGAGAAGAAACACACTGTAAGTACAATCTGTTTTCTATTGTGATTTTAGTGACTTACCATTTTATGCATCAATATTATAATATCTGTCTTAAACTATGAAAATTATTTTTTTAATGTTTGAGAATTCGTTAGTACAAAATAGCGGCATATTTTGGGATTTAGGGAGCCAGAATGTTTTGAGATTTTACTTTCTTGGTGTATTTTCTGTATTTTTTGTTGGTTTAGGTTAGGTTAGTTTAGGTTATGTTAACTTAGTACTGGCCCCCTCCAAAATCCAAATCTATACCTAAAATTACTTTTACAATTCCCTTATGTCAGGCACTTATGTAAATTTGCGAATTTAAAAATGTAACTTTCCATCACTTACTTTAAAATGCATTGTAGATATTTACTTGGAAAGTTTCTGCTAGTACTGTAATTAGCATAGATTCATAACTAGTACGTCATTGTCTTATGAATTAGACTTTTGTACACGTCTCAAAAATGCAGAATTACATGAGAAAATGGGGAAAATTTTCAAATATAATGTTTATTTTCGGAAAGGAGAGTTCCTAGTGTGGTTCCGGCTGCTGATAATCAGAAAAAGGATGTTTTAGGCTATGAATTTGTCAAATGAATAAGATCAGTACATATGAAGCATTGAGAACACAGTGTATTAAAGTCCAATTACCAAGGTGTTAGAAAGAGAGACAAAGTTTGTACGCTGCGTTTAAATATGTGGAAAAGTGAACACCTTTTTACATTATGTAAGAGTTATTTACGATATATGGATACGAATCTCTTAAGCACTGAGGCGTTATCGTTCACGATTTGGTGTGAGTGGTCCCGGGCACAATTCAAACAGGCGTCAACTATTTTTAGGCCAGCCATGCTGAGTGAGTTTTTTCTGAGTTTTCCTCATTCAGACCAGGTAAATCCCGGGTTGGCGCTTACGATACAGGTCCCTATTCCTTTCTTTCTTCCCCATTTCCAGGATAGTGTGCTTGCCGAGGGATGTCATGCCTTATATGTGACGGGCCAAAAGCCGAAGGACGCAACTGCTGCGTTAAGGCTTTAAACCTTCATAGCTCAGTCCCTAATTAAGCTAGGAAAATAATTTTAATATCAATATGTTCTTGAAGGATGAAGCGTTCCGCCAATATGCATTTTATGATGTGGGGAGTACTACGGCAGAGAGGAAGAGGGTAAAGTTAATATTTTTTGTTTTTTGCATATTTTTTTGGGGGGGGGTCAGAGCCCTATAATCATTCTCACTCTTGTTCGATCCCAGTCCCCACCAAGTGAACTTTATATATATAATTGCAGCGGCGCAAATCTGTCTTCAATATTGGGGGGACAGGTAAGACCGTTCCCATATTTTTTTTTTTTTTTTTTTAAGCTATGATCAAAATATTTATGAAGTTGAAAAACAATGCTGTGGAGGATCAGGCATCAGGGGAGCAGAGTTGTTTTCAACATTGGAAGGC
Source organism: Thermobia domestica (assembly GCF_964235325.1). Lineage (NCBI taxonomy): Eukaryota > Metazoa > Arthropoda > Insecta > Zygentoma > Lepismatidae > Thermobia > Thermobia domestica. Next base: position 145,745,257 of record NC_137470.1, on the reverse strand, counting down.
GGGCAGATTTGGGGCTTATTCTGGGGGAAGGAGGAAGATAAGACCAATATTACGGTAGGTGAATCTGTTGTATATTATACAGCAAGGGACATCAATTTCATCTCTCTTTCCTCTGTGGCAGTCGGACACAAATCATCACATCCCCCCCCCCAAAAAAAAAATCAAATCGGATTATTGGGAGAAACAGTATCCCAGTTTCAAGTTTGGGGGACATGTCCCCCTCATCCCTCCTGAATTTGCGCCAGTGTATAATTGTATACCTTTCGGGTCCTTGTCTCAAGACGCAAATTGCATTATGTGGCAAAGTTGCAGATAAAGAACCATAGGGTTCAACTACATATATATGATTATGTGTATAGGTTTGCAGATTATATGGCCCTTGTTGTGGAATCTGAAGAGAAAATGAGTAAGATGTTAGAGAACTTTTGGAAGGGCTGTGAAGAATATGGGATGAAAATAAATGTGAGAATGACAGAAGCCATGATGATTGGAACGAAGCGGTTGGTGTCAAGTATAGAAGAGGAGAAAATAAAACAGTTGATTAGTTTTCGATACCTGGATAGTACTATTAGAGATGATATGAAACGCGAACGTGAAGTAAAAGGAAAGTGAAAGAAACATTTAGAACAGCGTTTCCCAACCGGTGTGCCGCGGCACACTGGTGTGCCGTGAATGGGCCGCTGGTGTGCCGCGAGGAATCGAAACAATTATTAATTTTATAGCAATCAAATTGCAAAAGGTAGGGAAAAATGTATATTTGTATTTCATATTACTATGAAACTCTACTGTGAATCTACAATTTTAAGTTTCATACCGGGTTACTGTTCTGTACATTTCTAATGTTGAAAAAAATGGTTATCATTGTTATGACCCTTATTGCTTCTTTATTGTTGCAGACTATTTCCTAACTTAAAAATTTAAAATATCATTCAATCCTTTCGACAAAGTACCTACATTTGTGTTTTAAAAGTAAATGAGATTTGTTTGTTCGTTCGTTACCGTATTTAGTGATCTTCCTTCTTAGTGAAAGGTTGGATACAGTTTTTAAAAAGAAAGCGTATTTTTGAAAACTTGAGTCTAATATTTCATTGCAATTGTTTTCTATTTTTAAATTAGAATGAAAAATAAGCATAATGATTTACCACGAAAAAAAAAACAATGATCGACCAATAATCACATAAAAAATACCAGTTTTATATTTACAAGTAATAATATCTATAAGTGTGCCGCGAGAATCCAAGTAACACCCGTAGTGTGCCGCAAGTTGAAAAAGGTTGGGAAACGCTGATTTAGAAGTTCTTGAATAGAGAGTTGAGGAAATAATTCACAAAATACTTCGAATAGAGTATTATACGTTCTGAAGCAGCAACATGAGCATTACACAAAATTGATGAAACCAGATGGGAAGCTTTTGAAATGCTATTGTGGAGAAAATTGGAGATTAGCTGGATCAAACGAAAAACGAATGAGAAGGCGTTAGACATGGTGGGGAAGAAAGGAACAGTTTTAGGTATTGAGAAGAGGGAGAGAAACTGGTTGGGATATTAGCTAAGAAGGAACTATATTATGAGGGAAGTATGGTGGCAGGAAAGAGGAGGAGGAGGCGAAGGAGACTACAATTGAGGAGTTTGATGTAATAAGGGTGTAAGCGAGTTTACGCCCATTTTGCATCAAACGCATGGCTTTTGCCATGTTTGTTTTGCCTCCTGGTAACATTTCAATTCAATATCGGAATAAAATGCTGCATATTAGATTGTTTTACGAAAGAAAAAAAAACACTTAAATTTTCAACATCGTTTTTCTCGAACTGCACGTTTCAGACTTACGCCCCTATAGCATCAAACTCCTCAATGGATAGACGATATCAAAACAGAAAAATCGTACGTGAAAACGAAGAGGTTACCTGAAGACCGTGGAGCATGGAAGCTTCTGAGTTGCAGTAAGGACATGCCAATAATGGCAGAATACCTGTCATGATGATAATCCATGCTGTTCTAAAATACAAAATACTCTTTTCACGATACATATGTTTCGAGCATAAAATTTTATATCCTTAAGGCTTTTTATTCCAATGTTCGGTTTTCAATCTCGATTTCTACATTATAGAAATGTTTTACAGTTAATTTGTTATAAAATTAAGTTATTGTCAGTACTATAAAAATATTTCATAATTGTTTTTTTTTCTTTTCAGTTAGCGAACAGGAGATCCGCAGATGGTAAGTGTCAGTACTTTAATTATTAACTTCTTACTTATGATACAAGCTTTAACGATATTAACAGTAGGAAGTTTGTAAAGTTTGCTGATGTTGAAAATGCATTGTGTTTCATATTTACTTTGTAATAACAAGTCTATTGTATATGTGGCATAGTGAAGTAATACCAACTTATTCTCACAAAATGTTAGATATTTAAATTTCTTACCGCAAAAATATGTTAAAACCAATAGTAAAATATATATACTGGCGGAAATGAAATTCAGAATTCCAACAGGAATTCACGATTCAAGCCCAAAATTATTGTACAAGAAAGAAAAGGTGGTAGTAATTCCAAACTAATGCCAGTTGTAAATCAGAAACATGCTACAGATGAATTCAAAGGTGTATAGCACTTACTTCAATAGCATATAGATCTATATAGGCGACACAAGCTGCTGTTTGGGAACATAAATTCGGTCGTACAGATGCTGGATATCTGTCTGCATTCCACTTTCGCTGCCGGTAGTTTGCGAAGCCCGTCTGGCGATCACACACCGTTTTGCCTTGCCCCACACATGCTCAATACAGTTTAGATCCGGGAACCTGATGGACCACAGTGGTTTTGATTACACAAGAGGTTAGTGTATGGTTACTCAAGGATGCGTTTTCGATGCTTTAGTGCCCGCAGCGAACGCAACCTATGTGGCTACTCGGTAATTTTACTTTCGCCATAGTTATAAATCATACTGTGAGCGAGTCAGGGTTTCCAGGCCTTACTGCCACACCCTTATTCTTATTCATGTGAATCACGAGAAATAACCCTATATTTTTACATAGATTTTTTCTGTGATTGGCTATTTTTTTCGGAATTTCCTTGTAATTTTGTGAATTTTCTTTTGTTATACACGAACATACTTGATAAGAGCAGAGTTCTAACGAATACTCTGCACAAAGCATCTTCTAAGCAGCTGTTTCTTGCTTAAATCCCCTTCCTTGCCTGGCAATACGTCTTTTCGTTTCTTCCCTTCCTTTAGACATCTTTTACTGATTCCGAAACAGCAGGCGGTCTGTTGTTCCAAAATGCACCAAATACACTCGAGCCAACGTATTCTGCACGTTTTCATTGCTTTCGCGTTTGCAGCAATGAAATTAGCAATTAGCCATCCACATTTAAGTACATGGTCATCGTATTCCAAACGTACGCATGAGCCATAAAAACGCGTTGGGAACACTTCGATAAGCCGTGTACTTAAGGTGGCGCGAACTATTTTTCTGCTCAGTGAATTTCCAGTGCATTATGGGCACACCGAGAAAGAAGTATTTAGGCTAGTTTTAGACGGAAGCATTTATCGTAGCATTTCTCGTAGCAGATGTCCTGCCAAAAATCTTGTATAATATTCTATGGCATCAAAAGTATATGGTTCTTTTACACGGTAGCATTTTGATAAGCATCTTGGCGTGACGTAGCAAACAAATCACCGGAGAAGAGCGCAATTATGTATCCAAAACTAAAGCGTGAAGTAGCTAAAGCTATAGTGGTTGTAACAACAGTTTTCGCCGGTTATATTAGAAAAACGAAAACCACAAAGAAGTATGTGGGCAAAGAGCATCCCTACTCCAACACATTTTTCTTGACTTCAATTCAATTTCCGACAGAAAACAAACAACATGGATATTTGGCACAAAATCTTTCGCTTCCTTTTAACACACCACGGCGCTGCAATCGGACCAGAAATGCTGGGGAAAATGCTACGAAATAGAGCAGGTTCTATCGACAAGAAATGCAGGGGTGCCCACAAGGGGGGGCTATGACGCAAAACTGCGTCATTGAAATATTTGGGGGGTTAAAAATCTATATAAATATGTTTGAGAGGGTGTAAAAATTAATCGAAAAGTTATTTTTTTCATGGAAGAACACCTACGGATAGACAATTGAAGGGGGGGGGCGTCATGAACATGAGGGGGGTGGGCACCACTGAGAAATGCCATAGGATATGTCATGGCATGGGGGAATGCTATAGCATTTGCTACTTTACACGGTAGGATATCGATGATACGATTTTTGCTACGATAAATGCTTCCGTCTAAAACTAGCCTTATTGTGGTAACTCTCTTCCTCCGAGCATGTACAGTATGCCATTGATGGACCACCGACACATCGGAACCTACACGAGAGGCAATTCTACGGGAAACCACCCAGTATTCCGCACCCTTATTATGTGCCCTTGTTCGAAATCACTTTGATAAGCCAGAAAAATAAATTTTAAAGAACAGTTTAACACTAACTATAATTGCAGGGACTAATTACAAATGGACATATTAATATTTTTAGCTATATAACAACAACTTACATTATTAGAAACTCATAGACTATGGTTTAAATCGATCAAGGATAAGTTCGTACAAGGGTGTGAGGTTTCCCAAATTTCCATATTCTTTTTTTTTTTTTTTTAATATGATAAGAAAATGACTTTGCTGTACAGCTTCCACCAAAATTATGCTATGTCGATACATACGGCGTATATTTTTTGTGTTGCTTACCAATATTCCTAACTGCTCCGTCTTAAAGTCTGTTAAGAATGGTAGAATGAATTAAATCCCATTGTCAATATCTTGCACGATAATTTTCGTAAATATACAGGGTGGCCCAAAAGTAGATAAACAGTACCAGCACTGATCAGCTCATTGCATTTCATATCATTTCTTATTGTTATCCATCAGGTAGACTTAGTTTCTTTATTATTTGTTCTTAATGTGTTTTTACTTATATCTTAAGCTCGGAAGAGCCGAAGCAAATGAACCTAAAAGCTAGAATGTTATACTTTATCAATGCGGGGGTATATACCTACTTTTGGGCTACCCATTATATAACCGAATATCCTAAGCTTATGGTAATACTGTTTTTCGCATGCGAAATGAGGAGACTTGTAACGCCTATTTGAAGCACCGTACCTTCCTACAGTTCAGTGCTTAATAGGAAGTGCAAAGAGTGTTATACATAGTTTCGACGGTGGGGGAAAGAAAAAGAAACAAGAAAGTTCCTGCACATTTTTTAACCTGATGTTACTTTTTAGTGGAATATGTTAAGGTTTTACACAGAAGTAATGGTCAGCAAATGGTTAAGAAAAGTAAGACATATATCGAAGCGAAGATCCTACTTTACTAGACGCATATTGGAAGAATTTTATTACCTTGCGCGCGCATACTCTAGGCGTGCACAAGTTTACAGTGCTCAAAACGGGCGAATCCGGACGTTTGTGGAAAGGTGAATTCGGACACGTTTATTACGTTAAGATGAATCCGGACAATGTAATTAATGAACTAAGAGGATTCAGAACACTCTCTCCTCTCTCAATTTTCACGTTTATGAGTGTGAAATAGTACGTGAGGTCTATTGTATATATCTAGCGTTTTTTCATTTTTGCTATAAATGGACTCACCAGAATCTTCAGAATCACTCACAGGTATCACCAGAAGAAGCTATAAAATTATCTTAGGATCTACCAACACAACTAAATTACAAAATGCTAATCACAAGTTGCTCAGAAATTCTACACTACTGAATGGCTGCATCATCTGGTATATTCGCATTTGATCTGCAACAAGTTCAGCAACATGAATTTCTTTTGTCGAATGAACGTAATCTGCCAGCAGCTGCAAACAATTTCTCTTCTGTGTTATCAGACTTAGACTTATCCTCAAACACGTTTCAATCGTCTTCAGAGTCCTCAATTAAACAGTTGCTATCTTTCCCTGCTGTTGCTTCTCGCATACCCACTTCCCCAAGGTCCGCCGTTGCTACAAGGTTAAGTATCACGAAATGGAGTTTGTTTCAAACTGTCTCCTCAAACACAATCGAAGGTATGGATGAAAACAACTGTGGATTTTGTGGGAAGAATTATTATGCACCATCATCAAGCAAATACGGTTCTTGGATGTCCTGTACTGTGTGTAAGACCTGGCTTCATGAAAGATGTGTGGGAGGTGAAAGGAACTGTATTTCATCTGTGGGCGATGTGTCTGAATTGTGACTAGTGCTTCACGAAATTGGCAGACGTCATTATCGCAAGAAAAATAAATGCTAGTCTTAGTACACAGATATTATAGATTTTACTAATACTCTAGTTGTTACTAGCAAAAAATAGTAGTACAATGTATTTCTAATGAAAAAAATATGTGGTTACTATGTTAAATGACTAAACGCTGTAGTGGTAGTTACACTACTGTGCATTTAGCTTACTCAACAACTGAACTTCGTGCTATAGTGCGTCTAGTAGTCTCATCAATATGTATTGTGGTGAGTTGATTTTGGGTTTAACGTCCCGTTCAGCAGCGAGGCTATATGAGACGTGGACCTACTGATTAACGTGGAATCCGAACCACATGAGTTTCAGCCGGGAATCGAACCCAGGTCTCCCACGCCAAAACGCGTACGCTAACTGCTTAACCACGAAGGAGCTTTCAATATGTATTAATTCCATTTCTACTACTTGGGCACAAATTGCAATAAATGCCAGAGGAGGATAGGCCCCTCTCCTCATGCTGGAAAGTTGTCTCAGCTGTAGGTTCGGGCACACATTCCGGGGAAATGGGGGGAGATGTCCCCCCAACATTGGAGCTGGAGGCTCTCCCAATAATCCGATTTGAAATGTGCTTTTGGCAGATAAGTGTGATGATTTGTGTCCGACTGCTACAAAGGAAAGTGAGATGAAATTGGTTTCTCTTGGTTTTCCATTTTTAATGAAATTGAAGGTGTGCGACTGTGCGTGACGTAACCTGATGTGAAATCTTATCTCCTCCTCTCCCTAGGCCCTAGCATACAAAGAGTAGATATATAGACTACCCAATGTCAGTCTATGTGCATTTCATCTATTTGTGGTATCAGTCTAGGCATCTACTCATGCTTCGTAAGCTAACTAACTCTATGGCCTATGGAACCCGGAGGTTCAATGCCGCGTTCACAAAAACTTTCCACTGACTTCTATCCTTAGCCAACTGGATCCATTTCTACTTTGGATTCCTATTTCTGCGAGATCCATCTTAATATTTTCATCCTATCTGCGCCTTGGTCTTCCTAATGGTCATTTTCCAATTGTTCTTCCAGTCAAGACTTTGAAAGCGTTTCTACTTTCTTCCATTCTAGCTACATGATCTGCCCACCTATGCCTCCTAGACTTGATGACCCTAACAATGTTTGGTAATCCGTATAAATTATGTAGTTCCTCGTTGTGAAGTTTCCACCATTCCCCATTCCCGTTCCTCTTGGGTCCGAATATTCGTCTAAGGATCTTGTTCTCAAATACTTTCAGTCTATGTTCTTCCCTCAGAGTAAGCGACCATGTTTCGAAACCATACAGAACAACAGGCATGATTATCGTTTTATATATTTTAAGCTTCAAATTCCTCGACAGAATTCGCGACGACAGATTTTGAACTGAATAATAACACGAGTTTTCTTGTTTTAGTCGACTTTTAAGTTTTTCTTGAATATGATTTTCGTTTGTTAATATTGATCCTAGATATTTGAAAGTATCCACTTTATCCAAAGTGTTATTTAATATTTTAACGCATTCATAATTTGCCGTATTACGGTCCCGACGCACTTCCATGTATTTAGTTTTCTCTGCATTTACTTCTAAACCCATGTCCTGCAAGTGTTTAATAAGACCTCTGCATTTCTTTCTATTGTTCTCCTATCATCTCCTATTAAATTTATGTCATCAGCGTACGACATAACCTGGTGAACACCGTTCAACTCTAGGCTCTGGTTGTTATCTTTGATTCTCCTTATAGTGTATTCCAGGACAAAGTTGAATAATAATGGCGACAACGCATATCCTCGTTTCAGGCCACTCTCGACGTGAAAGCTCGTGGACAAAAATTTTCCTGCTCCGACTTTACTTTGGGATTCAATTAAACATGCCTTAATTAATCTAATTAGCTTTTGGGGCCGCGGTGGCTCAGTGGTAGAGCGTTCACCTCTGGTGCGTGGGGTCCCAGGTTCGATCCCAGCCCCGCCAAGTGAACTTTGTGGTGGACAAACACCGTGTGCGTGGGTTTTCTCGGGGTTCTCCCGTTTCCTCCCACTTTCTTCATTCCACCATTTCATTCATTACTCATCACCACCGTCTCCTTTAGCCTAACCGGGATAAGCGTGGGACGTAAAACTCAAAGATTTCATTTCATTTCATTTTTCATTTTCTAATTAGCTTTCTCGGTATTCCAAATTCTGTAAGAACGTAGTACAATATTTCTCTCCTAATCGAGTCGTAAGCCTTTCTAAAATCAATAAATATTTGATGTACCGGGGTATTGTATTCCCACTTCTTTTCGAGTATTTGGGGAATGGTAAATATTTGGTCGATAGTTGATCGATTTCGTCTAAATCCGCACTGATAATCCCCTATACTTTCTTCTGCGTATGGTGTCAATCTTGCTAATAGAATATTTGAAAGGATTGTATAGGATGTTGACAGAAGAGAAATGCCTCTATAATTATTACAGTTAGTTTTGTCGCCTTTCGTGTGGATTGGAACAATGATTGATTCTTTTCACTCTAGTGGGAATTATTCCCTGTTCAAGATAAGGAGAATGAGTTTGTGTATCTTGTTCCACAATTTTTCGCCTCCAGCTAAAATTAACTCAGCCGGAATTTCGTCTACACCCGGAGATTTGTGTTTCTTTAATTTCTTTATAGCGATTTCTGCTGCTATTTGGTTGGATCCTGGAATATACCGTTCTGCGGTGTGTATCTCCATTTCTCCACGAACATCAGCTTTTGACTGTACAACGAGATACTTTGTATAAATCGATAGTTACTTGTATTTTTGGGCAGAAAGTGCTTCTACATAAGCACTATACCAGATATAATGTTAATTTAAAAATAACAAAAGAAGAATGTTTTTAATATATGTAAGAAACATACATTATTGTATATTTAGTTGCTATGTAGTTGTTTATAGATACCTAACAAACATGTACGATTGCAAGACAGTCTATGTGCATATTCGTTCAAAGAGAATCAACGAATAAAATTGTTTAATACGTATCATCGTTTTGTAATTTCAGTATAAAAGGTGAGAATACTAGTAAATGTAATCACGGAAGATATTTTAAGGTGTGAATAATTACTACCACTAAAAATTTACTTACATTATTAGCCGAACCAGGGTTAACGACTACCTTTGGTGAGTCGTTGTAAAAATTTTGGTTTACCTCACCCGGGATTCTTGTAAATTCATATCCCGAAGTAAAGTAAGGGTGAATTTACTTCTATAATAAAGTTAATGACAACGAACTCAACTATACTGAGAAGTGGTAGAATAATCACAAGAAAAATGAACGGCGAGGCAATGGAGAAAGAAACCAGTGACAGTGGTAATGACCAACAAAGTGCAGCGCCAGGAATGACATTAGAAGACAGAATCCTGCTAGCCTTACAGCGGCAAGAACAATGCCGAAAAGACGATTCGGAAGCCATGAAGCGATTGGAACAAAATTTGGTTCAGATGTCCAACCAATCCAGCAGACAATATGAGGAATTAAAGCGGATGATGGAGCAGAAATCCAAGGAATCCAACCGACAGTATGAAGAAATTAAGACGTTGCTGATTAAAGATAATGCATGTCATAACAACATGGTCAATGATTGTGTGGAAGTTCCTTGTTTACAAGAGATGACCTCGCCTTCACCCGTATCTGATGAGGACACTATTTTGGAAGAAATCCATCCGAAGAATGAGGACATTATTTTGGAAGAAATCCATCCGAAGAATACAATTGAGCGGAAAAGAGACGGTGGATCTACACATCATGCCGTAGATAGGAATGGTCACTCAACAAGAACACGGAATGATAAAAGGAAGGTAAAGTTAAGCGTAAATATGAGTGAAATACGTGTTATGAGTAAATGCATTGGTAAATGTAACGAAAATGCTACTTCTTTCCTAGAAAAATTTCAGGACGAGTGCAATATAATGTGTATAGATAGATCGCAATATATGAAACTAATCCCTCATTTATTACTCCCACCGAATCATCAAGCGGGAGTAGATAAAATTAAAAACAATTCAGATTATTTTGTACCTGTTCGAAATCTAAATATCCGTAGTGTGAACGATACGGAACACAACCTAAACCGAGTAAATTCAAGCAATCAGAACGAGCAAAATAGGCAAAGCTATGTAGGGAATCAACCTAACCTAACCAATCGTGACAATAATTATGTCAAATCACTCAACCGAAGTAGACACAAAAACAATCGAAATACATGGCGACATTCTAGAAATGCTACAAATCCTATGTATAGACATAATCGTTGTTCAAGAGATGGCACTTCGTATCAAAATCAGAATCACGACGCAATACATGTACAAAATAATACGGAACCTAATCATGATTGTGCAGTACAATGTACTTTATTAGAATCATATGCAAGTACAAATTTAAACTGACTCTAGTTAATGAAGTAAGGGTTAAACCCATACCAGCTATAGATTCTTATGAACATTTATTTTTAAGTTTATGTGTTAATATCAATAATGAAAACAATTCTTATGACTTTGATATACAAGCACTATACTTGATAGGATTAGTTAATGGACTCATAAATATTTTATCACATTTGTTTCAACAAATGATAATTTTCAAATGATTTTAATTCTTTCTTGTTAATATGAAGAATTATAGGCCGATTCATTAAAAGCAAAGGTTATTTATAGTATATTTGATTTGTGTTGAAACTTAATTGTCAAAGATTATGTTAAGTATATGATTCATTCTATTAAGCTAATTATTCGACGACTGTCTTCATGCACCATCTTATATGCTACTTGAATAAGATTCTTCTATATTCTGACGCCTAATTGATACAATGCATACTGTAAAATATCATTTAAAGTGATTACTATATAATGCGCCCTTGATCATGGTGACTCATGTTTTAAAATGTAATTGCTTCTTACTATTTTGAATTTGTACCCTTCGTTGAGTATATTAATAAGCGACGACGTTTTAATAATAATAAAATATATATTAATGTAATAAAAGATAAATGATAATGAAATGAAAGATTTATTATAAATATATTTATATGAATGAAAATAAATAATGTTATATATATGCGAGGGTCGATCAAAATGTATAGGACATAATTAATGGAATATTGTTCTTATAAACGGACCAGTGGTTCTTAAATATAAAAGTCAAACTCCCTTGTAACTTTTATATTCAGTCCCATCGTCGGGCGACATTTTATACAACGAGATACTTTGTATAAATCGATAGTTACTTGTATTTTTGGGCAGAAAGTGCTTCTACATAAGCACTATACCAGATATAATGTTAATTTAAAAATAACAAAAGAAGAATGTTTTTAATATATGTAAGAAACATACATTATTGTATATTTAGTTGCTATGTAGTTGTTTATAGATACCTAACAAACATGTACGATTGCAAGACAGTCTATGTGCATATTCGTTCAAAGAGAATCAACGAATAAAATTGTTTAATACGTATCATCGTTTTGTAATTTCAGTATAAAAGGTGAGAATACTAGTAAATGTAATCACGGAAGATATTTTAAGGTGTGAATAATTACTACCACTAAAAATTTACTTACATTATTAGCCGAACCAGAGTTAACGACTACCTTTGGTGAGTCGTTGTAACTGTTTGTTAAGCAAATCGTCAAAGAAATCTTTCCATCTATTTAAGATGATATATGTATCAGTGAGAACTTTTCCGTCAACTTTCTTTAATATATAAGAACGAGGTTGATAGTCTTTCTTAAATTCGTTGATCCCTTTATACATGTCCCGAATGTTTTTATTTTTACTACAAGGTTGTCCCAAAAGTTCGTAAACACTTGCTAACAATTGACATTTTATTCGCCAAGTCGTTCGAACATACCAAACATTATTCCTCAAAATAAAGACCATCATGTTCTAAGACTTTCTGCCATCGAACTGCAAGCATTCGGATCTGGTCAAAGTACCATTCAGCCTGCTTCGAATTAAAGAATTCTTGACACGCTTCCGTGACTTTATCAAACGATTCGAATCGGTGGCCCTTCCGAAAGTGTTGCATTAAGCGTAAAAAGGCCGTAATCTGATGGAGCACAGTCAGGACTCTATGCAGGATGTGGCAAAACTTCAACGCCGTCCAGCTCTGCAAACTTGTCTTTGGTCTTCCTGGCGGTCTGTGGCTTTGGATTGTCCTTTTGCATCAACGCGCGCTTTCAGTTGATCAGAGTCGAGTACTTTTGGTTCAACTTGTCGTAGACCCGCTCCAGTTGCTGACAGTAAAGTTCGGCATTGACGGCACGACCATTCGGAACCAACTCAAAATGCACAATTCCTTCAAAATTCCACCACACGCACAACATGACTTTCTTGCCGAAGCGATCTTGTTTTTGAACTGGCGGTGTTTCTTTCCCTTTCTTAAACCATCGCTTGCCTCGATTGTGCTGGACCAGATAGACCCATTTCTCGTCCGATGTCACAATACGCTTCTAAAAACGGTCGTCCAATGAATTACCGAGCAATTGACGGCAAATTTCTACTCGTTTGTTGGCTTGTTCTTCGGTGAGTTCGTGTGGATCTTGGCGCGGCTTTTTGTGAACAAAATCAAGTTGCTTCAAGTGTCGGTGAATTGTCGATTTGCCAACTCGAAGCTCAGCAGCCAATTTCCGAGTGGTCGCTGAAGGCACAATGTCTAGCCCGGTTTGCAAGTCTCCATTATCCAACTTTAACGGCTGTCCGGAACGAGGCTTATCTTCAAGACTCATGTTGCCTGACTCGAAACGCTTGTACCACTTTGAGATCGCAGCATATGCAATTGTTCCTTCACCTTCGGCAGCACAAATCTCTTCTGCAGCTTTTCTGGTTGAGAGTCCTCGCTTCCAGCAATAGCAAATCAAAACTCGCAGCTCCATTTTATTAATTATCATCTGCAATACACAAATGAAGAGCATCACTATCACGTTATAAACACACAAAACACTTAACAATTGCACAAAATTTAAAGTTTTTGCATGTTTTTACGAACTTTTGGGACAACCTTGTATTATCTTCAAGTTCCTTAATTTTAGCTTTCACAAAATCGCATTTCTTTGTTCTAAAAGTTTTGGAAGTTTCCCGCCTGATGTCTACGAAATTTTGTGTGGTTATTTCATTCGTATTTTGTAGCCAACGTAATTTTGCCTGTTTTCTCTTCTCTGCTAGTTTCATGCATTCCTGGTCGAACCTTGGTTTGTTCTTACGTATTCCAATTTTTCTTTTGAGAGAGGATCTTTGTAAAGAAAGAAAAGAATTCAATTGCCGGAATATTTTTCTCCATAATCTTAAGGTTACATTTGTTAACTAAAGAGTATATTATATGCATCAGATTTCTGTAACGATTCCTGTAATGCTATTGAGATTATCATCATTTTGCTCAAATAAAAGTATTGTTGCGTCATACAAAATTGATATTCTTTCTTCATAGTTTTGGGGAAGTCATTATTTATGTTATTATATTATTATAAAGCAATTTTAACGTGGATCTTTGTGGATGCCTAATTAAAAACATACGAATTATAAATATGCATGTATTCAGATTTCAGAATGTGTTCACGGCAAAGAAACATCAGAACTGTCCGAATTCACCCAAACTTACCCTATATATGTATATATATATATATATATATATATATATATATATATATATATATATATATATATATATATATATATATATATATATGCTTTCACGGTGCAACTTAGGGGATGGTGGAGGTGAGAGACATTTAAAAATGAACGAAAATGGCCTATATTAGTATCGAATCCATAGTTTTTGGGGTCGCTGAGATGAACAGTGACACTTCCGATGGCGTTTGAATCGAAATTAAGCCCTTTATGTCCAAAATGAAAGGTATTCTCCTCGTGCGAATTGAAGCAACTTGGGGTGTATTTGCTTTAAAGCTTCCTAATGAACTCCACTGCATGGAGTTATAATCACTGCGTGGAAAGTAAATAGAAGATTTACCACCCCTTCAATTAAATTTAATCTGATCCATGATAACTTTCTTAAAATATTTAATATTTTAAAGTATGGCTTATGTTTTTCTTAAGCTTCTCAATCATACTCTGCTTAGGTTTAAAATCAAACGACAATGACAGTAAATAAAGCTCGATCTAGGAAGTATGTTCTTCAGTAGTTATGGGGAAAAAATAATGGATTTTGATAGAAATGAAATCTTTCAGTTTTACTTACCATGATTATGCCATATAGGCTAAAGGAGACGGTGATTATGGTGAGACGTGAATGCAATGGTGGAATAAATAAAATTGGGAGGAAACGGGAGAACCCCGAGGAAACCCACGAACACGGTGTTTTTCCATCACAAATCCCACTTGGCGTGAGCTGGAATGGAACTAGAGACCCCACACACCGGAACGCTCTACCACTGACCCACCGGTTTGGGTAGAAAGATGTGCATATTTTATGGGGTTTTCGCATAAATCCTACCATTTAGATTTGAAATAAGTCTATAATGAGTGAGTGAGTTTACCCCTCCCCTTCACACTAAAAATATAAGTTCCGCGAAATCTTGGTAAAAGCTCACTGCTTCTTATGATACATTAGCAGAATACCCGTTCTTCGCACAGGGAGAATACGTTACATTTTGGACATAAAGAGTTGAATTTACGTTTAAACGGCATCTAAAGCGTTACTGTTCGTCTCAGCGACTCCGAAAACAATGGATTCGACACTAATATCGGTCATTTTCGATCATTTTTAAATGTATCTCCAAGCTGAGGGCTGAATTTGGATTTAAACTGCATTGCGTGTCACTATTCATCTCAGCGACCCCAAAAACTATGGATTCAAGACTAATATCGGTCATTTTTGACTATTTTTAAATGTCCCTCCAAATTGCGGGGCTGAATTTGAATTTAAACGGCATTAGAAATGTCACTGTTCATCTCAGCGACTCCGAAAGCTATGGATTCGAAAGTAATATCGGTCATTATTTTTTCACTTATATATATATATATATATATATATATATATATATATATATATATATATATATATATATATATATATCCAGGGTGCGAATTACCGGGGGGGATGAGGGGGATTTTCCCCCTCAATCACATTTTGTTCCCCCCCAAAGAAGTCAGCTGAAGTATCCCCACCGGGGATGCTCGCTTTCCCCCTCAAACTATGCTTAGTATAACTCCAAATTTCACTGATTTTTGTTATTTCTTGTAAATTTAATCTTCTAGCTGTATTTCTAAATAATCGATGTAAACTGTTCAGTTTTGGTCATTTCTACTTACCACCTAATTACCCACTATTTTCAACGTTGTTTAGTAGAACTATATTATTATGACTACGGTTGTTACTTGCAACTGTACCTTCGTACCCTTCAGTTCGTCATCGTTTGTGAATTTGAATGTACTAATTGCGTATAACAAAGCCACATATATATTTATAACTGTTCTTAGCGGTTGGCCAAGAAGAAGTAAACAAATAGCTTCTTCTACCATACTTGGCGAAGTTCGGATATGTCATATTCATCCTCTATATTTGTATCGATTATCATCTTATTTTAATTTTTGTTATAACATGTTATTTCATTTTCCAGTGTACTCTTTGTTAGCACATGGTCTTCATTCCCTAGTAGGTTGTGTGTATGCAACTCAAAAGTTGCATTTAATTTGTGATAATTAGCATAGTAATCACTGCTTTTACAGTTTACGGAAATGAACTTTTGAAACTGTACTCAAAATCTGAGATATAGGCATTCTCTCGTAAGTATATGTTAACGTACACGCTGGGGGATACGCTCCTAGTGAGCAGACATGCTAATGAAGGTGATTTTTAGGTGAATAAGCGAATAATTCAAGATTTGTTTCAGCATTTGTTAATACGACTTGTTCTCCGTGTCATTGTCCGTGTCTGTATAAGCATTTCAACTGGAGCGGGTTTTTTTAAAGTTAACCCTTCATTTTTCCATCTTTTCGCTGTACAGTTTGCTGTCCACGCAATTAATGTTGTCTGAAAAACTTCAGTGTAATGTTTTACTTTATTTGAATAACGTAGCCCACAGTGAATCAACTCATCTTCAACCTAACAGTAAAGTAATTTTTAAGTGTTGACTTTCCGTGCCCATCACGGAATCGATATTTGGAGAAAAAAAAGTCGTGATGAGCACAGCTTTAGCGGGAAGTAGAAGCACAAGCTCGAAATTTGAATTGAGAGATTTTAAATATTTGGCCTTCGATTTGACCTTGATGTGAGAAATCGGGACCAGCAACAATCCATTCCTTATTTGATAGGCTAATATCTAGATTTTCTTAAAAAAAAATGTCCGATTTAACTGATAATTTTAGTGGTTTTCACAAGACTGAACTAGGTTTCTTTTCGCAACCTGTATGTATTAATGCAAAGTGGAAGCTTTCAATATGAGTGGAAAAATTAACATATGCTTGTGATCATGGCTATCGCTCGAGCCGAATTATTAACTAAATAAACCTTAGAGAGCTACGGGGACAAGAGTGAGTACAACATTAAAACACGTTCAGAAAGGTTTAGCGGGGTGTGTGTATGTCACACAATATATGTGTGCATAGTTATTGTCGGTAGATTTATTAAATTAATAAATCTCTTATTTATTACACATGCCACACACACACACACACACACACACACATATATATATATATATATATATATATATATATATATATATATATATATATATATATATATGGGGGTAAGGCATTTATTGTCTCGTTTTGAAATTTGAACCTTCAGACTATGTCCTTTGGCCTAATTTTATCCCCCCCAATATAGGTTATCTAATTCGCACATATCTCCCCTTCCCCTTTCCTACCGTCAAAATGAAACTATAAAAACCATTGCAGGCACAAACTTGATCTATATTAAAAATTTGATCAATAACGATTTTGTGGTTCAAGAGATATGAAGTTACATAGTCACTTTCATTTTAGATATATAGAAAGGTAATGAAATTGGTAAAGAATAATTGGATGAAAATTTCCGATAATAAGAATAAGAAAATAACTATCTCCCGTTTTTACAACGCACCAAGTCAAAATTGCATAAAATACCCCGAAAAGGTTACAAAACTGGCCAGTTCTATAACGCCGGTTATACATAATCAAATATTCCATCATATATTGTATCAAATGTTTCAGCAAATTGGAATTTGAACGTGTACGACACCAAGTTGTATTCAACTTTTACAACTGTTCTAAAATAAAGCATGTTCTATTCCTATTCAAAGTTGCATCAAAGGAAACAAACGAATATAACTGTGCGGTGGCACTAAAATTGAGTATAACGAGGACACGGAAAGTAGTTGAAATAATTTTGATAAATATTAGGAATAACCTGTTATCCGTAACTATAAAATTAAAGAATATGAGGATTAAGTACCGCAGGTGGCCTCCCAAAATTGGTGTAGATTAAGAATATACCGTCATTATAAAATAATCCATTTTTTAAACGATTTTTAAGACGTTCTAGTATCTTATTACTTTGGTGCATACCCAGGTAATTACGTACATAATGATAATATTCGTTCATTTGATGTGTGTGGAATGATTATGTGCTATCTTATTGTATGTAATTATTTTTCACGAAATTCATTCGTAGTGTCTTGGAAATTTTTTCTTAGGGTAGTAGTTGCACTCATGGGTGCAGATTCACTTTACGAGGACCCTCCTTACGATATAAATACGCGTCGGACGTATATCATAAAATAGACTGTAGAAAACACATATGTTAGGTGGCCATTAAAAGCGAGGATGGTATTTAACCATGTCAGGGCAGGAGCACAGCAGAGGACCCGCTAGTTAGTGCAAGGTTGCGTTCGCAAGAGGCAGGGGTGTTAGAGATGTATGCATAAATTAGGACAGTGCAAAAACATTTAATGTTGCATATATCACATAGGTTAGAGCATATGTAATGGTTTCGAATTTCTAAATATAAATTACTGGTTTCGTACACTGTGAAAAATTCTTCCGGAATTCAATTTCCTATACTATCCTCTTTCGTATTCACTTTCTCATATTAACTATAAAACTATCATTTTATGATGGACTATTTATTCTTAATCAGTGCCCAGATGTTACTGGAAAATTAACCGAATTAAATGCAATCTAAGGATCAGACTAACAAATACAATGTAGATTCATACGTACTTAGTGTACACGAAAGAAAACATGAAGATAAAAAATGTTTGGGAATAGCAATAAAAGAAGGAAATGAGACTAAAGTAATTGCTAGTAGTCATTCCATTCATTTCTACAACCTTATTGATCACAGTTACACCACCAGGTGGAACAATAAAACTACACACGTACATTCAAGTAACCTAACAATTCAATCAATAAATATAAACAAATGAGCAAGGATATTCATCGTTATATTTGATCGTTTATAATGGATGAGAAAGTTTTAGCCAACTTATTTGATCAAATTACCATCAAACTAAAGTTTGATACAACATTTGATAGAAAACTACAGCCCGTTGACGATGTATAATGGGCTAAGACACAAAAACATTGCTTAGAACGGTTTGACCATCGTCTCCTTTACAGCATGCAAGATTTATTAGAACTCAATCAACATCTTACAAGTTACTCACTTGTTCATTTCGAGCAAGAGTAGGAGAGATGGTGATAAACAATTGAAATCGATATTTTAACCGGTTTAATTTTTTCATGGCCTATACATTCCGAAAGATTATTTTTTTCTGTCTGTCTGTCTGTTCGGCAATCGTCAACATTCCCGTCCATTCATTCGTACGCACAAATGCCTAGATGCTAAATTTTAAGATCTTGATGATAAGCCTATTATATATCGTTTGTATCATACTTGGAGAGAACGATCCATTGAAGTTTTACTGTATTTTCTATGAGTACATTGCTCTATCCTGACCATGTCACCCTGTCTGGATTCCGCATTCCTTAGTGTACTGGCGGGTTCAATGATAGAAAACTATTGAATTGAACCTAGGAAGTCACTTCTGAATAAAATCCAGAATACAGCGAGACTAAGGATTATTCTTGGTAGAGCCTTTCTATTTCAAATGTGCCCTCGAAAAATATGTGAAACTTACTTCAGCCCCACCCCCGCTGCATTCTTAGGGAAAGAAGTGAATGACCTCGGCTATGATGCCAATTTGTCATTCAGTCGTTTGGTTTTGGGGGAGTGAAGATCGTATGCTACTTAGAATGGCTAACAAAGACAGTGCACAGCAAAGCCCGTGAAGTAATTCATTGTGGCAACCCTGACCGCATCCAACCATTGAAAAATCTCGATCACAGCAACTTGTCCCTCTTCTTTCGAGGGACGTACGGGAAAACATACATCGACAGCAGCACCGGCAGGGGCACACTTGAAATAGAACCTCTGTCCGGCGTTTTATAATCCATAGTGAGAAACCTTTTATAAGAACTACCATTAGGACAAGTGGAGGGCCAGACATGGATAGGAGGAGAGGTATGTGTTGGAAATCTCACTGAGTATGCTATGGCTTTCATCATGGACCATTAGAAATCCGTACGTGATAGATATATATTCCTTTAATTCAGTCAAATATTAATTTATTAGTGCATCCCCAATGCTAACTACTCTGACACAAGTCTTATTATGATCCCAAATAAATTCTCGACTTCCAGCTCTCTCTTCAAGAATAAAAGTAATATTATGTAAAGTGAAATAAAAATTCGATTTGCTGAAAAACAACAACTGTAATAAGTTGATTTATATTCTAGAAATCAATCTTTCGTATTGATACTGTAGTTGAAAAAACTATCAAGATTGAAATTAAGTTATTGATTTTCGTATACGATCTCTAGTAGAGATTAATAAATTTTGTAGATTTTTAACGAGTTAGATTTGGCAAAACTCCTTTATACGAGGGTGATTCAGAAATTAATGCCTCCAAGGTGATAACTTTATTTGTGTTTGACAGAGAGCACCGATGCAGGTATAAGTGGAAAGCTTGCAATGTCAGCTACCAATGGTGGCATCATTTTTCAACATAGTCTCCATTACGGGCAACATACTTGCGCCAACGCGAAACAAGGTTTTTCATGCCGTCGTGGAAGAATTGTGGTGTTTGTTGGCGGCAACATTGCCGAACTATTGGATCCACCTTCGCGTCACAGCTGTAGCGTTGGCCCTTAAGGTGATCCTTAAGTTTGGGGAAGAGTCAAAATTCACATGGCTCAAGATCCGGACTATAGGTAAGATGAGGCAGAATGTCAACAACACTGCTATCAGATGGGACAACTTTGAACTTTTTGGCGGAGGAGAGGGCGTGTGGCAGTACATCATCGACTGACGCTTCGTTTCCGGGCCGTAATGATGTATCCACGACTCGTCGCCGGCGATGAATGTTCCTGAGCGCACAACCTTTCGCAGTCCACCCGACGTCACCACTGGATGTCATGGTTTGTTCAAGATTCGAATAGATAGGAAGGTGAATCAAATTACACTCTCTAGCTTAAGCATCAGTGCATTAATGGTAAACACTTCGTAGTGGGCTTGGAGTCATTACTTTCTGAATCACCCTCGTATATTTATCCTTTTTGTCCGTTCAGGATACGCAAAATCTCAGGATCTGCTTGATGGGTCACTATTAATTTTGTCCAGTATCTATAGGGTCAAAAGTTAGGAATCGGATTTCTTGACGGAGGCGAAATTCACACCGGAAGTGATAGAAATTAACCATTTCCGGTTTTATTGTTGATCACTATAGATCAAAGATGGTAATAGATAGAGAGAACTTGTTTTCTGTAATCGATTAAGCGTCCCAAGAATACTAAAACCAGTAATCTCCTTCCTTAACTCTACTAAAACCAGAAATGAAAGAAATCCTTTACAACTTCCGGTTTCAAAATTGATCTACAGAGTGGAAAACCAATAACAGAGAGCGCGAGATACGGTTTTCTTGGAATCAACTTAGGGTTCTAAGAGTAGACATCATTTCCTCTCTTAAGCCTCTATTTAAACGGAAAGTAGCATAAATCAACCATTTCCGGTTTGGAGCTTGATTGTTATAGAGCAGTGATCGCCAAACCATCGTGTTTACGCTCCGTTTGGCTAACCTTGATTCTTCCACTGAGCTGACGCTAACGACATGGGGCGCTGACGACAACAACTGCTAGTTTCCCCCGCGCAACTGCTATTCTTAGCCTCATCTCAGAGTTGATTGTATGCCGGTTATGTTTTTCGTGTGTATATTAGACATTTGCTAATTTGGAAACTTCGATTTCATATTTAGTAGATATGTAAGTTTATATTAAATAAATAAATGTAAGATTTGTATTTTTTAAAAAAAAAATGTAGTTCTTTTGGTTGGTAGCTCACAGTAGAATTTAAAAATGGTATGGTAGCTCAGAAACTTCATAAGTTTGGTGACCACGGTTATAGAGTAAACACTGTAATAGGTAGGGAGAAGCGGGTTTCTGAAATCAATTATGCATTCCAAGAATATATCTCCGTTCTAATCTCTCTACTAAAACCGCAAGTGATAGAAATCTACTACTACTTCCGGTTTCAATATTAATTGAGAAAATATCACGCCAGACCAAACTCCTTTGTGTGGTGTACACGTCATGATACTACTACTTTTCTTCAAATGTTTTTTGTGATTTCACAACTTCATAGCGCTGATGGCTTTCAATCTAGTAAAAAGAATTCCCTCACGAGTACTGAGATTTCCTAGTCAGCATTTTAAGCGAGATGGGATTAGGCCAGATAGGAATTCGCATCTCGCCTAAAATGGTGGAAATTCTTATTGAGGAGAGATCTGTAGAGTAACGTAACTAAGGGGGGCAAACAGGGGTTGTGCCCCGGGCGCCGGATTGGGGAGTGCAAAATTGGACAAAATATCTAGTTTTACTATAAGGCAAGGAAAGGAGTTTTAGCAAACTAAAGATAAAAAAAAATATATATATATATCTTAGAAACTTAACAGGACATCAACCACTCACCAACCTTAGCATCATATCCACAGAGCATAAGTTAGATTCAAAGCTATTTTTGAGGTCATTGTAAAAACCTTTGCAACCAAAAGAGACCGTAAAGTTAAATTTTTCATTTAACTTACACCGATTTAAGAGATTTGCAAAAAGTCTAAGTATAATACTCTAGACAACAACTTGACTGTTTGGCATGATTAAATATTCTATTCTAAAGCAACAGACTGTTGATTCATTCTGCAGATATACACATCCCGAAATAATCCCAAAAACATTGTGATTTGTAGTTATTATGGTAAGACTATAACTTAAGAATATGTCAAACATGCTACTCTCAGATTATTTGGCAATCAAATACTAATTAGTTTGGTGTTTTATCTTGTACTATAAATTAAATTATGTACTGCAATCTTGTAATCAGGCTCTACCACTGAAGAAAAAATGGAATATGAGAATTACTGTGTGATGCCAATATTAGGTGTACTCGGGGAACGTTTTGATTTGGTTTGTCGGGGGCGGGCGCTAAAGCGAGTTCTTGCCCCGGGCGACAACTAGCCAAGTTACGTCGCTGGATGTGTAGCCTGATAAGCTGTTAGGCAAGATGGAATTGAACTGATAACAACGCCGGTTTCATATTTCTGATGCAACTACACAAGTGACAGCAACGTTGGCTGCGAAATATCAGCTCTTTTTAATTTCTTAAAGCAAACTATGGCATGCTAAACAAATAAGAGATACTTTTATACGGTAAGATTAGTAATGTTTTAAGAAATTTGTACTTTGAAATGAAATTTCTGAATAAAACAATTCACTAATAGTATTTTTTTTTACAGGTACAAAGGGTTTAAAAAGGATTGTCCTCGAGGATATCTCACAGAGAAGGCAAGTTCTTTACTTTTATTTCAAAGATAAATTTGTGAAAACTCCTTCCATTCCAAAGTCTGCAAGATTGAGAGTTGATGGAATTTGATTGAGCTCTCAGTTGGTTTGAATCTATCAAAACAGAATAGATGTTCAAACTGTGAAATTGTTAGTGTTAATAATTATGAAGAACGTGAAAATAATTACCATCATCTTTCAAGTTGTAAATTTGTTCCACCAATGACCTTAGGCTCGCCATACACTAGAGGATAGATCCTAGGAAATCTCTTACAATATTTCTTAGGGAAAATGTAATAAAAGATCTTACAGGAAATCTTGTGTTTGCGTGCCATACACGTAGAGATTTTCCTTATTATAACGATTGACGTTGCCGGATGTTGATCCACAATGCATCATGGTAAAAACGACGCCTCGCGCCATTACTACATTCAGAATAGTATTATGTACGATATCGCGTTTTGGGCAAAATATACTTACCTGTAAAAATGACATTTGTACGTAGGTCGACACAATTGCTTTAATAAACTATCTTTTGTTTTCAAATATGTTTTCACTTTCTCTCACCTAATGTCGCTTAAATCGATATCTTACGAATTTTCTTTCCGAAATAGAGCTTGCTCTAAACAAGAGAAATCTCATAGGATCGTTCAGAACATAGGAAATGACATGCGATCTGACGCCATTCACCTTGAGATTTTGACTCTAAGAAAAATTGTAAGATATTTCCTAGGATCTATCCTATAGTATATAGCAGGGCTTAGAGTACGAGTCCTAACTATAATCCTAAGGTTCAACAAACTTTCAGACTAAAATATAAAACTAATCAAAACAATTTTAAATAAAAGTATTCGAAACATTTGAAATTTTTTAAATTTAAATTTTAAAGTGATCATCTTATCAGATTGCACAAAGAATAGTTTTCCACTAATGACAGACAATGAGTTGTGACCGAAGTTCAGAGTATGAAATTTTTATTGTTATATTAACCGTTAACCGTTTTTAATAATTTAACACTCTTGATTTCTTTTCCTAAATTTTCCCACCAATGATATCACACTACATGTCGTAGCTACAATCCTAAGATTAAAAAGTTTTAAAACTAAAATTTTAACACAGTAATCGAAAATTTTGAGCAAACTTTTTGAAACTTTTTTTTAAAGAAAAATATACAAAGATTTGAAAGTAATCACTCAGTGAGATGGCGTTAAAAATAACTCTTCATAAATGACCTTAAACTTGGAGCTGTAACTATAATACTGAAGTTCAAATATTTCCAAACTAAAAACTTTACAGAAAACCTTTCGCAAACATTAAACAAAGATTTGAAAGCGAGCAACCAATCAGATTACTTTAAAAATAATTTTGCGCCAATGACTTTAGATCAGTAGTTCTCAAAGTGGGGTCCAGCCAGGGGGTCTGCGACGCTTAAAAATTGAAATGTGTTGTAATAAAATGGAACTTACAGCTGTTATGCAAGAAGTATTTTTTAGTTACTAAAAAGAAAACAATTAGAAATTATATATACGTTTGTAAATTTAAATGTTTTCCAACTTTACTAAATTTCTGCCCTGTGAGTATGAAGAGTTGTCTAAGAAGGTGCTTTTCCTTACCACTTACTTATGTGAGCAGACCTTTTCTGCTCTTTGCAGTATCGAACCGGACCTAAAATTGATTGTAACAAAACTTATTCCAGATTTCGATTCAATTGTAAAAAAAAAAAAAAAAAAAAAAAAAATCATTTCTCACATTGGTGACCCCACATTTGAGAACATTGCTTATCAAGTGGATTTTATGAAAAAAGAAAAGACATTGATTTTCATTCTTGAAAGTTAGTGTATTTTCAATTGAAATTTCGTTCACTAGGAAACAGTAATGTACCTTTAGAATGAATTACTTATTGCATTATTTTTCTTGATCTTTCTCTTGTCAGTGGTAATTTTAATTAGTACATTTTTAATACCATGTGAAATTTCAGATAGCATTACAAGAGAGTCCGCAAATCACTTTCCGAGTGCACAGGGGTCCGCGTTATCGGAAAGTTTAAGAACCACTGCTTTAGACTATAAGTTGTAACTTTAATATTAAGGTTCAAAAATTTTGAAACTAAAATTTAAAAAAGAATCAAACAGTGGTTGAGAAAAAAAAATTTCAAAAACTTTTTTAAAAAAGGGAGCGGTAGCAAATAGATAATTCAAAGCCCAATTGATGAAAACTGGAACCAAATTTGACTTCCTCATGGGGTCGAACTATGAGTCTTCTATATGGGATACGGACGGGCTAGTCTAGCTTCGTAAGAATAATATAAATAGATGTGACTGAATATATTTTGCTAGCAAAGTAACTACTTATGTTTCTCGTTAAGAATTGCCGGCCAACTTTTATGTTCACACAGTACAACAAACAAAATTATATTTAATTGCTTCCCTTTTTTTTTTTTTTTGTTTATTTCTTGTTTCTTGATATTAGTTGTAGCAGCAGATCTTCTCGTCGTGTATACGACAATGAAAAAAAAGAATACTGTATCCCTCATCTATTGCAATAATTGCAATATATTGTAGTTACATAGTTATATCTATTCATAATAAATGAGGATAACATGGTCAGAGTATTTAACATAGGTACAAGACCCCAATGAAGGTGAATAAATTATTTACTTAAAAAAAACTTTAAAACTCTAGGGAATACTAAAAAAAAGCAAATTTCCAGTCGTTAATCTACGTTTTTTCCTCGTCAAATGTATTATTATTTCTTATCAGTATATTGAAATATGTTTCCCACCACCACCGTATTGTTATTTTAGTTCTGTTAAGTATTACTAAGTCGTAGTCCAAACCAAACAACTAACTTAAATTTAATCTTTTTGAGCCATCTTTCCAAATTATCCCGTCATTTTCTTTGCTCTTCCATAATAATCGTGTTTCTTCCCCATAGAGTACAACACTCTAAAGGAAACATAAAGGTTTAACATTTTATTCACAGACCAAGTGCTTATTTCGCGATTCCTATCATTGCTCAGTGAAAATTGAATGGAGTCTTTCAGTTTTACGTCCACGGTTATTCTTGTAGGCTAAAGAAAACGATGATGATGAGAGTGAATAAAATAGTGGAATGGAGGAAGTTGGAGGAAACGGAAGTAACCCCGAGAAAACCCACGCACACGGTGTTTCTCCACCACAAACCCTATTTGGCGTGAAGATAGGATCGAACGAGAAATTCCGCGCTGTAGATATGAATGTTCTACGATTGACTCCACCGCGGCCTCTGTCATTGCTTCGTGTCTTAAGTAATAGCCTTTACCTAGGTATCAAACGCTACTCATCTGTTCTACTTTTTCTCCTCATAGTTCAATTTGGTACTAACCGCTTCGTTCCAATCAACATTGATTCTGTCTTGCTAACGTTTATTTTTATCATGTATTAGCTTCGCTGGGTTCAAATAAGTAATTTAAATGCACACTGATATTGCTCATTTTTGATCATTTTAATGTATGTCACTCCTCCTCATCCCCCAAGTGTCGGGGCTGAAAATGGATTTAAACAGCATCGGAGGTGTCACTGTTCATTTCGGCTACCGCAAGAACTATAGAGTCAAGACTAATATCGGTCATTTTTGACCATTTATATATATACATATATATATTCCCTCCCCCATGTTGCAGGCCATGGCATCGGAAGTGTCACCGTTCATCTCAGCGACCACAAAAATGTGGATTCAGCACTAATATCGCTCATTTTCGATGATTTTTAAATATCTCTTCTCCCCTCCTCCAAGTTGCGGGTTTGAATTTAGCTTTAAACGAGATCGAAAGTATAACTGTTCATCTAAGGAACACAGAAAACTATAAATTTGACACTGATAGTAGCCATTTTCGATTATTTTTATGTATCTCTTTCTCCCCCTCCCCAAGTGGCGGGGCTGATTTTGGATTTAAACCGGATCGAAAATGTCACTGTTCATCTGAATGATCCCGAAAATTATGGATTAGACACTAATATTGGTCATTTTCGACCATTATTATATATAGCTTCCCCTTCCCCTCCTCCCTGCTGCGGCACGCGGCATCAGAATTGTCACTGTTAATCTCAGCTACTCCTAAAACGATGGATTCGACACTAATATTAGTAATTTTCGATCATTTTAAAATGTTTTCCTCCTTCCCTACGTTGTACCCTCCCCCCATTCCCAACTATCAGGGCTGAATTTGGATTGAAACAGCATCAGAAGTGTCACTGTTTCTCTCACCGACCCTGAAAACTATGGATTCAATCTAATATCGGCTATTTTTGATCATTTTTAAATTTCTGTCCCGCTTCACCCTCCCCTACGCTGCATCGTAAAAGTGAATAGCCTAAAGTAATCCTTTCCCCTAAGCGCATGTATGTTGAAAATTTGATTGAGATCGGTCGGGTGGTTCAAGAGTGATGAAGTCACAAAGCAGTCATTTTTATTTTTTATTTATTTATTTATTTATTTATTTATTTATTTATTTTTGCATATATCTTCCTCTCCCCTACGTTGGCTTGTCAAAGTGAAACGATAAAAAACACCCAAGACCCGACCCTCATATATGTTGAAAATTTGATCGAGATTAGTTGTTTGGTTCAAACGTTATTACGTTTTATTAGTTTTTATTTATATGGCCCCCTCCCCTCCCCCTTCACTAGGATCTACCGTTAAAGTGAAATTATAAAAATGTTTCCAGATCCAAACTTCATGTATCTTGAAAATTTGATTGAGATCGGTCGGATAGTTCAAGCGTTATTAAGTTGCAAAAATAGTCATTTTCAGTCTTATATAAATTGATTTTTATATATCTCCCCCTTCTTTTTCTTCCTTATGTTGCCTCTTCAAATTTAAATCACAAAAACGATTCCAGGCCTGAACCTCATCTATGTTGAAAATTTGATCAAGATCGGTCGAGTGCTTCAGGAGTTATTAAGTTTTATTTATTTTTTTATATCCCTTCCCCTTTCCCCTCAGTCCTACCATCAAAGTGAATAGCGTAAAAACAGCCCAGCCTCGAACCTCATCCATGTTACAAATTTGATCGAGATCGGTCGGGCGGTTCAAGAGATGTAGAGCCACAAACATTGTGATTTTCAATTTTATATATATATATATATATATATATATATATATATATATATATATATATATATATATATATATATATATATATATATATATATATATATATATATAGATAGATAGATAGATAGATAGATTATATACACCTTTCGATCACCTTACACAACATGTTATTAATTTTCTGAATAGATTTCATTAAAAACTTCATATAGTCCAAATCATATACAGATAGTCCTTTTAACCTCTTCGTTAAA
This sequence comes from Thermobia domestica, assembly GCF_964235325.1. NCBI lineage: Eukaryota > Metazoa > Arthropoda > Insecta > Zygentoma > Lepismatidae > Thermobia > Thermobia domestica. The sequence goes on along the minus strand of NC_137470.1, from coordinate 145,716,826 downwards.
GATGCGTGATTATTTTAGATTGTACAGTATTTCTAAAAGTGTATGAGATGTAGATGTACCAATTCTGTCAGACAATACGAACTTCAGGATGCAAGAAAAGTAGGTAACCAATCTACGGTTACAAGACTTTTTTCCACCGAGTGTACAGTGCATTTTAACCTGCATTTATTTCTTCGTAATATTTCTCATTTTATATTACAAATGCGGAAGCCAAATATTCTGAAATCGATAATCTTGGTTTTTCCTTTATGCAACGAACAATTTTCTTTCTTTCTTTCTTTCTTTCTTTCTTTTTTTTTTAATTCGAGAGACCAGCCAGGTGTTTCTCGAGACTGTTCGTTGCCAAGCAGCTTTTGATAAGACACAAAAGGGCGTGGGAACAAGAGTTTTGTGAATTTCAATGCATAACTGGGCTGGAAACCAAACGAACGTTAACACATTGCAATTCAGGTTGATCTTATATGATTGTGTGTGCAAGTTCTGGTCATAGTTGGGTGTCCATATTAATAGTACGTAGGGCAAGTACGTCAAATTTCGCATCATCTCTAATTTCGCAATACCACATAAAACGAAATAATACAAATTCGTGAAGCGTTCCGAGTGTATTTTTTATCGTTGATAATCAAGGAAAGATATTATACGAAGGAATATTTTTCCTTCTTTGCTATCCTGAGGATTTCTAAGAAACTAGATGAGGGAATTTTGGTATGTTAGGACCTGAAGCGAAGTTCCCAATTTCACCAGCTTTTTATAGACAGATTTTAGTGTTTGTTTAGTCATCTGTGTGGAAATGTGGAGAAATGGCAAGGATTGTTACGTCAGTCTCAAAATTTCCGTTCCATAATTAAAAGCCAGTTGCAAGCGTAGTTACAGTAAGTTTTATTTATTTATTTTTTTTCGTTACAATTGAAAACGATGACAGATAAAAAAGCTCTTTCGCTGAATTATCAAACAGCATATAGCACTGTTGGAGTTTTTGTTCTGGAAATATAAACTCTATAAATATTTTTAACTAGCTGAAATACCCATTCTTCGCATGGATCAGATAAAATATCTATGTAAACAAACTGAACAACGAAAGGAAAACAATATTGGTCATTTTCCACTACTTTTACATATTCCGGTAAACGCTGAGACCCCCTTGGTTCTAATTATAAAAAAAAAAAACTGTCTTTGTCTGGGCCTGGACTAAAGTATCCGTGACCAAAATTTGGTAACTCTTGATGCACTCATCTGGTCCCCAGGCCGCACACAGACAGACAAACAGACACACAAACAAACTCTTTATTTTATTTATATTAGATTCGAAAGATAAAAAGTTTTAATTTAATAAGTAATACAAATGTATGATGTAGAAAATGTCCTAGTGTTCACATATCTAATATATGATACTCATTTTTAACTGGATTGTATGTATATATAGAAGATATATCACAAAAATCAATAACAGTAAAGGGTACGCACCGCCGCGCTAAACTTTCTCGCTCTCCTTTCATTGAATATTATGAATTTGTAATGATTATGAAAAATATTTAGTAGAGCAATATTAACAAAAATGTAATAGACATTTTCAGAATTTTTTTTTTATCAAAGAGAACTCACCCCACAAGCAAACTACTCCGTGTGCTTTTTAATGAATAAAAAAGGTATAGTTCATAATGTGACTTTATTAATGGAACATTTATTTATGAAATATGAAAAGAAATAACTGAGTCGTTTTTGAAAAAAATACCCCGGAGAAACTCATCCCCGAAACACATTTACAATATGGTATAAATCATTTTACATTAAAAAGAACTACCCTTTGTAGCAGGGGCGCCCGAAGAAAATTTTTTAGAGAGGGGCCCATCTCCATGGTTGCTATATTACTTATGGTATTTCTGGTATTTAATACATGTGGTTTACTATATTACGTATACATTTTCATGAGCCAGGGAAGGGCCCTGGCCCCACCCTGTCCTCCCCTTCGGGCGCCCATGCTTTGCATAAATCTTTTAATGCAAAATGATTTATCATATTATATTATAAGTTTCTTAACGGAACATTTACTTATGGAATATGAGCAGAATTGTGTCGTTTAAAAAAACAAACAAACAAAAAAAACGGGAGTAACTTACCCCATACCAAATCATAGGCTTGTTAATGCAATAATTATTTGTGAAATATAAAAATCTTCGTAGCTGTTTTTAAGATCATTCGAAAAAGAAATCCTCAACAGCAAACTGCTTTTTGTGATTTTTTAAACAAAAAATGATTTATAAATGGAACAGTTGTGTATAAAATATGAATAAAATTATTTAAGTCGCTTACGAGAAAGTCAACTGACAAGAATCCACTATTCGTGGTGAATTTTGTAATGAAAAAATAATTATTTATAACATTCTGCAAGCTTATTAATGAAACATTTATTTGTGAGATATGAACCAAAGAGCCGGAATCGTTTTTGAGAAAGTCGTCCGGGAAAAACTCATCTCAATAGTAAACTAACCTTTCTGGAATTCCCACACAAACAGCTTATACGATATTATAACGTGGTTATGAAATATTAATTTATGAAGAAAATGTACACAATCGTTAGAGCCGTTTTCGAGAAAATCAGAATTTTTCAAATTTCATCCTTCAGTAAATTATCCTGAATTTCGGGTAGCTATATTTTGGGTAGATGAATAGATGTATACTAACTACATATTATGGATGCGTGTTGCACTTATTTTTGAGATTTTTTTTTCATATATCTTTTTTGTCTTTCCAGGTTTTTATTGCGTTGTACAAAGATAACTTTCCAAGTGGCGATCCCACCAAGTTTGCCAAATTAGTTTTTCGTGTTCTTGATACAAATGGGGTAAGAACAATTTCTTTTAATTTTTGTTCATAAAATAATTTTGATTGCACAAGAAATGTTAACTGTAATTAGAGTTGCCAACTATCCGGAATTTCACCAGCCTGGCCGGAAATATTGCTGTTGTTTTGATAAAGGCCGGTGACCAGTTCAAACTTCTTACCAGCCCCTTTATGACCGGTATTTTGAAATCCACAATCCAGAATAAAACATCCAACATCGACATTTTTCAACAGTGTCTTTATAAATACAAATTTCTGTTCTATTATATATTAAGCGATAATTTTTAAATCCATGACTTTTTAAAATTTATTTAACAAGAAATTTTATAATAATTAGATTTTATAGTGAAGCATTGTTATCAACAATAGATACAGAGGTGTATAATTTGTCATAATTATGCGGCATAAATATAGCGATAAATTTAAATTGCTCATCGATTGTTGACAAATAACTCTTAGGTATTTCATTAGTATAATGTTTGTTGCATTATTTAGTTACACGTTCCTAGCTGCTGGATATGCCAACTTTCCTTAAACGTCCTACTTTCCTCCGTAGGACTTCTTAAAGCAATTTTCTGCAGTTGAAGTACAAGTTTAAAAAGTAAATTTCATTTCCAAAACTATCACCTAAGATTTAGTATACTTTTGTTCATCTGTTTCGATAATTTTAAAGAACTGGCATCTACTGGTAAATACAATAAAAATGATCAATGCCGACTCCAGGTTCTCATTTTTAGCACAATGTATGTATTAAGTCTATTAGTGAATGTACTAAGGCTATGCAGAATATAGATGCTAATGCACTTTTGTCCACGATAGTACATTTCCTTCCTATAGGTGGGTCCGAATAGAGACATTTCACACTTAGGCCTATATCATAGGGAATTTTGAGAGGATGCCGGTAATTTAATTTTCCAAAGTTGGCAAACCTAACTGTAATGTTTGTTGTGAACTTCAAAATTATTCTTATTTCTTCCAATCCTTCATGTCATTGCAATAGTTACTGTAGATTTTCTGTGATATGTATCTGTATTTATTCTTTCCGCATTTTGAACTCAATGTTTCCTGTCAAGTGTAAATTCTAACAATATTACGTACAAGTAACAATCAAAACACTGATACCAAAAAATTCTTGATGATTAAAGGGCTCCTGTCTCCACGGCATGGCACGTTCTTAGGAGAAGAAGGTCGCCTGCGGATCTATTAAATATGTAGTTTCGGATAGACGAAGTCAACTGGTGGTCCTAAAGATTGAGGATTTAGCATGGAACTAAAGACCTCATCCTATATATATATAACACAAAGTGTCAAACATAGGAATGTGTTAAGTTAGAGGTGTAAAATTCGGTATATAAATTCTTAAATAAAAGTAAGAGAATACGTGTTTGAGCCTTCTCGAAAATTCTGGACAAAACATTTGAATCTCCTTTACCTTCCGTAACATATATTAAATGATAATAATAATAAAGCTCTCTTATTCATTTCTGTCGTAACAAAAAGAATTTTCAGTTCCAATCTTTCATTTGTATATGTGTGTCAGGCGTGCATATGTGTGAGTCAATTTCAGTCTTTCATTTAATGGTACAGATTGCCCTGTTCCCCACTTCAAACGCAGAATTTTTACACAACGCTCTTCAGTTCGTTGTTTTCTGAATGTTCATTGTTCGCACTCTGCACTCTACACTCATCAACCTCAAGCTTTTTCTTTAATTTTTGAAACCGAACATTCATATCTAAACTAATTACTTTCTTTTCCTTAATATTTCCCATACTTAACCTCTCAGTAATTAAATTTTCAGTTCGGTTCACCACCTGACGTAGCAATTAATGGTACAATTGTGACAAGGGACCTTGATGATCAACCTTTAGATTTACACTCATACCATTTAGTTCTTCTATTATGAGAGATCTCACAAGTTCATAATCTTGCTTATATTCCTTCCCCTCTTACTGCTATCACATACTATTTTTCATGAATCACCGTTTCTTCAATAGATACACTATTCTCAACCCTAGTCCTAACTCATATCAATTGATCCACCTCATCGTCGATACGCTACCCGATTATTTAAGAAGGCTTCTCTAGGTAGTCTATTTTGCACCACCAAACGACTTTGAATTACGTACAAGAGTTCTATCTGAAAAGTGAGCATGACCAAGTCTTTTTTTTTTTTCATTTTTTCTTTCTTATATTCTCAGGTGTTACTTTAATTGAGGATTCTTTTCATCCTTTTCCAATTTCTAACTACTCTTATTAATTTTTTCTCACTTCATTCTTGGGCTGCTGTCACTTCCTGATGTTTGATGGCTCTATGAATCACCAAGCCTAAAGGATGGCACAACATTGGCATTTATATTTACACTATTTTCGTGGGCTCATACATTTAGGGAGTAGCAATCGGCGGCGTGTGAATTGTTGAATCTATTTCCACCTACTCTGCACTCAAGCGAATACTGTGTGCAACGGATAGGCCCTAAATGTTTGTAAAGATCTCTTCTGAAGGAACAGGAAATGTGGATGGTCTAAACAATTCAATACCACTAAGAGGGTTATATGAACTTATAACCTATCATGAACCTTATAATTGTGACAGGATTGCCTTACCCCCACAGTATATTTTCAAACTTGTAAGTTGTAGATATACCTAGTTCGGTTGAAATTGCTCCAGGTGTTCCAGACTTATACTGTATACATACAGTGAAACCTGTCTATGTTGGCCACCATCGGTTCCATCGAAAAGTGGCCAACTTAGACAGGTGGCCAACTTACAGAAAATAAGTGTGATTTGTGTATTTTTAGAATAGGATTTCTAGTATTACTCGATTGTAAAATTTTAATAAGCAGTGGCACGACAGCTATTTATAAATAATGTATATAGAATAATCATAAAAATATACAGTACTAGAAAATATTACTATAGTATGCAAGAGCGCAATTTCTCTGTAAATTTGGGGGGGGGGGCATTCAGATGCAAAAGGTATATATATATGAAGATTTTAAGACAAATTGCACTCAAATATTGTATACTCATAAATAAAATAGGGGCCACATTAGCTTTGGGGGCCCGGGCCCCCTCGGTCCTCCCAGGATCGGCGCTCTTGATAGTATGTTTAATATATATGCATACCTTTCTCTTCCTGAAAACTAGTCTGGTACATTGAATTATTCGGATTGAAAACACAATAACACAAACAACCTTGAAATAGAAGTGTATGTACGCAGTTTATTGAAATTGATATTATAGCACACTGAGTTATTTAGATTGAAAACAAGAAAAGCTAAGTTATAAATTGAGAAAGTTATATGCAATTTATATGACTTCTTTTCAGTTGTTAGTGAATGGTGGTTCATTCTAGACATATTTGCTTTATTCTTTTTGGCAGATATGCACATTCTAATATTGTAGTTGACTACCTCTTGTTAATGATCTAGAAGTGTTTCCCTCGGAGCAGATGTTTTGAGAAAATCTTGAGGGAATTCATATCTCAAAACCTCCGCTACCTTTTGACATGCAGTCAGGTGCCAATAGTTGACAATTGAGCTTTAACCTTGAGAATTTTCCGGAATTACTAAAGCTTCTCACTGATGAAAGTAGCCGATACAGCTAATGGTTTTACCAAAACAGACAGGATAAACAAATACGTACAACCATTTCCTGAATTCCTGTACGTGCTTTTTCTTATTCACACCTTCCTTCACCACCCTTTTATGAGGGTAGTGTTCTGGCCATTGACCTACAAGAACAAATCGTGCGAATCTATGCTTCTTTATGTCCAGTACATCATCTGCCTCTCATATGGGAATTGGAAAGAGTTAAGAAAAATAACAAAACTGTATTTTTCGTGGCCAAGATACGCAGGTAAATTTACCATTATCATCATAGGGTAAACATTGCTTCATTGTGGCCAACTTCCAAGATAGACAGGTGGCCAACTTACAGAGTAGTAAGTAACGAATGTCTTATGGGAAAATGCAGGTTCAAGACTAACCAGGCCAAGATAAGCAGGTGGCCAACTTAGAGAGGTGGCCAAGTTCACAGGTTTCACTGTATATACATATGCGACTAAATATATTGATTATAGAAATGTTCCCTTTTCCTTAAAACTAAAATCTTCAAAAACGCTGTTACATGTTTCCTGTTGTTTCTAATGAGGAGTTTATATACCGAGTTTCATCTTTCTAACTTGACGGGCCCATGAACTACAGTATTTTTTATCATAAATTGCTTAATGCCATCTATCTCCCTTAGGATACGCCCTTTGGTAAAACTAATGTGATAAAGTACTAAGTTATTCCATGATCCAGTATTGCACCAAAAGTCATCAAAATCATCGGTCCAGCGGTTTAGAAGGAGTTAACCATCAAATATGTTTACATTTAATTTTTAATTTTTATATATATTGCAAGGATCTGTTTACCCACACGTACTGCAGACCACATGTTTTCACTACAAACACGTGCTTTTGCAATTATAAACAAACTGTGGAGACGACAGAAGGAGACTGCACCTCTAGGATGAAACGAAGAGGATTCGGAAAACTACGAAGAAAGCCGACTGCTTCCCCGCGGGTCATCCCTCCAAGAAGATGGTTATAAAAGAGGACGACGGAACTAAGAAGTTATCAGTGCTAGTACTGATCGCACACTTACAATACCCTCCTCCTGAGACCTTCATGACTACGGAGATATGCTTTGATACCTACTTCCGGGGCTGCTATGAGCTACGGAGTATAACTGATCCCGTCTGAGGCAGCTCTGGGCTAAGATAAATATTCTCTATTTTCCCAAGTTCACATTGTGTGCCGAGGGGCTTCACTCTTACCACACACTCGAAACATTTTAAAGAGACTTAGAAATGTACAAAAACTTTGAAAAATATTATAAGACTTTTATAGTAAAAGAGTGAAGGGTTATATTCCCGTGTACTGTTTAGACTCTACCTACAGAACATTGCAATAGAAATATAACACAGTGTTTACATTAAAAGCAATCTTCGTTTATTGATTTTAATATATGACTGAAAGCTTATTTTTGTTAAGGAATTAAAATATAATTAATATTTATAGTTTAGTGTCTTTCGATTATGTTTTTTTTTTTTTTAGCTTGAAATGGATGGATGCTTATGAAATAATTAGTGAAATGAATATCTGGCAGAAAACGGGAAAACCCCGAGAAAATTCACGGTAACGCTGTTGTCCAGTACAAACTCACATGATCTGGGATCGAACCAGTTGCTTCTCGCATCAGAGGAAATGCTCTACCAGTAAGCCACCTTCTTCCTGATTTAATTTAGTTCTGATGTATTATCAGTCATTGCAACAGTTATTGTACATTTTGCATGGTGTATATGTTTAAAATTTACATTTGTATCTACTGCTTACGTATTTTGAGTTCAACCCTTCCTGCCAAGTAAACATTATAACAATATTATGTCCAAGTAACAGTGAAAATACTGGTATCAAAAAATTGCACCATTATATCCATTGTTTCTTTCATTTTTATTTGATAATGGTTTATACGTCGAAAAAGTTAACTTCTTCTAAACCCAAATGTGATACATTGTCTACATTTAAAACAATCTCATTTGTTGCATTTCTAATATATCACAGAATACTTATTTTTGTTAAGGATATTTCTTATCTTTGATATTTCTTTCTCCTATATAGGATGGAACCATTGAATTTGCAGAGTTTCTGCAAGCTATGTCAGTAACAGGGCGTGGAACTGTAGATGAGAAACTTCATTGTAAGTAGAACAAATAATTTTAGCATTGTGCTAATACGCATAAATTTTTAGGTACATATACATTAAAGTGCTAAATATTTGAACGCTAGGTTAGGCTGGTTAACAATTAAGATTTAAAAATAATTATACAACAGAATATTGATTGTCTGAGCTAATGTGGATCGGATCTAACTCGGATAAGCAAAAACTCGGTTGATACGGATGGGTACATAGAAAATTTTGTACTGTATTTATTATTCTTGTTTATTGATTATTTCTCTTTATTACATTATTCATTATTTTTATATATTTTTTTTTTGTTTTTAGTGGACATACAGTATAGTACATAAAATTATACATACATACATACATAAGGAATTAGTCATAATACAGTAAATAAAATGCGGTTTGATATTGATACGTATATAAGTTAAACACATTACAAAACACAACACAAATAAAATACTGTTTAGCTCACACATAAATCCCTATTTTTTTAAAAAAAAAAGTCTTTCATAATCTGCTTCATTAAGCTGTTTCGTTTTTGGCCGCTATATTGCACAAACGTAGCAACAGCATAATGTCAGCTGGTGCCTTGCCATCTTGCTGTTTGACGCAGAACAGTGCCTTCTCTAACTCAAGACGTGCAATAATTAAACCTCGCTAGCTTAATTATGTGAATGTTGGGCGAAGTCGTCATCTTTATGCCAGCTTTATGTTTGTTTTGTTAGTGAAGCAAAGCTTGTAAACTGTTTATCATTGGAACCGGATTAGTGTTTAAATTTTTGTTTGTTTGGATTAAGCTTGGATAACACGAAACCTTGGTTAATCGAAACTCGGATAATCGGGATTCAACTGTATTCGCGACAAATTTAATATCAAGACGCATACCATTATTCAAGAGAGCAAACGATGGAAAGGTGGCTTTGTGTAGTACAATTTTTGCTGCAAGACTTTGCTTGTAACGGTTCAGATTAATGAAATTGCCTGTAAATTAACACGAAAAATTGCGTGTGATCCTAAATTGTTTAGTGGCAGAACAGGTGATAGTTTCCAAGAAATTATGCTTAAAATTTAGGTGAAGTAAACTGAAAATTTCAGTGTAAACAACAAGCAACTCTGACGAAACAGTTGATGAGAGAAAAATAGTCAAACATCTACTTCCATTGATTTTGTAACATAAGTTTTACGCATCGTCATAAGCAGGACAAATTGATATTCAGTTAACATTTATTTATTCAACACAGCAGGCTCTAGATCCAGTTATAATGGTGTTCTTATATAAATACATTTACGTACAATTGTTATCTTTTACCAAAATTATTCATTTATGAATCTTCGTTATCACATATATTATAAAGTTTATTTCAATATAGTGTTTTCAATACTCCAAAAACATCTATATCACATTTTCTTTCAACTGTATTGTAAGAAGCAAAGCACTCATTCTCTATATAATGGGCTTGAAACATTGGCGTTAAGAGCCTGCCATACAAAAAATACAAAATTTACCATTTTTTCTTTTGCTTGTTTATTCATAAGTGAAAGAGATAATGAATTGCAACATACCACAATCATAGATAATGTTATTCTACATCAGAAAACATGAACCTGATGAATTTTCAGTGTTGCCGTCCATAGAAATTACAGTGTTCCCGGAATAACAATTCCCCCCACGATCTAAGTGAAGGCAGCGACTAGAGAAACGAACTCAACTGCACTTGATTACGTGTCATGTTATTTTTGTATCCTGTGAACTACTTTTTAAATAATAGTTGTATTTAATTTGTAATAAACAAAATAGTTTTAACATACAATTATTAAAATTAAATAATAACGTTCTGAGGGATGAACTACGGATAGACCACATACAGATATGGCGTGTATGTTATCGACTGAGCCTGTATCCATATCACCTACAGAGAGTGCAGTCTTTTGTCAGCAGCCAACTATGTGCCGTGAGTACGCTTTTGCCAGTTATACCTCCAGCAGTGTGCCGTTAATCTCATTTTCCCATCCGCAATAGTGTTTACAGATTAGGCTCAGTTCACACTCAATTACCATAATGTACATGTTTGAGCGGACGATAATCCTCATGCGATCAGTCTCAGGAGACAATAACAGTTTGATCTCAGTGTGTGGTGCGGTATTATCGGTGACACTTTACTAGGTCCACACATACTCCCGCAGAGGCTGACGGGAAACACTTATAAAGACTTGCTGGAAACCCACATTCCGGATGCATTAATAACTTGCCCTTAACTTTGTGTCCAACCGTGAAGATTCATATCAGTGGAAAGCTTGATCTTTCAGGAAGACATTGATACCAAAATTATCTTCTTAGCTTGATTAGGAGCTGATCTATTGATGTTTAAATTGAATCACATTGAAGGGCGTCCAGAATGTAACTATTTCACACTATCAGGCGATCAGTGACTGTAACTCTGTAACGATACATTTCTCGATATATGGTCATTTGAACTTTTTTACTTGTCTACCTATAAAGAATCCACCCCTTAAATTTTGCCGTACCTTTTTGTTACACCCTGTATACACTGTTGCAAGGTATAACCTATGAGTGCTCCATGACGAAACAAAACAATTGGTAAGATTCTCCATAAGGTTGCGTAACTTTTGGAGAACGCTGTTGTAACTTGTTCTGAATATAGTACGTATAGTAGGGCTCAAATTCACTAATAGTGTTAATTTGTGTATAAATCGACCAAATGTACATAAATAGGCCTAATTAATTTACTTTCTTTGTAGTTTGCAGTAAGAAATAATCTGTACCACTTACCTATGAAAGAAAACGAGGATTAACATTATTTTATTATATAAACTTATGTTGTTTTTTTTTTATGTGCAGTCTTCTTTTCAAATCTCGCCTCCTTTTCTTTTCAGTTGCGTTCATGGTTTATGATTTAGATGGTGATGGTTTTATTACAAAAGACGAGATGTGCGAAATTGTGGAGGCCATGTATGAGATGGCTGTAAGTATGGTTTTGTCACATTCATGCATTTTAAAAGATAAAGAGTTCGGTTACCATACACTAATCTCCACGCAGATAAATACTAAGTTGATTGTAATGTTGAATCATGTTTTCTTTATTAATACCGTAAACTGTGGCTACTTGGAAAACTGATATTTTTGTGTTACATGGTATAATAATGAGAGAACTATGGCAGATACGTCGTTTTCTTCCAGACCAATGAAAAGTAGGCACCTAAAAGAGACAATATGGATGGTCATAAGTGATGTGTCTTGTTTATAGACTGGTCTAACAATTCTCACAACAATTGATACTTTTTTGTGTTTTTTGAATTTTCTGTAAATTATACTTGTGTTTCCGTAATGAAAAGTGATTTTTTTTACCTGGTTGTGCTAAATATCATTGCTTTCATAAGTTTCATAATGAGAGTAATTAGTTTTACATTTCCACTTCATTTCTGGGACAATCTCTGGTCATTTTTATTTCCTTCCGTTTTTCTACTAAAAATAATAGTGATCAGGGGATAGACAACGACGACATTATTGAAGTTTTGCCTGAGCCTACCTACAACCGCAGAGAACAAGTTGTTTCTCCATATGACTTTGTAGCAAAGAATTTTAATATGTGATTTTTTGTCCTTATTGTACTGTGTTACATTATTATTATTATAACAGTACCATATGATACTTTTTCAAAGAGTTAACATAAATGTACACTTGTAAAAATGGTACCAGGTAATTTTGTAAACCAATGTAAGGCAATTACTGATCTGATACATACATAAATTTCATAAAATTCTGTAGGGCATGTTTTAGTGCCTTAAAGAAGTCTCAAGAGCTTATGCGTGTTGGCATTTGCCAAAATTTCCCATGCATTGTTTGAAAAACTACCGTTTATAAAAACATATTGCAAAAACTTTTTTTTTTTACTGTTTTTGTAGGCCTTCAGCAAGACAAATTTACCACTTTAGTTAGTTTAGATTGATTCAACAATTTTTTGTGTTTATCTAAAATGTTGTGCAAAAGAAGTATCTCTTTAATTTAAAACAGCCTAAAAACACATTACTGTGAAGAAAACATAGGCATGTTGCATATCAATCTTCTCAGAAAAGTGTGATCTTGCAAATGGTTCTTTCCAAATAGTCCCATCTTTCACACAGCTCTTACTACTATGGAAAGACATACATTTTCCAAGTAGCCCCAAAAGCGGTGCTACTTGGAAACAGCACATTTTGGCTACTGGGAGGCTTTAGTCTCAGTAAAATTTTGTTATGACTGCAGGAAAAGGTAACATGGACTAAACTCTAGACACATCACAAGAAGAAAAATTAATTGCAATAAATAACAACCGATAGTATGAAAAGAAAATTTTCCAAGTAACCCTAGTTTACGGTACTCGTGAATAAGATCGTTCAGAGTTTGTGCATTAATTGTAGCAATTTGACACTCTTGAAACATTAATTATAGCTGATTGAATTTAGAAAAGACCCCTGATAATATTTTTTTTAAAAGGTAGTTTCTAGATTCGAGCTTCTAGATTTCTTAAGCCGACGAGATATTCAAGGTACTATATGCGTTTATGGAACACGAATAATCACATAAAAGTGCATAATATTGGATAATTTCTCAAATTTCGTTTCTGAAGTTCCATAATTACAAATTAGTTTCCCTTAAAGATGTATTTTTCTAAAGGTAAATATCGAGATAATGGAAATGCATAACCTTTAATATGGTATTTTTATCCTTTAATATTGTATCGAGGCCCTTTACTCTGTAGTAGAGCTTGCATTCGTCGAGGAATTAAGGCATATAAAAGGATATTTAGAAAAGTTTCCAGCGTGAATCTCGTTCAGATGTACCGCCTCGATATGCTGAAAATATGAAAATTACAATGGATAGCATTTATGGCATTTTGCCATTAATACCAGACTTTAGTTATTAAGAGCATCGTTTTTGGGTAAGTTAGCAACAAGTTATTCTCTGTGAGTAATGAGTGGTAATAACTATATGATACTAAGCTAACTCCCAGATGTAGAAAAAAATATATTTCAAATTTAAGTTGAACACGTGGCTATATTTTTTAATTTTAAAAAATTCAGTTAGTTTAGTTATGTTGATATATATTTTTATCTCTCTTGACACTAATACCACCTGTGAATAATCTAGACAGGGGCGTATTTAAGGAGGGGCTTTCGGGCTTAAACCCCCCGAAATCTTATTTACTGTATTAAAGTAAATGAAATATCTTGCAGAATTTTCACATTTCCAAGAATAAAGTTAGCAAACCCTCCCCCGAAACAAAATCGAAATACGCCACTGAATCTAGGTAAATGTAATTCTATGTGTCCAGTTGTTTGTTAGCTATTGGAGTTTGTGTTGTTATTGAAAAATTGAAAACATCTCCATTGATGAGTTCAAAACGTACCATAATATTAAATAATTTATTGAGAATAAAAATTTGCTTTTTTTAAATACTAAAATCACATTTTGTTCGATTAAAAAAAATGTGTTGTATGTGCGAAGATGTATCAATATTCTAGTGTACGAGTGAGATATTTCAGTGATTAGCATACTGAAAGGAAATTATGATAGTATAATATAAACATTTTTGGAATACAGATCATTACTGTAGATCCCCTTGAAATAGAGAAACGCGTTGTTTGCTACAACTCTTACAAACCATAGGATAGAACCAGAATTCCGAGGAAACTCTTATAGATGATGCTGTACAACAAAGACACACACGTGCTGAAATTGAACTGGAATCCCCTCACACTACTCGTGTGTAGTTTATAACTCATACTGTATATACATATACGAGCGTCGTCCAGTAAGTAAAGAACGTTTTGGTATGGTTAAATAAAAGCAAAACGTTAGCACAAAACTTTATTTGCAAAGTCACAGGACCTTACTCTACTTTTCTATGTAAGGGCAATAGTTGTCAAGACACTTGTTATAACGTGGGACCAGTTTTTCAATATCGATGTTGTACTCATCTGCAGCCAAATATTTGAGCCAGGCTGTCACTTTAGTTCCTTATCGTTTGCGAACTGTTTTCCTCCCAAAAAATCCTTAAGTTTCAGGAACAAGTTAAAATCACTTGGTGCCAAGTCAGGGTTGTAAGCAGGATGACCAAAGCTCGGAGTGACGATTTCCCACTCCGATCTTCATCATGCACGTTGGTCCTTCCTTGATTAAACATAATGCACCATTTCCTCACTGATGACTTGTTCATTTCACTATCACCATAAACATTCTTTATTTGCCTATAAATTTCAATAGGCTTAACTTTTCGCGCATTCAGGAAACGAACGACATTCGTACTTCACATTTGGCGGGATTTTCGATTGGCGCCGCCAGTTTGAATTGCTACTAAAACAAGTAGTGTGACCGCACAAAATTGAGACTCGGCTCACACTGAGGTGAAGGAAGGTGCTAACTGGCGCGCGATGCGCAATCGTTCTTTACTTTCTGGACGGCCCTCGTATATTTGCATGCGTTTGTGTGTATGTTCGGGAGGTATGTGTTTTGTAATTGTTCCTCTAATATTTTGCTTCTCTATTTTTAGGGTGTAACAGTCAGTGGGCCCGAATTCATTAGACAAAAAGTAGACAGTATATTCGAGATTATGGACGAAGATGGTGACGAACAGCTCACAGAAGAAGAATTTATAGAGGGCAGCAGATGCGACCCACACATTATGAGCGCCCTTAACTTTGGTTCTCTGTAAAAAATAAAATGCTGCCAAACAAGTTACAACATAGCTCAGTTCATGATACCTTTCAGTTTAATTTGAAATTTCGCAGTAAATGTTGAATTGACAATGTGACTTGATTCTTACTCTAGTGAAACATAAATATATAGATGTGTACTATTACTGTATACATACTACCAGACTCTTTGCTTTTCATAACGACAATGTGAAATTATAAGTCAGAGGCCCATGCTAACAATTTGATTACATAAAGAATTTCAGTTATCTCTTATTGTTTGATTTTTATTCTTTGTTTCTTTCATTTCAAACGAAGTGTAAGAGCCTTGCATCTAAAATTAATAAGCGTTGTAGCTATTGTTTAGATATATGTTCAATACATAGATAGATATATATAGGACGTTTGAAAAATTTGTCACATCAAAATAACAAAAACATTCATTAGGGACTGTGGCCGGAAGTCATAGTTTCGTAGTTACAGGGTGCTGAAAACGTGAAAAAAATGAACTTTAAAGGTCCATAGTTCCACTACTATAGGATGGATCGTAGTCGGGTCAAGACATTACTTTTAGGAACTAGTATGTGAACTATCCAAATATCCATCTTTCAGAGCCTCCGGTACTTGCACTATCATTTTTAGAGAATCTGTTTGCGAGTACTTGATCATTGTCCATGTAACTCTCAAAAAATTGGTGTGCAAGTACTGGAGCATTCCTACACATGGATATTTGGATAGTTCACTTGTTTCAGTTTTCGGCACCAAATAACTCCGAAACTATACACTTTTGAGCACAGGTCCATATGAACTTTTTTTCATATTTTGATTTGAGGAATCTGTTTCCAAAATATTGTGACAGATTTTTGGTACACCCTGTATATGCTTAGTCTCAGCTGTTGGAAGCATGTGAACGTTAGTAGAAGCTAGAAGGTAATTGAAGCATCCTACCGAATAACGCTGTATGGCACATTTTGAAATGTGTTGATTTACCAATGGAATCAAGTGTTGTACGGAACACGACTGACATATACGGAAAATTCTCGCTTCTGAATTGGTCAAGAGATGGCACTAGTATGCTGGCAAATTTGTCTCTGATTGTAGCAATACAGAAACAGGAACATACTCGAATTAGCTCAAATGTGTCAGATAGTGTTATTCCGTGGAATGCTTGAATTGTATAAAAATTTAAAAAGAAAAAATGTTTATTTAGTGAATTATTGATGTAATAAAATATTAAAAGATAAATACAAAGCATATAAGTTGACAGAAGTTTTTGGGAACTATTACTGATTTCAACTTAATAAAATTGCATTACAAATACGAGACACTAAACACTATAAAGAAGGGAATTATTTTTCGAGACCTAGAGGAGCATCTACAGAAAAATGAAACAACACTACCTATGTCAGGCAATATTTTCAGTTAAAAGAATATCAATAATAGTGTTTCATTAGTTAGAAAACCCCAGAAGAAATCTCTTGTAAATTTAGTTCCGTCTGTGCGTATATCTTTTTTCCTTAGCATTATACGAGTTCTATCCAGAGAGAAACCAAATTTTGTAAATATGTATAATAATACTTTCCGTTTGTGTGTTATTCAGATTTATCTTTCTCAAAATAGTTCCTTCCATTATAACACAGTAGAGTCCCTAAAAATCGTCATCGGCAGTCCGGATAACTCGGCCACACCCTGATACGGCAGAAAATAACGGCTTGCAGACTCGTTCAAGGTCATTGCCGGGTATTTTTCTGAGGTCTGTCTTGAGTTGAGTTGATTTTGTGTTTAACGTCCCCTTCAGCAGCGAGGCTATAGGAGATGGGACCTACTGATTATAACTTGGAATCCGAACCACATGAACTCCCACAGGAAATCGAACCCGGGTTTCCCACGCTAAAGCCGAGTACCCTAACCGCACAGCCACGAAGGAGCTCGGAGGTGTGTCTTATCAGGTAAACTACTGTACAGTGTGTATTCATTAATTTTCATTTTCATGTATAGTAAAGGCTCTATACCTTCATAAAGTACTTACTTTTCCTTTGTTTAAGGGTAATTGAGTTTAATCTCTGTTGTATTCTCAAGCAACCATTGGATACAAGTACAGTACTGTATTTTCTGAGGAAACACTCGTACTTATTCTTTTTTAACCCCAATCCCCATAACCCGGCAATTTCACAAACTCGACCACCCTTCGGTTCACATTAGGCCGAGTTTTTGGGTCTCTACTATATATCGTTTCCAGAGCTTCGTCCACCGCTAGAACGCACCCTGCAACTCACTTTTTGGAATACCCTAGAAGTATTGTAGCGAATTTTTGGCTATCTCTTCTATGGATTGGAATAGGTGACCTTTCAGGGTGGATTTCAACTTGGAGAATAGAAAGAAGTCTACGGATGACAAATCAGGCGAGTAGGGTGGTTTGAGCACAACAATCATGTTGTTCTAAAATTCCTTAATGAGGAGTACCGAATGGCTGCAAGCATTGCTATGGTGCAGCATCCATGTTCAATTTTTCGACGCTTTTGGTCTCTCCCCTCAAGTGCATCGTCGTTTCTAAATACAATTCTAATACTATTTGTAGATGTTTTGAAACGTGGGACGTATTCATAATGAACAAAACCACATCTGACTACGTTTGTTAAAGAAATGCCACTACTCTATTCACATGGACTACCCATTATCAGCACTAAAGTTAAAGAATCTCATGGCAATAATGTCTTATACTCGTCCAGTTTTGCATGGTGTTTACCGAAAAACTAACATATATACAGAAACAATGGACAGTGAAAATACTCCAGAAGACATTCTGTGTTTCTGTTTATGTAAACTCTGAACATGATTTACATTCAGGCAAAAGTATTTAAGTCGTTAAAACTCTTTGATGTACTATGTTGATTTTTCCACATGGGTATACTACAAACATTCTACCATGAATTTCATAATAAATGCTATTTACATTGAAATTCATATTTTTCCTTTTGCATAATTTACCTAACAATAAGTTAAGAAGTACAAAGTTGACTCTTTATTATACAAATTATGACGCAACAGGATGCTTTAGAAAACTCAGCAACTTCTATTAGAGATACTATTTATTATTAGAAATTGGTGTGAAGCATTGAGACATTTGTCGTTTATTACAAAGACTTCTAATGGTGTTCCTTGTCTTTCTACTACCAACTTTACAATACTCTTACGCAAGGTTGTATGACATTGTAGGATAGCGTGATGGACAGACTGAAATCTTTTTTTCTTTTATAATTAGGATGTAGGCCTAATACTCAACACTACCTGTTTTTGACTTAAAGTACAGTTACAATTTCTAAAATAAAGTGATTTCTGGCATTTTCTTAGAATATGAGAATTGAGAAATACAGTATATCTGAAATTGGTTGCGATAATTGCATGTCTATGTTTTCTTTTTCTGTCCACTAGAGAAAAATTCCATAAACAAAAATGTTCCTTGTGTTATATCTTCAATAGTTGGTCTAACACAAGCCTTGTTAACATGCAAACCTAAGTCGTCGCTCAGGATAGCTTCATGGCTTTTGGAATCATCATTTTCAGAATCTGAATAAAAGCCTCTTAGAAATTTTAAGATTTTATACGGATGAAGCTCTGATTTGAAAGTTCGACGAACTACCAAATTTTCGCTGTCAAATTGCAGAAAAAAAAACTGGAGCATTTTCCCGTCTTTTATTCAAAGCGTCTTTTTTTTTTTTTCAATTTCTGCTGATGATAATAGTAAAACAGATATATTTTGAAACGAAGAAATCTGCTACGAAATCAGCAGCACATTCTACAATTACTTTCTTTTGTTTCACAAAGTTTCATACTGGCCTTCTTGTACGTACTCCAATCCCATCCACTTCTCCCTTGAAACGAACAAAAAGGTGACGCTAATGATATTTATATGACACTTATTTTAAGTTAAAACATCATAGATAATCCTCTATTTAAGTAATTAATGTTTATGCTTAGAAAACGTTATTTTAGTACATATGGAATCATTTTCTACCATGAATAACCAATGTACACAAACTTTCCCACCAGTGGCATTCCCACTGACACGGACAGGACAAGTTTTCAAATTGAAATAAATCAAAATATATTATTAGCATTAGTCCAAAATTTGGTAAATGTGAAGTACACGTGGAAATTGTTACTTCTACTAAGTATGAACCACATTCTCAAATTTAATAATTCAGTACAATAACTTTTGGTAGTTTTCTGTCACGGGCAGGACACTCAAGTTGACGTTTATATCTTTAAAGATATTATAAACAATTTTTTATCCTGTAAACACTTTTTCAACTGCAGCTTGTAGCAAAAAGAAGCATCTCGAATAGTTCGAAGTTACTTCAGCCAAACATGCACAATATACCGTAAAATGTTGCCGATAACAAGAATAAAATATTTCCTCGCATGTTACAAATTAACAACTTAGACTTAAAATTTTACGTGAATTCTAAGTATAAATAAGCTTTTCTTTGTGAAAAAGTAAATTTAGTTTTATTTACTTCATATATACGTAAAAATGCATTGGTTTTGACAGTTTTCGAAAATTTGGATTCAGGCTCACTCTCGCGTGGAATGGTCCTGAATCAACGAGTTACAATTATCCTAAAATATAAACATCAACTTTAAAGAGAAACTTCAAGGACATTATATTTTTACAAGCAATTGCACATATTACTTGGTATTTCAATAAGTACTTCTAAGTGCTTTATATATATATATATATATATATATATATATATATATATATATATATATATATATATAATTTCCTGATATTGGTCTGGATATTTGGCGTTTCGGATGACTAGACCTCGTACAGTTGTAGCTATACTGTATACTAAAATCATATCTGTCTTCAATCTATTCTAGGGTACAGTAATACAGTTCGGTCCAAAAAATCCCCACCCGTATGTTTTCTGGAAAAGCTTTGTTCATGACTTTACTGAGAGGCTATTTACTCATATGTAATATATCTTTATGTTATTGCTTTACAATACAGCTTACATTATTTATTATAGAAATGAACAGTGTTTCAACAATTTTGTTCCTCATCCATTAGCTTTTCTAAGATCCTGAACAATTTTTGACGTTGATGCAAGAAATTTCTCACATGTACCAGGCTCGATTTCATGGTATGAAACATGAACATTTTTTCATTAATTCTGTTATGTTACTACAAAAAAAAAGTTCAATTTGGAAGTCAAAATAGCCCACAAATTTCCGATAGGGTTCATATCAGGTGATTTGACAGGTCACCATAACCTCTGGATACTCAATTTTGACGCACACTTTTGGACATGGGCCTAGGACAAATCTGCCAATGACCAAAAGCGCCAATCGTGAAAATGGACAAATCTGCCAATTGACAAATCCGCCAATGGACAAATCTGCCAATTACCAAATGCGCCAAACGCGAAAATGACCAAATGCGCCAATTGTAAAAATGGACAAATCTGCCAATTACCAAATCTGCCAATTACCAAATGCGCCAAACGCAAAAATGACCAAATGCGCCAATTGCGAAAATGGACAAATCAGCCAATTGACGAATCTGCCAATTACCAAATCTGCCAACTACCAAATCTGCCAATTACCAAATCTGCCAATTACCAAATGCGCCAAACGCGAAAATGACCAAATGCGCCAATCGTGAGAATAGACAAATCTGCCAATTGACAAATCCGCCAACTACCAAATCTGCCAATTACCAAATGCGCCAATTGTGAAAATGGACAAATCTGCCAATTGACAAATCCGCCAAGTACCAAATCTGCCAATGGACAAATCTGCCAATGGATAAGTCACCGAACTATCATTTTACTTTAGACGTATTCTTCAATCATCGTCCCACAGTATTACAAAGAAGAAGAGGAAGGAGAATTTATGAAAGAGCGGAAAAGGGTATTTTAATTTTAATGTGTGTTACTTTTATAAATTCGCAATTATGTTTCAAAATGAATGTTTACTGATGTTGGTTTTTGGAGTTTAGTATACCATTGCTGTACTTAGGTTATATGAGACGTGACGTAACACGTTTGAATTTTAATGCCCTCTCACTGGGAATCGAACCCGAAAAGACTAATGTTTGTTGTAATTATTGGATAGCCAACAAGCCTATTTGGTCTTTCACTTAAGTAGCTATTGCTTCAATTCTGTTCATCCGATTATCTTGGTTCATATGCCATTCACTTCAGAATAAACCAAGCTTGCAAATGGTACTATGCGCATGTGTATATGATGTATAAGAAGAAGGAAATTCAAGGTAAAATTGGGAATTTCCCGTCCAAAAGTCCCTTTGTTCAAACGTAGCACCCCCTGGTACGGCCCCAACTAAAGGCACCCAAATATAATATATCTTTAAAACTACTATAGTTTATAAATAATATATGTGCCAAGTTTCATTGTAATACCTACAATAGTTGTGACGGAAAAAACATTTCTCTGTTTTGCTAGACAATACCAAATTTCATATAGGAAGAAAGTGAGATAACTATAAAATCAAATTAATCCGAACAGTATTATTTATTTGAAATGAAATGAAATCTGAGTTTTACGTCCAACGGTTATGGCGGTAAGGCTAAAGGAGACGGTGATGATGAGTAATGAAAAAATGGTAGAATGAAGAAAGTGGGAGGAAACGGGAGACACCCGAGGAAACTCACGCACACGGTGTTTGTCCACCACAAACTTAACTTGGCAGGGACTGGGATCGAACCCGGGACCCCAAGCACCAGAGGTGAACGCTCCACCACTGAGCTACCGCGGCCTTATTATTTATTTAAGTATGATGACTTATACGTCATTCTCTTCAGAATAAAACAAGTTTCAAATGATATCATGATAATATGTGTGTGTGTGTTGTACGAGAAAAAGGGAAATTAGGGTAAAATTGGGAATTTTCCGTCCAACAAGAATCGGCAAGAGCAGAGTTGCTCCAGTAGCCCTGATATCGTTTCTCCATCATAGATATAACTTGGTAAAAATGTTTCCCATGTTCACCAATGACTGCTCCGCAATTTTCTGGGAGGAAATCTATGTGGGAGTGCAACATATGTATTTTTAGTGATACATTACACCCTATTGCTTGGTAGAAGGTATTAGGTGCAACTCTACTTCCTTATAGTTCTGAGACCGCTCGTTTTCCAAAACATTCGTCACCACTTTTCGGAAAGAATCTCATGCAATCCTCTCTTCATTTTCTAACACTGCATCAAATTCAGGATCATTGAGGAGTTGAATTGAGGAGGCGAATTTGAGTGCCAATAAGGATTCATACCTGATTTTAGTTTCAGCAATTTGTGGAAGTTTACGCAGAATATATTTGAAGAATGTTTTGATGCGTCTATGAATAGCCGCCATTCATTGAGATTATCGTCTATGTTAAGTTTACTCATAAGACCAGTTAGGCCTTTATAGTTACAACGTAATATGTCACTTTCCACTGAAAATACTGTTTGGAGATTCTGACCTGTTCAAAACACGAACACTTTTAGATCTTCAGAATAAACTCCCCACATCTTGAGTTTGGATGCCAGCAGTTCTGCGCCACTGTTTGAAAACCCCAGGCAATTTAATTCAGGTTGAGTATCATATGGTGAATAGATAATGATATTTTGGTTTTGTAGGCTAGGATCGTTGGAAGACGATGAATCTGCAGCAGAATTTGACAATGTGGGTCGACATTGTTCACCTTTTGTTCTTCATCGGGTAAAACACTGGAGTAAGGTACGAGAAGTTGTAGAACCTTTAGTTCTTCAGAGTGTGGCTCAGTGATGAACATTTCAAGGAATATTTGAATTGAATAAGTAGCAGTCCACTGTTTTCTTTTTTGAATATACCTTTAATTGGAAGAACTATGCAAAAATAGCAGTTTGAAGTATGATCTGTCGGTTCTTTCCATATCATTGGAACTGCAAATGGCACGCATGGCCTTTTCCGTGTAGCCAGTCCCGCAAATTTGTAGAACAAGTATTAAAACATATATGTGGTGCTCAGTTCTTGTCCACATCTCCCCTTTACAGCCAAAGTACAAGTGATAGGCTTTCTTTATGATAGGAGCGAAATACCACTTTTCGCTTCACTTCGTTAAAAACAACAATTTGCGCTTCGCTGCAAACACATTTACGCGACATGTTTCTGCTTAGTATAGTCATAGAAAGATAAATAATAATAATAATAATAATAATAATAATAATAATAATAATAATAATAATAATAATAATAATAATAATAATAATAATAATAGCAGCACCCACCCACCCGCCCAATATACCACCACCACTACGTCCGAGATGGCAAATTGTAACTACAAAATAACGTTACACAACATGTTTTCTCTGTAAAACTCTTCAATACAAACTAAACCGTGAAGTGGTTGATATTTCTTTGTCAGCGATGAAGTGCGAGCAATATGAATAACCAGAGACTACACAGGAATTTATTTCGGGAGGGGCCCTAAGCTTTTCGGGGGTCCAAATACAATTTGAAGCTAAATTATATTAAAATTTGTAAAATTTAACCTGAAATTAGACTAAATTTACAAACAAGTCGGGGTGTCAAGACCCACAGGACCCACCCCTGTGTATGTCCCTGAGGGTAGCAATGAAACTAACCGTCAAACAATGGAAGTTTATTGAAATAAGTAGACAGCTTCTGTTGCTACGAACCCTTAATTTGCCCAGCAGAGCACATCGGATGATAACGTATTTCTTTGAAACCCGAACCAATCTTCAGAAACTAATTTCATATTCGTTATCAGCACCCTAAAATTAGTAAGAATTGATTAGTTTTATCTCCGAAGCATTTTCACTGTTGACCAGTGTTTTCAGAGCAAGTTTCTCTTTATGTAGTTAATACGTTTAATGTGGATTAAATATGATCCAAGATTAGTTGATATAAAAGGAAAATTAGTATAATTGAGTTAACTTTTCATCTATTAGTAAATACACATTAGCAACTAGTGTTTTGTATTAATAACTTGTATGTTTAGTGCATAAAATAATTTTGTGATCTTGATAACAGATTCCTAAAGTGAAAAATATTAACTGTTAACAATCGGATTGTACCTTTTGTTGCTTGATTTCTCTTAACACTGACACACATATTTCCAAGAATGATACGCGTAGTCCTAACAGTCTTCCAATGACGAGACATATATCATATATCATTCCATTGATAATATTGAGGTAAACAAAATGCCATGTAAAAACCCGTGTAAACTTTTCTAGAACATGTACTAAAACATCCTATTCGTAGATATGAAAATTGATGCTTTGTTACAGCTATTTACTGATATAAAAGTGAAAGTGAATTATATCGTCATTAACCATGCGCGCTGATGTTGGGGATCGGCCTCCCTGGATGTAGATATCTTTATTCGAATTTGTGACAAGGAACTACACATATTTCAATGCCTCCCCAAAGTTATATAGAAGTCGTCGTCTCTGTCATTAAGATCTTTATTACACCAATTCTAAGACTACATTACTCAGTTAATGAAATATAGTCCAGAATGTTGATTGATTTTCTTCCTTTAAAAATAATATATATATGTCAAACACATTATATATGTATAAATCAATAAATCACATCGAACCAATTAAAATGAGATGCTCGAGTACAAGTTTACATGTTTAGTTTATTTTTTAAAAAAATATGCAGCACTAACAACTGAATCTTTCGTTGCCAATAATCAGTGACAGCTTTCATTCATTATCAGTGACAGCTTTCAGCTGGCAGTAGCGAACTAGCAGCTTGCTTGTCTTTTCGTAAGGTGACACACACATACGTTTTCGAACATGCTATACATTGTTCAGCGTAAGCTCTAAACTCCGATAAACAAAATATTTGTATCCTTCCGCTTGTCACAAATACGATTGACTAGTGATGTATCATTCCCACTCCCCAAGGGGAGCAGCAAATTATACACGTGCATTTTGACAATACTGTCTAGTGTTGTCCAGATACTTACAGCAGCAGCAGAAAAAAAAAGAAACTCGAAAGATTAAAAAAAGTATTTGAATTTCGCTCGTAAACAATTGTTGCTTAGTGAGTAAAGGTTTGCCTTGTTGGTGTTTCACCACAACACTCGCGGAACCAGGATTCATGCCAGTCATCTTGCAGACTTTAAAAGCAGAACACCCGTCCAAAGTTGAGTTGGCGCCATAATTACTGCGCATGCTTAGTGTTTATTTCTATTGTTTCATTAGCCACACTCGATTGCAGTATTATTAGATAATCCGTATTATATTTTAGTCATTTATAATAATATAGCAGTTTTATATGAAGCTTCATAGTAAAAGTAATAATCCAATCACATGAACTATTTTGCGGAGGAGTACAAGCGTCGGTAGGACAACAACAAATCAGCGAGATTTAGTTTCACGTGGCTTTGTTTATCGCAGTTTAGAGCTTACGCCGAATAATGTATAGTTGTAATCGTAGGTAATAACAATCAAGTTAATTAAGAAGTCTTGGTAATAAGTATTTTCAAATTGGTTAAAATGAATCCGAACCTGTTTTCGGGACGGGTAATTTGAATAGGGACATCAAAATATAAGCCGTCACTTTAGAATCTTTTTAAAGAAAATTACAAAAGCGTTTACTTAAAATATTTACTTTATTTATTATTTACAAGGCTATAAAAATATTTATTCACATTCTTTCAAATATTCACAACTTTCACAATTACAAATTATAATTTCTCACTAAGTACAAGGTCGTACAAAAAATAAATACCAAAATTTATAGTTGTAAAACAATTTCTTCTATTATAACTTTCGGTTTTAAATTTCACGACTGTAAATCAGGTCAAGAGGACAACAGTTACTTCTAACATGGGCAAAGTTCCTACAGTCTAAGAACCCAGCGAAGCTGACTCTCAGTGAACTAAAGAAGCTGCTGGATGTATAAACTAACGTCTTATGATAATGTAGCCAACTACGAGTGGTGGTGAAGCTAGAATTAGAATCACAATGTTGAAATTCTTTCTTCTTTTTTTTTTTAAAAAAAGAAAAAAAATAGGAAAAGTGCTTCGTAGTTTACCGTACTTAGTACAGCATTACATAAATTGTGTTGCATCAACTGGAATTTTTCATGTTACAGAAATAAAAGTATACTGTCACTCGTGTGTGCCCGAAGGAGGGGCAGGGGGTCGCTCCCCTAGTTAACGAAAACGTATTAAATTTCTTAATACAAATAAAAAATATCAAATGTATTAGGGTATATAGTGAGTAACTAGGGAGATGAGTTCCCTAGAAAATTTTCATCGGGCGCCCATGCTGTCATTTTTTTTCTGGATGAATGAATTGTTAGATTTGAAAAATATTTCTGTAAATATTTTTATCTTTAATTTTGTTCTGAGTACCTATTATCTGATCTGGTGTCTTGTTAATACATTTGAGCGTTTAATAAACATGCAAAAGTTCGATACTCTGGAAGTTTGGTGACTTTTTTCTTTTTTTGAGCATTGATGCCACTGTTACATAATTATGCAAACAGGTATTTATTAATTTTGGATAGCGGATACTGGATACTGTAGGCAATGTTGTGAGAAGTCATATGGTTTTACACTTGTTTAGTCATGGTTCGGGCCATTCTAAGCTATGTTGTCGGGTGCCTGCTTGGTTATCTGAAAAAGTAATAATGCGACTAATCGAATGAATCGCTGATTATAATTTTTGAGGTCTATTAGTCTACTGGTACAGAATATCTTAAAAGGACATGGATGTTTGTTCCAACTACATTTTCAAAGCGTGCGAAAACTCAGCTATAAAATTCAAGAAGTATTTTTTTTTTTTTTTTGGTATGTAATATCGAATCCTCTTCTGGTGTTTCGTTCAATACATGACAAAATTGGTAATTTTGAAAAGAAAAAGCAATGTATGTTCAAGATGATATCAGAACAAGGGTTCGATATTACAAACTAAGAATTAATTTCAATTTTATTCTTATGGATATTATGCACGTCGTAGGTGCAACGCTTCTTTCATTCACTTCTGTGTTTTCTTTAGTTAAGTAGTCTTTAACACCAGTGGACCAGCGTGCACTCTAGTTGCATCCATCCAGGAAAAATTATTGCTAGCTAGTGTGTGTACTGATACAGTTTCCAGAAATTCGATGAAACTTGGGGCAATATATATTGTCCAGCAAGAATTCTTACTGGATCCAGCAAGAGGGCACGCTGGACCGGCAAGGACGTCTAGATAGGGAATCGGTGTGATAATTACCGTAAATCTTGTACGGTAATAACACACCTGTGCTTTTTTTTAAAAAAAAAAATGATCCCTAAATTTTACGGTAAATTACCGTAAAATATACGGTACCAAATTTGTTTCTAAACACGGTCAATATTATTTTGCTTCTAAATATACGGTCTGCTGTTTTTATGAAAAAGCGGTGGTCCGTAAAATTTAGGGTAATCGGATGGCAGCGAGAGTTGACGGTAATCGGTCAGTAAATTGAAGGTTAAATTTTTAACAGTGTATATGAAAAATAACTAAATATTCTAAACTTTCTAAATATAGTACTCAAAAAAGATCTCAAGATACGAGTTTGTAAACAAGTCATGATTATACTAATTACTGCTTACTTATTAACGATGTTATTATTGCTATAATAATTACATTTCTTCTTACTTTTCTTATCCATTTTCTGTTAAAGATTATGGCTTCTTATTGAAGACTTTTTATTATTAACTGATTACCAGCTGCATTCTTCTATTATAATAAGGAATACATATATTGTTTTATTTCGAAAATATGAAAAAGAAGCTGACATCCGCTTAATGAATTAGGCCAGCTATAGACAGGGCTGCTCGTAGATTTTATGGTCTTTTACAGAAATTCTATGAGAGGTCCAACCAAACTTGTGAAATCTCCATCCCCGTAAAGGTCGTCAGCACAGTTGTAACTTTGTTTTTGTTGAAATTGTAAAGTAACAATATTTATATGGTTCAAGTCCTTTTTTATTATTTCTTCCACTAGTTTTAAAGGGCCTGTGACACATCCATAAGGTGTCTGGGCCACAACCCTCGATTTTGATGAAACTTGGTAGATTAATAGGACACTTTGCAAAACTAATGTAACTAGCAGGAATTTGTTGAAAAAGCTGTAGTTTCTGGCATTCGATTCAGAGCCAGTGGATTCATTAAAAATGACATTTGTCGTGATATCTCGGGAAAGGTTCCACCGAGAACAAGCAAACTTTGCAAGCCATAGTAGATACATGATACCTTTGAAACGAAATTAAAACGAATTGTCTGCACCTGCGCAGAGCGTAAGGATACACTATCAGGCCTATGATCGCGGTCTATTGGAACACATCAGGGTGATGCAGGCATCTATGCATCAAAGAAACATGCCAAAATCATAGCCCATAGGGTTACCTATATATAGTTAGTGTTGCCACGAAACGAACCTTTTTCATGTCTCGTCTCGTCTAGACAACGAGCAAACACTTCGAGACGAAACCTGTCTATTATTTGAAAGACGAGACACGCGACAGTGTTGTAAGGAGACAAAATTCGACAGCCCCAATATCCCGCCTCGTCTCGTAGCAATACTACCCAGTTGTATAAAGCAAAGGCTGACGTAAGAGATCCGCGACGGTAGTTACGCAGGCTTGTTCGGGTCACGACTAGCATATAGTCGGTTTTCCCTTCAATTTTATCATGAGTTTTGTCTCGTAATGTTCTACGAGACGACACGACACCAGGCACAGGCTTCGAGACAAAGACACGAGACGACACCAGCATCTCATGTTTGCGACGAGACTGTTTCACATGACGAGATGAGACAACACCAAAGGTTTCGTCTCATGGCCACACTAACTATATATAAGTAAACCCTATGACCTATGATTTTGACACTTTTCTTTGAAGCATTGATGCCTGCATCACACTGATGTGTTCGAATAGACTGCGTCTATAGGTCTGATAGTGTTTCCTTACTCTCTCTTAATACTGTGTTACTGTTGTGTAACATTGAAGACTTACAGTACTTGATATCACTACACCCAAATATGGCGACTATTAATGTTAACTATATGACTTCTACACAGGTGTAATGGAAATGTATGACTGAGAAGCCAGACAAAGTGCGTAAGTAGAGACGGGTGTCCGGGGCCAGACCACCCTAACATCTTCTCACCTGAATTGGTTGAAAACGCTCACCTTTGAGTCTAGTTTTTCCTTGCATTATGTTATACTTGTCATGTAGTTCAAACTAAGCAAGAGAAAAATATATCGCAGTCTTCACGTTTTCGAGATATGCGAATGCGCACAATTATTTTCGCATTATGCGCAGTTTTGCGCAGGTGCAAACAATTCGTTTTATTTTTTTTAAATCTATCATGTATCTACTATGGCTTGCAAAGTTTGCTTGTTTTCCGTAGATTCGTTCTCGAGATATCACGACAAATTTCGTCTTTAATGAATCGACTGTATCTCAGAAACTACAGTTTTTTCGACAAATTCTTGCTAGTTACAGTAGTTTTGCAAAGTGTTCTATTAGTCTACCAAGATTCATCAAAATCGGTTGTTGTGACCCAGATACATTATGGAAGTGTCACAGGCCCTTTGAAAATTGAAAGAGCTTTTGTGTAAAATGTATCCCTCTCATAGTGGGCTACTTACATGATGGTGCACCACAGGCACTTCGTCGGTAACTTCAAACTTGAAATACTCATAACTGAATAAACAAAATAAAGAAAAGAAATAAACTGGCTCCCAAAAGACTTGTCCAACAATATTTGCTACGGTTACACCCTTTGTGGTCATATTAGTAAAGAAACGCAGTTTGTCCTTTACAAGATAATATTTCCTCGACATACATTTACATTCTTTTTAAGACTGTAATCGTCTCTACCGTGACATTTTTTAAAAATGCATTTTTTTTTCGCTCATTGAATCACTTAAGTTACATTCTTGCACCTGGCAAATTGATGTAAGTTAATTCCCAATAAAAACAGATTTTCAGTTCAAAGTTTGGAAGGCATGTTTCACAAAGTTGTTCATGACAGGAAGGTTTATGTTCACTTACGAATTTATATCAGAAATATAATATTCACATTGCAGGAAACGTATATCTGAGCGTACATACAATGGATGGGCGTAAGTTGAATTCAGATCCGTATTAAAGCAATTGCGACTTCAAAATAAGCCACATTACGTTATATATGTTTTCTCCAATGCTTTGTTGTAGGCGGTGAATAAGTAAACTAAATAATGTTGCAGTTTATAGCATTATTGACCTTTCTTAAGTTTTACAGTGTGTATGGATCTTGTAGTTGAGATGAAGAGAGTGATCAGGATGGACGGTGTTTCGCTATTGGATTAGGAAATATCCAGGCTTTTGGAGACAGACGACTCTGGACACTCCATTACTGATATTAGACTATCGTACGATAGCGATGCCGACTTGGATTTTGAGGTGGACAAAGGTGAAAGTACTTCAAATGATGAAATGCTAATAGAAATAAATGTGGCCACAAAATCATCACATGCATCCAAAGCAAGGGACATACCAATCCCATGAACTGGAAGAAGAAGAAAGCCAAACTTAATCGTAATTTGTGTAAGAAATATGTTACCAGTGCTGGCAAAATTCGTGATTCGCGCAGAGTACCCAATTTTTCATGTAGATGCGTGTACAGTTGGTAACAAATTATCAAAGAAAAAAACCTGGAAATTTGTGCATCGTTTATACTGGAAACTAGGAGACATACATAGACAGAGAGATTACCTTCTGCGTCACATGAAGCGAAGGTTAAAGTTACGCGGAAAATATAACACCACTTCCAGAAGGCAATACACAGTTGACTATTATTTAACTATCGATGGGAAAATGATACAAGTTTGCAAGCAGTTTTTTCTTTGTACTCTTGACGTTAGTGATAAAGTGAGTCGTTTCGTTTTGCAGAAAGGGCTTTCTCCGGGAAGTACAGGTCACGAGCTTCGAGGGAAACACAAACCGAAACACAGTTTAACATCAGCAGTCAAAAATATTGTAAAACAGCATGTGCTATTGATGTCCCGAGTTGACTTTCATTATTGTCGATCTTCAACCTGCTATTATTATGTTGAGGCAGGACTGTCGTATGTGAAGCTTTACAACCTTTATAAGGAATACTGCAAGGAGAAGAAAGTCCCACCTGGAAATGTGATGGGGCTTACTTCATACTGGAAAATTCTGAAAGAAATGAATATCATGATACACAAGCCGAAGAAAGATCAATATAAAACTTGTCAGTTTTAAAAATTTGTCTTCTGAGGAAAAAGAAAGAGAGAAATTGGTTTATGAATAACATTTGAAAAGAAAAGAAGCAAGGTAAGAAGAGCAAAAAGACAAAGAAAAAGCAACAAAGGATGATACTCATATAGCTATCTGTTTTGATCTCAAACAAGTCTTGACAACGCCTTCACGTAAAACGGGTGTTATGTATTGTGTTCGTAAACTTAATGTTTACAACCTCACCATCTACAATCTAGCCACGCGCGAAGGGGTTTGTTACATATGGGATGAAACAAGGGGTAAGAGAGGCCCTGATGAAATTGCCTCCTGCATTCTACTCTACTTGCGAAATTTACCTCCTGGAGTAAACAAGTGACGATATATTCAGACTGTTGTAGTGGACAGAATTTGAACCAGGAAAATGCAGCAATGTGCATGTATGCAGCCATAATACAAGTGTAACCTGTATTGACCACAAGTTTCTTGAACCAGAACACACTCAGATGGAAGCTGATTCCATGCATAGAGTCATAGAACGCGCAAAGAAGAACAGAGATTCCTTCTGATTGGTGTATAGTTGCTAAGATGGCAAGACGAAAGCTGTAGCCATTCACGGAACATTCGATGACAACAGAAGATTTCTATAATTTTGATGCAGCAAAAAGCTATTATAAGTTAGCTACATTCGAAGATCAGAACGGTGTTACTTTTCCATGGCAAAAGTTAAGATGGCTGAGATTCACAAAATACGAAAATAAGATTCTCTTCAAGGAAAGGATGACAGAGCCTTTCAGAGAATCCTCACATTCAAGATCCTTCCGAACACCTAGAAAGAAATACAATCCTTTTCATCTGTACTCAGGACTGCTACCAATTTCCAAGGAAATGAAGAATGATTTAATGAAACTCTGTAACACTAAAGTAATCCTGTAAGAGTATCACAGCTTTTCCATAAATCCTGTTACATTCGATTACGCTAAGGACTACTTAGAGATTTCCTACTCGGGCACTCAGTAAAAGTACTTGTGCGTAATCTGAAATAGCTAATTATGGAATTAATCTTGTTATGGGTAAAAATTAATTAGCACTATTGAATTTCACTATTGCATCTCTATGTATGAAAAAAAAGTATTGAATATTCTCTTTCGTTATCTTGGTTGTGTAAACAGAACGTGGTAAAGTCCAATCTAGAAAAATTACTATTCCTCTGATAGAAAAAAGTACTGACGGAAAGGACTACTGTTATAATTGTGTTTTTAATTCATTGTGTATACTGTATCATTGTGTATACTGTTTTATTATTGCGTAAGTAAACAACAGCGGTATGTAGAAATTCATTTAAGTACTTTGTTGGAAATAAATTGTTTATGACATAAGGGCGTATGTACGACACTAACATGTAGAAATTCAATAAAAATTTTATGTATGAAAATGCACATGATAAAAGGCATAATAAATAAACTTTGACCTCAAATATCAAAATAACAAAAAAGATTTGAGTTTGCTTCTAATCTGAGAGAGTACCGAGAGATTCAAATCAAGCAAAATCTTTTCTCTTCTCTCCTGTAAAAAATTAAAAATGCAACTTACGCCCCTCTGCCATGTGGCCGACGAACATTACTCGCATATTTATCTTCATATTCTCTTGTATTTCTTTCATTATAATATATTCATGGGCATGTTCAGTTTCGCCCTTTGGAAGAAATGATATAACTTCAATAAAAGTATCACAAGTTGCCTACTTATAATACAGTATATATATTCTCTTATTATTTGGGTAAGTGTTATTCTCTTACAATTTTCACTTTATGGTTTTCAATGAATAGGTTAGGTTCTCTAAAATAACTATTCGTATTACATGTTCCTTTTTCTGTACTTATAAATTTATTTATAACTATAAACTTATTTACACAAAACTTAACATTTCGACTCATATTTCTTTGATTTGCATAACTACTGTAGTTATATATTTTTCATTAGTCATTTCGATAACCTGAGAATAGATATAAACTATAAATTTATAAAGTAAGTAGTCGTAACTTCGAAATCAACATGTATTCTTCTTCCATTTCTCATTCAGTCATCTTGTTTTAGATATATAATGTACTTTTTTTTTTTACAATTGCAAACATAATATAGAGTCACAATTACACAATTTAATGACATGTATAAATATTATAGTGTCTTATGTATGTTCGTTAAAATGTCATACATTAAAGCTTATACATACCACGTTCTTGATAAAGTTATTACAACCTATTGCATGCCAATAGAGGCATCTTAGGAAGAAGGGCAATGCATTATACGACATTACATTAGTAGAATCGCTTTTGGTGTTCTTTTAGGTATCTCATTGCAACCACAACATTGGCCTACACCACGGGATGTAGAAAGAGTAGAAACAACATTTTGATTTTTTTCCAGTGATTATGTGACAAATTTAAGAAAAAAGACGATAATAGTGAAATGAAGAAAGTGAGAGGAGCCGGAAATAACTAGAGAAAACTACACGATGTTTGTCCACAAGGCGCACTTGCTGGAAGCTTGGATCATAGCCGGGTCCTCCCCCCAAAAAAACTTTGTTTAAGTCTGATGAAGATACTGTTATAGTATTGAAACTTCACATCTTATACAGTGTTTTTACTAAAAAGTGTTGTACCTTGTTACGACTATTGAGTTAAATATAAAATATGTTTACAAGGTCTACAGGTGGTTTATTTAACGTTAGAAATATTTTTTGAGCATATCGTTGTGCATGATAAGGAGATACAAAGAATTTTCACCTATACAAAATTAAACATCACTTTCATTACTGCTTACAGTAACTGTATACACATACGTAATTTTCAACTTAACCGGTGGTTTTCATTTGATAATCAGATAAAAGTGTCTAGGATAAGCGCATATTATAATTACATATGAGACTGGATTTGAGACAGGTCTAGTGCCTAGGAGATATCTGCCACACAGGAAGTCCTGGGTTCGAGAGATTTTAAGTTTAAGCACATTGCGGTGGTTCGGGTCCCATCTCAAACTGTAGGTCCAAGTTATATATAGCCTCGGTCCTGGAAAGAAACGCTAAACACTAATAATTAACTAATTAGATGAGTGCTTCTGGATCAAACATTTATGGAGGATTTTTGATAGGCGTTCAGCACCCGTAGAATTTTTCGCTGGAATTTATTCCGAAATTTATCACTCTGATGCCGATCGATGCAGAGGAGAAAATGATTGTCACCTAAATTGAGCTTAACCAATGAATATCACTATTTAATTGCACGAATCACTCTTAAAACGGTAGTTACAATCAATCCAACCCACTTTCCCTCTACTGCGCATACACAACAATTTCTTTCTAGAGAGGGGTCCAATTTCAATTTGAGAATAAAGAATTTTAAAATTTGTAAAATCGCTCCTAAAATTAGACTAAATTCACAGAAAAGCAGCTTTGGGGGGGGGGATCTGAGTCCGGACCACCAGAACCTATCGCCTGTGTATGTCCCTGGTTTGTATTTTATTGGTTAAACTAGCTGAAATGCCCGTCCTTCGAATGGAGAGATCAGGTTTATAAAAATATTTGAACTCCTAACTACCCTAACAATATACATTTCAATAATTGATTACATGGTTCATCCCGACTATACATGTCATCCCCCATGTGACCCCGAAGGGTTGATAGCGGTTTATTAGCCACATTTGGACAGAAACGCCATCGGGTTTGGCACCATTTATCTCCACAACTCCGAAAACCATGGATTCCAAACAAATATCGCTCATTTTCGATTATTTGTACGTCATTCCCCCTGTGACCCCCCTAGAGATGGTAGGGGTATCTGACCTCCACTGAGACTGAAACGCTATCTGGATTGTCACCATTTATCGCCGTGACCCCGAAAACTGAGAAATCGACACTAATACCTGTCATTTTCGATTATTTGTATATGTCATCTCCCTGTGACCCTCTTGGGGATGGTAGGTATATCTCACCCCTACAACATTTTGTGTTGGTTATAAGTAATATGTGTACCAAATTTCGTTAAAATTGCTCCCGGCGTTCCAGAGTTATGCTAGACAATATATAGATACATACAGACACACCTACATACATTATTTTTTTTACATATCATCCTCCTGCGACCCTCCTAGGGATGAAAGGGGTATCTTTCGCCCATAGTGTTTGTTTCCTCACTGTAAGTAATACGTGTACCAAGTTTGGTTGAAATTGCTCCAGGCATTCGAGAGTTATGATCGAACATACATACATACACACATACATACATCCTTTTTATATGTATAGATAATGCCTTAACAAGTTTGAAGTTTTTAATCTACGTACAGTACAACCTCGTTTATCCGGCCCTCGTTCACCCGGATCTCCGGATAATACAAACCGGATTTGTAGAAACTTTTTAAAATTTAATGTTCACATAGATAATAATTTTTAACTCTTATAGCAAGAACGTAACCATAAGTACGACAAACATTTTCTTTTTGTTTTGATTAAATGTACAGTTCGTGTATAGATTTCACAGTAAATTATGGTAATACTGTACATAAAATGGTTCTTATCGAGTTTTAGAAAGCTTTACTCACAAGACGTTGAAGTGAATTGACTCAGGATTTGTTTTGCTTATTATCCATATTATCAGGATTATTCGGATTTTCGATTTTCCAGATTGCCTTTGGTTCCAGATAGTCTGGATAAACATGGATGTACTGTATATAAAAAATACGTATGTATGAACGGATGTAGACCCTATGTGTATGTGTGTATATGTTCTAGCATAATTCTGGAACGCCTTGAGCAATTTCAACCAAACTTGGTACAAGTATTACTTACAGTGAGGAAACAAACACTATGGGCGAAAGATACCCCTTTCATCCTTAGGAGGGTCACAAGTAGTAAGTACGCCAGAATTTTTTACTTGGGGGGGTGTTCAACATAAAAGGAGGGGTGTGCTCTCAGAATAGTGATATATTTTTTAAACAAACTCAAACAAGAAATCAGTATATTTTGTTACGCAACTATTGCAATTCTATTATTATTATTATTATTATTATTATTGTTATTATTATTATTATTATTATTATTATTATTATTATTATTATTATTAATAATAATAATAATAATAATAATAATAATAATAATAATAATAATAATATCAGATCTTCGCAGTGGTAGGTTCAATAAAGTAAGTTCACACATTTGAACATTTATTATTATTATTAAACTAAGTAATACAGTGAAACCTCTCAAAACGGACATCGGTGGAACCGATTATTTGTCCGTAAATGAGAGTTGTCCCTAAAAGGAAGGATTCTCTCTCATAACACCACACCACATATATTTATGGAATGGAAGAATAAGAAAGTTTGTCCTCGTATGAAGATGTCCACTATTGAGAGATGCCCGTTAAGAGAGGTTTCACTGTATTAGGAATTAACCACAATTATTTTACCCAGTAATTACATGTGAATTGATTACATACGAATTATTGTAATTATTTTGCAAAATTCTGCTATTATTTCAATTTATTCACCCCCGGCAAGTTTTAGTGGGTGATTTTTTTAAAAATATTATTTGGGAAAAAATTCCCTAGTCCACATTTAACTTCGCATTAAGAGTTCTCAAAAAGTGAAATATTCAAATTCATCACCTACTCTTAAGAAGAACATACAAGAAGCATAACACAAGATGAACATGATGAACCACCAAACACATACGCACAACGTTGAATGGAGCGTTGACTATTACGAGAGAAAACTAAAGGATTATTATGATAGAAGAAAGAATAGACACAGAAGGGTTCTCAATCCCACTTTGAGAGCTTAAGCATCCACCAACCGTCCTTCTGCTTTAGAAAGAATAAAAGCTGAAGTGAGAATAAAGCTGACTGTTTCACATGTGGCAGCAAGTATTGAAGCTTTCAGAAGAGTAATGAGTAACAAGTTTCTGCCTTTTTCCATTTATATTTTTCTTAGAAAATTGCCAATGCAAAACATAAATCACACGAAAAAGTCACTTTACCTCTCAAAAAAGTAACTTTTAGTGTCAATTTTTTTAAAAAAAAGTAACTTTTAGTGACCAACTTGAAGAAAAGTAAATTTTAGTTAAAAAAGTGACTCGCTATGAGCCCTGTTCCGCTCAATGAATTTACATGAATAAAAATATACTTTACAAAAAATTAAGCTAGCGCCAAATGCGTTCCTGTATAACTAGACTCAGTCTAAAATATATATATAATTTTACTTCGATCGATCTCTTCATTTCTAAAAACGTTTTGACTACATCTTTCTAACGTCCGACCGTTGGTACACCACTTGCAGAGTAGGCTCGAAACCAGCCACAGAGCTTTGGGGGCCCATGAATATATTAGGAGGGGCCAAATCATTAAAAATTCTCTTACAAATATCTAAATTGTGCATTTTGTATTGAGGTCTGGAGGGGACATGAAAAATTTAGGGAGGGCCAGGCCCTCGCTAGCCCTCCTCTGCTTGCGAGCCTGTTGCTGAGTAGCACTTGACCAACTAATTCTGGTATAGGCTTCTTACTATATTGTCACATTTTTCCTTATTGAGGAGGAGGTAGGTGAATGGCCGCTCAAGACGTTGCCAATTTCAGTCATCTGCATCTGTTCATCAATCTCTTTTCTCGGAAACGACCGCGGAACCCAGGAGGGTAGTTATCAGCGGTCTGTTTTGTCAATTGTTTCGATCGAAACCGCCCGAAACAATGAGGTCATGTGGTTCTCGAAGCCGTACATGAGAACGAGGTCGCTTCGTATTTTGAAGTGAAATAAATAAATAAGAATATAGCCTTCCTTCCTAAACGCTACACCTTTTTTAACTTGATGTAATAAATAACCTATATGATACTGATTGATACAATTGGATTTGGCGGAGTATTCCTTTTCCATCCAGGTGTGTGTGTAAAAAAATTTGGAGGGGTGTTAGGGGGTTGTTGGGGGGGGGTAGATTACTCCCTGGTCACAAGAGGATGATATGTAAAAAATAATGTATGTAGGTGTGTCTGTATGTATCTATATATTGTGTAGCATAATTCTGGAACGCCCGGAGCAATTTTAACGAAACTTTGTACACATATTACTTATAACCAGGAAAAAATGTTGTAGGGGTGAGATACGTCTATCATCCCCAAGAGGGTCACAGGGGGATCACATATACAAATAATGGAAAATGACTGGTATTAGTGTCAAATTCTTATGTTAGTGTTCGGGGTCACGGAGATGAATTGTGACTTCCAATGCCATTACCGTAAAATATTGCCTCCACTGGTATGGGAAGTGAGGGGGGAGTTAAAAATAAAAAGTCACGGTGAGTATGACATGAACAAAGAATAGATTCAGTCGAAATAAACCGGGTAATCAATCTTTGAAATGAGCATTATATGGGGAGCTGGGGGATTCAAATATTTTGCACAAACTTCGTCATACTGTGCGAAGAACTAGCATTTTAGCTAATATATATAGTAAAACTTGTATAAAACAGAAGGCGGTGGGTCCGAATTTTACTCGAAGGAATAACAGCGATAAGGACTGTGAGGAGTTTCCGTTATAGACAGATTTCCGTTTTATTCAAGTTCCGGTTTCTACAAGTTTCACTGGATATATAATCATAGTCAACCATTGTCAATACACTGCTGGGTGAAGGTCTTTCCAACATCTTGATGTAGCTCAGTTGAAACCGTTTCTTCAACTTGTTGAATTAAGTACTATCAAAATAGTCCAGAAGTTCCAGCTCTTCCTCCGAAGCCTCTTGTATTCCTGATGCACATCTGTTGCGGGAAGAAATGTCAATCCGTCCATTTTCTCCCATAATAGTCATCAGTAAGTACGCCAGAAATTAGTACTTGGGGGGTGTCCAAAGTAAAAGGGGGGGTGCTCTCAGAATAGTGATATAATTTTTTAACAAACTCAAACAAGAAAACAGTATATTTTGTTACGCAACTATTGCAATACTACTACTACTACTACTACTACTACTACTACTACTACTACTAGTACTACTACTACTGCTGCTGCTGCTGCTGCTGCTACTACTACTACTACTACTACTACTACTACTACTACTACTACTACTACTACTACTACTAATAATAATAATAATAATAATAATAATAATAATAATAATAATAATAACAGCTCTTCGTAGTGGTAGGTTCAATAAAGTAAGTTCACACATTTAGGCATTTATTATTGTTATTAAACTAATACAGTGAAACCTCTCAAAACGGACATCGGTGGAACCGATTATTTGTCCGTAAAATGAGAGAATAAGAAAGTTTATCCACTTATGAAAATGTCCACTATTGAGAGATGCCCGTTAAGAGAGGTGTCACTGTATTAGAAATTAACCTTCACTATTTTACCCAGTAACTACATGTGAATTGATTACATACGAATTATTGTAATTATTTTGAAAAATTCTGCTATTTCAATTTATTCACCCCCAGCAAGTTTTAGTGGGTAATTTTTTCCAAAATATTAATTGGGGAAAAAAATTCCCTCGTCCCATGCTCAAATCACATTCGTTTAGTAATTAATACTGTACATAGTTCCAATTTCATTATTTTAATATTCTAACCTTGTTGTTAACGTTAATTGTTGTAATATCATTTGATCTCTTAATCTTCCGTTCCTACCCCTTCCTGGCTACGTTATTCGCTCTGAATAGCTGTCATAAGAAAATTATTCATTGATTTAGTTGTTTTCCAGAAATCCAGTTTTTTAATTTACAAATATTTTGTATCTTTCTGTTTTGTCTACTTTAATATACCCTAATTTTAATAATCCCAGGGCTCATAGTGGTCTGGCCTCTTGTAAATAGTTGAAACGTGACCAAAAAATGGCCAAAAGCACACGAAAAAGTGACCAAAATCTCATCATGACCCTTTTTTCCTTTGTCAATTTCTCCATCACCTCTCTATTTGTTTGTTGTTTTGTTTCTTCTTTACTTCTTCTTTTTGAGCTTCCTCCTTTCTTAGGTTTTCTAAGTATGCTTTGTGGTTACGGTAAGCAGACTTAGCAGATGTAAAAAGCTTCTGAGTAAGTGAAACCAGTTCTGGCCTATTTCCGAATTTCTTCATCCCAGACATTATATTTAACTTTGCATTAAGAGTTCTCAAAAACGTGAAATATTCAAATTCATCACCTACTCTTAAGAAGAACATACAAGAAGCATAACACAAGACGAACATGATGAACCACATGAACACAAAACACACACACCGCTGAGCGGAGCGTTAACTATTACGAGAGAAAACTAGAAGACTATTATGATAGAAGAAAGAATAGACACAGAAGGGTTCTTAACTCTACCTTGAGAGCTTAAGCATCCACCAACCGTCCACTGTGCTTAAGAAAGAATAAAAGCTGAAGTGAGAATAAAGCTGACTGTTTCACATGTGGCAGCAAGTACTGAAGCTTTCAGAAGAGTAATGAGTAACAAGATTCTGCATTTTACATTTATTTTTATAATATTTTTCTTAGAAAATTGCCAATTCAAAATATAAATCACACGAAAAAGTCACTCTACCTCCCAAAAAAGTAACTTTTAGTGACAATTTTGAAAAACGTAAGTTTTAGTGACCAACTTGAAAAAAAGTAAATGAGACATAGTTAAAAAAAAGTGACTCGCTATGAACCCTGTTCCGCTCAATGAATTTACGTGAATAAAAATATAGTTCAGAAAAAATTAAGCTAGCGCCAAATGCGTTCCTGCATAACACTAGACTCGGTCTAAAATATATATATAATTCTTAGTTCGACCGATCTCTTCATTTCTAAAAACGTTTTGACTACACCCGTCCGTCCGTTGATACACCACTTGCAGAGCAGGCTCGAAACCAGCCACAGAGCTTGCGAGGGGGGGCATGAATATGTTAGGAGGGACCAAGTCATAAAAAATTCTCTTATAAATATCTAAATTGTGCATTTTGTATTGAGGTCTGGAGGGGACATAAAAAATTTAGGGAGGGCCAGGCCCCTTTGGTTGCGAGCCTGTTGCAGAGTAGCACTTACCAACTGAATCTGGTATAGGCCTATTACTATATTGTCACATTTTCTCTTATTGAGGAAGAGGTAGGTGAATGACCGCTGAAGACGTTGTCAATTTCAGTCATCTGCATCTGTCCATCAATCTCTTTTCTCGGAAACGACCACGGGGCGCCGAAGGGTAGGTATCAGCGGTCTGTTTTGTCAATTGTTTCGATCGAAATACCGCCCGACACAATGAGGTCATGTGGTTCTCGAAGCCGTACATGAGAACGAGATCGCTTCGTATTTTGAAGTGAAATAAATAAGAATATTGCCTTCTTTCCTAAACGCTAAACCTTTTTTAACTTGATGTAATAAATAACCTATATGATACTGATTGATACAATTGGATTTGGGGGAGTATTCCTTTTCCATCCAGGGGTGTCTGTAAAGAAATTTGGAGGGGTGTTAGGGGGGTGTTGGGGGGGTGTAGATTACTCCCTGATAGTCATTGCTCTTGCACCCTTCTGTTAATCCAATCTCTTGAACCTTTCTCCACGTTGAGTGAGTCAGGTGAAGAAAAAGCAATGCTGTACACGAGTTGATAATATTTCTGTGATAGAATTACTGGAAACTTTTATCTCTTATCTCAAATACGGGTCTAGGATGTTTTAGTGTAGGACATTTCGGTGTAGGGTGTTTCGGTGCAGGATGTTTCGGTGTACGGACGTTACGGTGTAAGGACGCTTGGTTGTAAAGGACGTTTCGGTGTATAGCCTAATATTTGATTGCATTAATCATATGCTTGTAATGAACAGTCATGAAGTGTCATAGTGTAGCCACTCTGCAATGGCGTAACTGATTAATATTGTAATTGAGTCTCATTGTTATTGCTCAGTCTCTTCGTAACATCAGCGTATTTTTTTCTTTTTTCTGACTTCATGTCCGCCAATTAACTTATGTGTTCCATTTGAACAGCACTAACAAGGAGACTTACGGAAGTGTAATTTACTGATTTGAATGAAACTTTGCAAACTTGTAGAATATCAAAAAATAATCGTCACGTATTTTTTTTATTTTGGCAATGGTGCGGATTTAAGGGTAGAAACCACCCTTTGAACGTTAGAGGTGGCCTCCAAGCATAAACAGAAAATAATCATTAAAATAGAAGATTAAATGATACGGCCAGCTTACTGCTAAGGGGGTTTTAGGACAGGTGATTCAGAAC
This sequence comes from Thermobia domestica, assembly GCF_964235325.1. NCBI lineage: Eukaryota > Metazoa > Arthropoda > Insecta > Zygentoma > Lepismatidae > Thermobia > Thermobia domestica. The sequence goes on along the minus strand of NC_137470.1, from coordinate 145,674,091 downwards.
CTGATGTTAAAATTACAAAATTCAAATTGGCGGATCCAATATGATGGTTACTATTACAAATAGTCTTCTGGTTTGAAATGTTCTGCAGTTAGCCAAGAACAATTATAATTGGCAGGGACTACTGAGAGAAGGTGCACACTGACGTGAAACCCCTTTCTGTACTTATTTTAACAGGACGTTTGATTAAATCTATAGCCCAAAAAGTTAGAAGCCAGTACCAATGCATTTGTCGCGAAGAAGAAGCAACACATGTTATTGGAAAAGAAAATATTTATAACTCTGATCAATATGGTTTAATTTTTAAATGCAGACGGGACGTACTCTAGTGTTTATAGGGACACAAACAGTAGAAAGTGTGGCGCAGTTAGTAAATTCTATGACTCATAGCTACATCATACAGCCTATAATTTCTGTAAATAGTGTTTTGTTATTACCACTGTTAATTGTTTTGTAGGAAAACAATGGAACATTTGGTCTTGTAGTCCAACACAACCTCTTTAAATTTGTAAACATCCTTCTAAAAGCATCAAATCCGGAAAAATTAACATCAAGTCTTGTGAGATCATGGTTCCAAGAGATTTTTCTTCAAGCGTCTAATCCAAAGTCCATTTTGTTATTAGCTTCGTGGAGTGGTCACATTTCATCAACTTTGAACCTATTTTAAGAACAAAAGAGTAACTTATAATATAAAACATTTCTGCGGGAACGACTGGTAGGATTCAGGCTCTTCTTGTGCTCTTTAGGCCATTAAAAAAAATTTCTTGAGACATTTTTCTGACACTGTCCTTCTCTACAACTATAACATCAATTTACATCTCCGTAATAATATAATTAGGATTCCAACACTGATTCATAATCAGTTTTCTTCTCCTAGATTTGCTAATCTTATTCGGTATGCATGATATAAAAGCGGTTATTTTGAAGAAAAACCTCCTGTGTTTGAAAATTTCCTTTCAAAGATTGTGCAGCATTTTGCGATTTGTGCACAGTTATTGCCGTAATAAGGTGTGTGTGGTGTACACAATGTTTATACATCACACCCTTTTTTTTACTATATATCATTACCGTAAAACGTTTTCCCAATCAATTAATAATTATAACATTTGAGGATATAAGAAGTTCTGACATAGAGTGAAGCGAGGGGACCCACTATATATAAGTAACCCCTGTCAATTACAGCAGCATTTATTTTTTTATTTATTAATTTATATTTTCTACTTCATGAATTTATTTCTCCGTAACGAATAATTTTCATTTCGAAGAGTGGACATTTCGATGTAAACATTGGAACTTTTACACCGAACCAGCCTCACACCTAAACGTCTTTACACCGAGATATCCGTGCACCAAAACGTCCTACACCGAAACGCCCTGCACCAAAACGTCCTACATCAAAACATCCTACACTGAAACAGCCGTATCCCCTCAAATACGATATCTGAAATATGTAACTCTTTATTTAATAATAATAATAATAATAATAATAATAATAATAATAATAATAATAATTATTATTATTATTATTATTATTATTATTATTATTATTATATTTCGATTTGCTTCAGTTGAAGATTAAAGAAAGCAATTTCAAAAACTTTTCCGATTCATTCATTGTACTTGTATTTTCTAAAAGACACTGGTGATGATATTATCGTGACAAAATTTTCGGTGACGAAATTACCTATATGGTAATATTTTGGTGGCAAAATTACCAGTGACGAAATTACCGTGACGAACTTTCCGGTGACGAAGTTTCCGGTAACAAAATTACCGCCGCCCGTTTCCTCTCGACGTTTCTCCCATTGTGACCAGAGAAAAACAAAAAGAGGGAAGGAAACGAAACCTTGCATGAAGCAACTGCAGGAAGGGGGACACCTAGCCACATATTGGTTAATATCACCGGATGTAAAATGTTGCCAACTCAACACAAAGTTGTATTTTTTGAATAGCACTACGTTAAGTTATTACAAATTTTAAGTCCACATACAAATCGAAAACAGACAATACCACTTTTATTGTTCAGTGTTGCTAACTAATTATGCTATAATATCACAAAAATCCAGAAACATCCCAATTTTGGAGGTCTCTATAACAGTGATGACGCAAGTGGGACGGATGGTGCATCGCACATCGAAAGCACCTTAGTGTCGAATACTATGGTCAGCATATGATGTATTTCTATCAAACAGAAGAAAAAAGCTACAAGGAATTCAAAACTTGACTTCTTGCAAGGGGCTTTATTTCGAAAAAGGGCTGAGATAAGTATCATATCTAATTACGTAGATTATTTTCAAAAGATGTAATGATAATAATGCCGTTTACAGCAATTTCATATTTTACACCGTTTAGGAGATATGATAATGAATGTTAAAGTTGGCAATACTACTAAAATTCGTGAAATTAGGAGAATATGTGGTAATCACAACTACCAAAAACTGTTGGTCAAGTATCAAAGGTGCGAAAACAAGCAACGATCGCTTTATAAATTTCTTGCAACTGCGTCATTTTAAAAAGTATTGCCAACTGTAACATGTATATATGATGTCTAGTGATGGGTAAATTCCCGGGAAGATATTTTCCCGGAATATTCCCTGGGAATATTTTCGGGAAGATTCCCCAAAATGGGAATTTTCCGGGAATTTATCTACAACCACATATAAAATTGCACTATATTACTATATTATGATTTCAAAGTTAAATTCGTTTTTATATCACAGTATATTATTACTCTTATTCCCAGCGGAGCGTTTAAAATGTATATTCTGAACGATGTTATTTTACTAATATTTTATTACATTTAGAGAGTACGCATAAATCTCTATTTATTTACAATATGTTCTACGAAAGTAAATATGTTTCAAAATTGGTATAGTAAGTCCACATACTTTTAAACCGCTAAAAAGTTTAAATTTACATGTAAGTGGATTATCTGAACTTGACTCTACTACTGATATAAACATATTAAATTTTTAAGTGTTATAAACAAATTGGTTGGGTAACTGCCAGAAGACACATGTCCCACCATTTTGTCAACATTTGCGATTGCAAGATACTTTCTTATCTTTATAATTTGGCATGTAATATTGCCATACACGACATTTTTCCTGCCCATTTCTCGAAATTTCATGCTTTAATTCATATGTAAGAGAAGTCCGAGTACCTCTTCAGAAATTCGAGTCAGAGACAAAAGACAGACCGACGTATATTACTAACGGTGGTTCAGGGTTTATTAAAAGCACTTCATCTCTATTTCTACATAATTCTACATTACTTTACAAAATGGATTCTTTTCATCATTTGTAAATTAGTACTTTGCTACTTTTGGCTATTGTTTAGTTTGGTGGGTCCAGATTTTGCACCTACTTTTTTGCGATATTCTATTCCGATGCGGTTGTTTTATGGTTTCATACGTTAAATTACGTTACCAACATTAAATCAGACAGCATTGCCGAGCGAGAGTGAGCGAGTGAAGGCGGGTTAGAGCCCCGCAGGGCACGTTGTTTTCTATCTTCGTTACCAAAAATTCACTTTCTTTTCTCACACAAATCACTTCCACTTACCTTTACGGTTTGTACAAATCCCCTACTACCCAAAACAAAATTGTGTTCAATACTTTCTTGACTACTTGAACACCACTATCAACTCATTTGTTCCGTAAATCGTCCTACTTTTTGCTAGTTTTGGGCCCCCAATACTAAACAATTACCCTACCTTTTAGTGCAAATGGAAATGGTACTTAAAAACTCATATTATTAATTATGTCAAGTACAGTCAAAAAAATTTTAAATTTTTTAACCTCCAAATTCTTTAAAATGTAGAAGTGAATCATAATATATTAAAATACTGTAATTAGTCATACGGTTCTTATAATTTGGAAGATAAAGTAAAAAATGGATATAAATTCCTTCCCGGGAATTTATAGGCCAGGGAAAAAACGGGAATATTCCTATTTTTTAAAAAATCCCTTCCCACTGGGAATATCCCCACTGCCCATCACTAGTAATGTCCAAGAGGTCGGGCGCCCCAAAATATAACTTCAGTGCAGAAAGTGGCCAATCACTTCAGCAAATAACAAAAACATTCATTTTTAACAGTTATAAATTCATCAAAATTAACACATAGTTACAAGCAAATTATCTCTCATTGCCTTAGAGCATGTACGATTTATTGAAATTTTACATCATATGTCTCTCCGGTCTTTACAAAATAACCAACTTTTTAAACATATAGGGGAGACCGGGGCTGGTTGGCGAACTTTTCATTCTTTATTTTTTTATGAGCAGATTGTGTACTGTATTGCAATGTAATGGATGTGTACGGACAGACCAATGTTTCATCTAATAAATTCCATTTTTGTTTTTGTTTTGTTGCTTACAGTTTTCGAGAAATAATTTTTCTTTCTTTTAAAACGGAGTATGCCAACCGACCCCTACTGAGGGTCTGGTTGGCTGATAGCGTGGGGTTAGTTGGCATTCTTTTTAAATATAGCAAAGCACACAAAAAATTGGATTTATTAGAAATATATGTTATTTTTCTGAATTCTATTATATATATTGCAATGAAGTAGGCTATTTGAAGTTTGAAATTACTTTTATTCACAACATTTAAAAGAATCAGCATTATGAAATATGAAAACTTCTTTCTTTCATTCTAGCTTGGTTGCCATGACATTGAAAGCTACAAGATTATCAAACCACATCAGTTTTAATATGATTTGGTGTAGGTTAATTCTTCATATTATTTCAAAATGTAATTAAAATAACTGAACTATCAAGAAAGGTAGTTTATTTCCCGCTGTTCACAAAGTAGCTAAGAGAAACTAAGATATGTTTTAGCTGAATTATCGAGAAATGCAATTAATTTCCTACTTTCCACAAAGAAAGAAAAAGCAATAGCTAGGCCTCTATTTTTGTAACAAAAAAGCACATGCAAAATATTCTTGATCCTGAGAATTAGGCCTATTCAGAAAATTCAGAGTCCGGCATACAGTCTTATCTCGATTTCTAAATTTTGACAGCAATCCAATACGTGAATGCTATTCTATAACATTGAAGTAAAACATTGGTAGAACTGTAAACTATATAACAATAAAACAAACAATGTAACAATAAAAATAAAATGAAATAAAATTTCACATGAGGTTGTTTGGCGCACTTGCCAACCAACCCCAAATGCTATACGCCAACTAACCCCAAGCCCATTTTGTGCAACAAAGTCGTAATTACTCAGCAATTGTTTGGCATTTACGTTTTATTGTTTGAATATCCATAAAAACAAAGTTCAGATCTAACTAATGCTATATTACTTACCTCTGTACCCCAAGTAGTGACGATTCTGTGATGTTGTAACAGAGAACTGAAAAAAATATTTCAGACTGGCAAAAATACTCTTTATCTAATAGACACCATAATCCGCAAGTTACAAATTCCATATAAAGGTGGCAGCTGCATCCATAGGTCGCTCTTTTATGACAGTAGCAACAGCTCATTATGTTAATTAATGAAGGAGTTATATGCAGTTCGTCAACCAGCCCCGATCTACCCCAATAAGTAAATGTTAATGCTATTGTAAATGGTTACATCGTTCAAATCCTCAAATATTTGGGCGACGATTTGATTACTTTCTCTTAATTACTCTTAGTTTCTTGCTTGTTATTCATAAATACTTTCTTTCTTTATGTTTTTACTAGATTATCCAGTTATTTGATGATAATACAAACAGAGTTGGGTGTTTTCCGTTTGGCAGAATTGTCAATTGGAAGATTTGTCCATTTTCACGATTGGCGCATTTGGTAATTGGCAGACTTGGTAATTGGCAGATTTGGTAATTGGCGGATTTGTCAATTGGCAGATTTGTCCATTGGCAGATTTGGTAATTGGCTCATTTGTCCATTCTCACGATTGGCGCATTTGGTCATTTTCGCGTTTGGCAGATTTGCTAATTGGCAGATTTGGTAATTTTCAGGTTTGGTAGTTGGCGGATTTGTCAATTGGCAGATTTGTCCATTCTCGCGATTGGCGCATTTGGTCATTTTCGCGTTTGGCGCATTTGGTAATTGGCAGATTTGGTAATTGACAGATTTGGTAATTGGCAGATTTGTCAATTGGCAGATTTGTCCATTGGCAGATTTGTCCATTGGCTGATTTGTCCATTTTCACAATTGGCACATTTGGTCATTTTCGCGTTTGGCGCATTTGGTAATTGGCAGATTTGTCCGGGTCCCTTGGACATTACATCGGTGGTATGATGCATTCTCATCTTAAAAAAATGAATGGTCCTAGGTTTAAACCACTAAAATGGTCCCTAGCTGTATTCGAAAGCTCCTTCTTTAGTATCTCAGAGTATGATAAGCAATCGATTAGACCTGGGCAAACTTTGATTCCTCCTACACCTTCGGAAGACACTGCTCCCCACAGCATTACACTTTCAATGACCTTTTTCTGTTTTTCAATGACTTTCAATGATGTCTTAACACTGTTTGGTGTAAAATACTCTCACCGAAGTCCTCCTTTTTCTTCGCAGCAATCTGCCTTGCACTTAATTTTCTCTCTTCCTTCGCAATCCTTTTGCTTGTTCCGCAAAATCTCAGGTTTACATTTTTTTACGTCCACTCTGATGCCGTAAACTTATCATTTCAGTTTCTGTTTGACGTTTTTAAAACATTACCCACTGCTTTGCGGTCAATATTTAACCTTCTTGCGATTTCCTTATTCGATATTTCTTGCAACTCAGTCACAAAATCATACTTTGCTTTCATAGAGATAGATCCTTTTCCTTTCACAGGGTGTAGAAACTAAATATATATGACCAAATTACTGAATGTAGCGAGTATTAACGCAAACACAGCTTTCTATTCGCACAACCCAATTCGTATTTAGAATACGACAACAGCAGTCTTCAAACTTGTCTATATACACTCTTTTCCAACCAGTCTCCTTTAAAAAAAAAAAAAAAAAAAAAAAAAAAAAAAAAAAAAAAGATTGAAAAATGGCAGGAACCGCACAATGGCGCCACCTAGGGTAACTCTTTTGCAATTTCAAACATTCCTGCGATTTAGTACCTACACACTACACTAAATGGCATGTCTTTGACCTCCATACGCTCCAGTTTCTTATTTAATGTATATTTCCGAGCATCGAAAAAATTATAGTTAAGTACATTTTCCCCCTAAACAAACACACGAAAGAGAAAATTAGTAGATTGTATCAGATATAAGTAGAAACTCCTACAAATGATTTAAAAATTAAACAACATTACCCAATTACCAAAACAGTCTGTATAGAAACGCAAACTTGAACGAAGATCTTATTAAAAGATATGCTTTTCAATAAAAAAAAGAAATCTTTGAGTTTTACGTCCCACGGTTATCCCGGCTAGGCTAAAGGAGACGGTGATGATGAGAGATGAATGAAATGGTGGAATGAAGAAAGTGGGAGGAAACGGGAGAACCCCGAGGAAACCCACGCACACAGTGTTTGTCCACCACAAAATTCACTTGGACTGGGATCGAACCCGGGACCCCAAGCACCAGAGGTTAACGCTCTACCACTGAGTCTCCGTGGCCCCCGTTTTTCAATCAAAATTCATGGCAGGGATATTTTTTTGGGCCGAACTGTATAAATACATCCCGTCTGTTCTTTATAATTAAGATTAAATTCAGTGGCGGCCGGTGGATTGTGGTTTCGGGTGTTGCAGTACGAACGATAAGAGACAAAAGACATAAAGTTGACTCATTGACTAATAAGCATAACTTTAGATGCAAATGCTGTGTGACATGTTAAATTAAATAAAATTCTGTTTTTAAAAAATAAAAATGCAGAACATTTCATCCGATTAATCACCTTAATTAATTAGTAAGTTCATTCTCCTCTCTTGGATTGGAGCATTCTCCTCTAATACATGTTGGTTGAGCTCTGGTATTCTTATTGTCAGGGCTTTTTCGATGGAAAGCATAACCAATGGTGATAACCTTTCTTGGGACATTCAATTCCTTGAAAGTGTCAATTCTTTCTCATGTGGAAAAAAACTTTTCGTCTTTTGCTGACGCCATAGATACAGTTAATATTAATTTTAGAAGCTTTGTAGATTCACTAAATATTTTTTCTAGATTATTGTGAACGATTCATTCTAGCAAACTCAGTTCCTGACAGTGATCCGAATTCCCCTTCAACGTTGACTGAAGAGAGTTCGTAGCAGAGATTAGTGTTATAAAAAATGTACATTGAACACACTTTATTCACGGTTTATCCAGGAAAATTTAAAATAAATTGAAGAAATGTATCTGGTGCAAACAACACTACTGCCATAAGATATCCTGTAAATTTAAACTGGATTTTTTAATTGCAAATTTTTCTTCTGTTGAAAGCTGGTCAATGGTTTTTGTAAGTTATTTACAGAAGCCATGGTATACAATTCATTCAGAATATGTAGGTTATTTACAGAATTAAAGCACACACAATAAAATTAAACCTAATAATCAAAAACCAAAACAGCTGATACAAAATAGGTACTGGTATACGAATTCCGAATGTCACATATTCATACATCAACACACACACATGTGCGTAAAAGAAAAAAAAACATTCCAAATCATCCGTTTTGGTTCTTACGCAATACACAATGAACACATTATACTTCCACATGAGGCGAAACAATGCTTACCAATGTGATATGTTCTGGAAAGGAAACCTTGAAACCCGCCAGATGTCAGCATGTAACAAGCCAAAAATCAAAGAACATCAAAACAAACAGCACTGCCAGTTCTACACCCAGAAATGTTAACTGGGAGGGGTCCAAAGTATTTGAGGGAGGTCCAATACGTCTACATAATATGGAACCTGTCTTATACTGCACCCGAAAAGACGATAAGTAATTCTTACTTACTGTCATCTATATTTTTAGAAAAAATGATAGAACGATTATTTTTATAAGAAAAGAAGAGTACATGATGAGGCGTAAAATAAAATATTTAGCCTTCGTCAATCGTTTCTCTGTTAAACAAGTATAGTTCGTTAAGAAAGTCCACAAATGTTAGTGAAGTTTCGAAATTTTTGGGAGGTTCGGACCCGGTGGACCCTCCTTCGTGGTTACGCCCCTGAGCATTGCTAACTAGTCCCAAATTCAATGTGGCGTTCCCCATCATACAGTTTTCTGTGGAAATTATCAAGAGTGTAAATATACTTATTTTATAAAAGAAATATGTTTATACTAGAATACTATCCACAGAGGGGGGAGGGAGCGGTTCTACATACTGACTTATTAATATTTGATTCACAAATTACTGTAGAAGAAGCCTTCATTATCAATATAAGCTAAGAATTAACTTGTTAATGCGGGTCTACTTTCATTTGTTTTCTCCTCTACTAGATATTTTCTTTCTTATTTTGTAATTCTGCAATCACTTTTTTAACTTAATTGTCAGTATATTGATTTGCTTCAGTATGGTCCCGTAATTTAAAAATATGAATGCATAAAAACAAATTTCATTTGTTAATTGCTAGTGGAAGAAAATTCAGAAATCTTATTTAGCGTGAAAAACCTTGTCATTCACTGGAAGCCGCGCTGTGTTGCAAAAGCACTGCAACGACCAGTCCCTTTAACTTCTGAGATAGGGGAAAGGAGACTTAACATTTGCTCCAATTGCCGCGCTGAAGGAATCTGGTCGTTGCATGCTCGCTGCAACACAATATAAATTAGAGACTCTGTGACGGATTATTTTTCGCTTTTTAAAACGGATTAACGGAACGGACAGTTACAGAAATAAAAAAAATATGTTATTTAAAGTGTATATATGCAAGTATTAAAAAGTATTTTTTCTGTTCTTCACTACTATTGATGATAATATTTAAAAAAAATACTTTGGTCGTTGCGCAACGCTGCAACACTAATATTAGCCGCAAATGATTAAATTAGGTCCTAAAGGAGTAAATTAATACAAGACAAGATCAAGCTGATACAGTGACTCTCCATCAAAATTTAGGGGAGTGAATTTTGATCCTCTGCACCCATCCCTTCCTTCCATTGACATTCTTTTCTTGTTTAAAAAACAATTTCCATCTCAATGTGTACAACTTTTTCTTGTACAGACAAAGACAAAAGTTCTTTCGCTCTGATGAAAATAGCTTCATAAATATAAAGGTATCCAAGAAAGTTCTGTCGCTTTTTCACCCACCACCTTCGAACATCGATATGTCACCTAAGACGTACCTGGAAGATCAAAAATAGTCCCCATCAACATTGACGACCTTCTGCCAACGTTCTGCAAGGCCATGGATTCCGTCGAGGTAGAACTTGGTGGGCCGTGAAGCGAAGAAGGTATTAAGTGAGTTTTGCACATCTACTAGGATTTTGAACTGGCGTCCTCTAAGGTAATTGCCCAAGGAATAGCTAAGGTGATACTAGGACGGCGCAATGTCCGGGGAGTATGGCGGATGCAATAGTGTTTCCCATCCAAGGCGTAGAATCGTGTCTCGTGTCATCCAAGCCACGTGGGGCTTAGCGTTGTCTTGTAACAGGAGGACCCCTTTGTGATAGTTTTTTCTTGAACACGGCTCAACTGCTGACACTACACAGTTGCATTGATAATCTGACCAGCTGGTAGTAGTTCCCTATGCACGATACCGCGAGCAGTGCACCAAACACACAGGAAGACCTTCTGGTGCAGTACTGGTTTCAGCTGTTTTGGAATCGGTTCATGGGATATTAACCAATGACGACGGCGTCGTAGAACTTTGTACAGGATCCACTTCTCATCACATGTCAACACTGTCCAGAAATGGCTCCTTCCTCAGACAAGACAGCAAAGAAACACAGGTGTCTGTTTGCGTTGCCTTCTGGCCCGGAGTCAAATCATGTGGGACCCAACTTGTAGTGCTTCCCAAGTTGATGGATGTGCTGCCAAATGGTTTCTCCACTCACACTGCAACCGTTGATATTTGCAGTGCACAGTTATTTTACCCTGTCAGATTGTATAGTGTGCTTCATTAAATGTACAGTACTCCACTATTCCACTTTCTTTCATAATAGAATCATGAATGTTAGCCAATGCAGATTTAATGCCCGAACTCAAAGAGCAACCGGATCGCTGTTGCCCCTTTTTTATCCATTAAAATGAGGGATGACTGCATTTTGTAGCATTCTGTTATTTCTTCCTCGGAAGCTTGGTAATCCTACCTATACTTTGCAAGGGAAGAGAGGGAGATTATATATCGAAGTGGAAAATGGTTTATACACCAATCGAAAGCACTAATGACGCCTATTACGAAACTGTAATAAAAATTTCCTGAATGCATATACTGTGCGAGTTATATGAATATACACGGTGTCCAGAAAATCCGTTTCTACCCCCAGAAATCTCAAACGGTGAGACAGATGCCAAAATAGGAAAACACGTGTTTGATCATTTTAAAAGTACAACGTATCAAAGCAAAAAATGTTGTCCCAGGGCAACCCGCAAGGTCCCAGGAGGGGTCCAACTCAAAATTTTCCAATAGCAAGAGGGACCAAGTAGCATATCGTTGGAAAATTATTGAGAAATGAAAGAAGGCGGAACAAATCTCGACTCTCTAAAATTACCCTGTGCAACATGGCAGCCGGTCAAAATTTCATTGTAAAATCTATGGCCATCCGAAAGTACCCGAAATGGTGAGACAGATGTCAAAGCAGGAAAACACGTGTGTCATCATTTCAAAAGTACAATGATTGAAAGTAAAAAGATTTGTCCCAGGGTTCTCCGCAGGGTCCCAGACGGGGTCCTACTCAAAATTTTCACATGGCAAGGGAGGTCATGTAGCACATCGTTGAAAAGCTGTTAGGAAATGAAAGAAGATGGAACAAGTCTGGACGCTCTACGATAACACTGTGCAAACATCTTGTGTTTTAGTTCTTCTTTCTGTAGTCGGGTTTTAGTTTGTTTTCACTTTAATCCTTAATGAAACAAAATTAAGTTAAGAAATAAGGAAAAGAAAAGAAATAACGTTTGACATTTTTTAGTATAGAACTGACTAGGTAACATATAATTTATAATAATGATATTGTCTGGATTATCAAGTATAAATGATTCAAAAAAAATTCTTGTACCAGAAACAGCGAATACGTGCAAGTGTCTCACATTAACAATAAGTGCCGATTGCAAAATGGAAAGCGAATGCGCTCGGACAATTGAAATGTGGATGTACATTTTGACCGGCCGCCATTTTGCGCAGGGTAATTTTAGAGAGTCGAGACTTGTTCCATTTTCTTTCATTTTCTAACAGCTTTCCAATGATATGCTACTTGCCCCCTTTTGCTATTTGAATATTTTGAGTAGGACTCCATCTGGGACCCTGCGAAGGACCCTGGTGTAATATACCATCACAGTCTAATGTGATGATGTTTTTAATAGGAGGGTGCCCGAAATTTTTTGCACCGACTGTACTTGATGTTTAACAAAAAATTTCTGGCTGTTCATATAATTCGTAATTTTGTTTGTTATTCTATAATATTTCAAATTAACATGGAAAACTGTAAAACTTCATTAGGAATTATAGTTTTGGGAATCGATATCTTTATTTATATATTAAATTAGTTATAAGTCTTGTATATGGATATGTAAATGGATTATTACAAGTCTTACGGTGTCAGTGCTATCTGAAAATATAGGTCCACCATTGGACGGAAATTTTCGAATAAATAACCAATCTAAAATTCGGCAGAATTTTCTGGACCACCCCTCACCTCTCTTTTAGATATTTATGTCCTTCCGATATCTAGTTCAATCCAGATTTTACCAAAATTTATTCGTTTCAAAGCCCCACCGCCAAAAATGCTTTGTTTTGATTGGAGGATTCACCCACGCTATGATGTTAGAGCGCTATTATTCCCATTCCCTGCCTAGAATTTTGCTGAAGACAGCAGACCCAGATCTTCCCAGCTCAGAAAAGGGTAGAAATTAGCTAGAAAGCTGCATTAACAAGGTAAATCTAGTTTGATAATTGAATAAATACCATCCAGGAAGCTACGGAGCCATAATTTACTAAATTTCATAGTAAAAAACCGGACTGAAGAACTGAAATAGGAAGTGTAATTCAGTGACGCCATGTTTTGCAGATATAATTAGTGATGGACAGGTTCTACCAAGTGAAGTGCATCAGTTTGTTAGTTGTTCTTAAAGATCCATAAACAGTTTCGGAAGAGTAGTGTTTTCTCCCTTAAAATATTTTTAAACTGAAAATTATTCCTTTTAGAGTTACGTAAGGCCTGCCCCACTGCCGTTTGTGTTCGTGTATGTAGTGAATGTGATTTCTTTTTTGTACTTATCTAGTAGTAACATGGCGGTATTTAATTTCGTTGTAGTTAGGATAGTGATCATAATGCACGTGTAAAGTTTCAAGAGGGCTCCTGTTTACTCCCAACGTGGGGGTACAGCTTCCAGCAGGGATGGGTTGAACGTATAGTTATCATAAGGTTCTTTTCCCTTCAGGAAAGGGGCCCATATATTTTTTTCAATAAATAGTTTGGGTATTAACTAAACAGGTTGAATTAAGAATGTGATTTAGTGAATACAAGGGCCAATTGGCCCTGTTCCTTTCTTTCCCTTTCCTTTCGTAAACCGATAGAGCCGATTTTAAAGAAAATGGTAAAATCTGAATGTTGTTTATGTGAGTAAATAGTAATGATTATGTAACCGGTCTCGAGTTCGTGGTCCATGTTCGGGCAGCTATTTATCTGTAACCAGCTGGGGTTCGAGTCGCTGTTCGGGCGTCCATTTATCTGTAATCGCAGGAGTGCGTGTCGCTGTTCGGGCAAACATTTATTTGTAACCAACTCAAGTTCGTGGTCCTCGGCTCGTGGTATTACCAATAAGTATACTCCTGATACTTTAACTTACCTGGACAGGACGACGAAGACCTCTCCAAGAAAGGTTACAAACTGTTTCCCAAAAAGTTCGTCGGTCTCAATAATGAGATGAGCATTAGGCGCCGAGAGGTTCGGGTGTCTCGTCTCGAAAACCTCACGGACGATCAGACGGTCATCCAGACCATAACACACACAAACATCACTCATACAAACAACGAAAACACACTGGATTAATTGACACTATACTTATTTATTAGAACACTATTTTGAAAAAAAAAATAACGAAGAGAATGAATACAACACTGGACACTAATAAATTTTGCCGCTGAAATTACGTTTTGCCCTTTACGGGAAATATAGCCCTTTATATATATATATGATTATAATTCAGATATCACTATAAATTCTTCGCTCACACCATTAACACACTTGGGGGATTAGCACTGGGGAAAAGTTGTCTGGATCGTCCCACGATGAATCCAATTGTTACGCTGAACAGTCCTGCAGCGTAAAGGTGAATCTTCGAAAAAAAAAATCTGCCCAGTGGGATACTGATATTGGTGGGCGCGTATATAACTTTTTAAACGCACAAGGTCTGAGGACCTGGGATTTCACTGATTGGGGCTAGCCGTAAGAAATCGTCCTTCACCGGCTAAATAGCTTGTGCCCCTTAACACAACTTATGTTTGAAGTTCAACGCGAGATGCGTGGTTGCATCTTCCAGACCTGGAGTCAAACTCTCCGAGCGTCCAAGCTCAAGCTACGGGTTGCAATGGTCAACGGAATAGTGTTGGCAGTTCATTTCAAAAATTACTCAGTTACTCACCTGTATGCACATACAAACAGAATACGGAAAACAATTTATGTTAATTTTAGTCAACTGCCCATAATGCACTAGACACGGCGATAACACTGGCGTGAGAAAGTACAGATAACGGGCTGGAATACAACGCAGTTGGTGCCACTTCGGCTACTGGGACATCTGGTCAGCCCGTATTTCTCTAATCTATTGTAATGTTTCCATAAACGATTAAAGAAAGCACTTAATTCAGTTCCAAATAACTGCAGAATATATACTGTGCATATAATAAGTCAGGGAGAAACACTGAAATGGTTAGTCACTAACCGAAATGTTCTCAGCAAAAGCAACGTTTTAAATATATATATGAAAAAACGATGAAAGACTTCTTTGTCCAATTGTGTGGGAAAGAAGCAATTCCCACCAAAGAAAGAACTTATATGCGTTGCAGAATAAAGTATAAATCGAAAATAATAATCACTGTCTTCACGAAATATACAGAGCGTCCACAAAAAATCCTTCTATAACCTGGTAGCGGTTATATATGGTGTCTGAACGTGGAACGACCTGTCAAGTGCACACGTAGACAGGTTGAGAACCCTTGGTCGTCTGACGAAGTATGAATAAAATTAGGTCTTTCACCTGAAAATTTAAAATAAGTTAGTTGGCAACACTGTCATATGGTGTGAGACTTACGTGCATAGACGATGAATGGTTTTTCACCTGAAAAAAGGGCTATTAAAATAGTTAAATATCTTGTTCACTCACTACAACATGATGAGGTTCCTGCATGAGCAATGTCCAATCCAAATGTTCCATAAAGTAATAAGATCCTCTTGAACAGTTGGTGCAGTTGGGTTTCCTTATCTTCCGTTTCTTCACATGTTGAAACCATGCTGTCTTCCTGTGTTGAGTATCCTCCGCGATTCTCCAACGATGAGTTGATGAGGGGAGAAGGGGAGTTTTTTTTTTTTTTTTAACACTGGTGTGAGAAACGAGACATGGTTATAACACCTGTATGATAACTTTTTTTTTTTTTTTTTTTTTTTAAGTTCGCAGAAAGCGTTTATAGGGCTATTAAAATTCTTATAAAAAAAAAAAAACACAAATACTTTTTGTAAAATGTTTAAGTGTTCCGTTTCGATCACTTTATTTGATATAATATGAAGTAAATACGTTATAGGGCTATTTAAATGCTTTTTTTTTTGTTTTTTTTTTAACACTAATAAATTCTTTTCATAAAATGTTTAAGTGTTCCGTTTCGATCACTTTATTTTGTGTAATATGAAATAAATATACACACACGATAACTATTCTTGAAAACATCGACTTGAAGAATTATCAAATATCTTAATAAAAATTAGTAAATATACTGATATCTGTATTTAAAATATCAAAATGTGAATGAATAAGCAAATAGCAAAACATGTTAAAGGTACTAAAATATTAAAATTATTGTTAAAGTTTCGATATCACTCTAATATATTTGAAAAATATGAAAATCATTGAATAGTAAAATGAATGGAAATGTAAACACATGATAAAATGACAATATATAAACAAAAATAAGATTTTCACCTGTATGTCCTTTTTTTTTTTTTTTTAACTGTGCCTCGTGTTGTTTGGTAGAAAAGAACGAAAAATCGTTTTTCAAAAATAAAAAAAAAAAACTTAAGTGTCAAAATTGACGTTCATAGTAATTCCAAGAAACAAGCATGATTCTGCATATCAAAGAAAAAGATTGTGATTTCGTTGACATGTATGAAGAAAATTTGGCACGCCATAAGATCAAATGCCATCTGCTCGTCGTGAAAATCGAGACTTTAATTCAATAATGCTCATTACAACAAATGGTTACGTTCTGAAACAAAGTTATTATTAGCTTAGGCCTAGAATAATGGTAGTTGTTCACTTCCAAAAACGTAAACATTGTAGGGTTACCAGAATAGGTGGGTATTATCTGCAAAGAATTTATTAATATAGCGTTGAAAACTATTCAATATTGATCCAAGTTTTTCAAAGGTCTGAATCAAGGAAGTTGACTCACTAGTCCAAACATTCCTGAAAATAAATGGTCATTACACCATGAATTGACCAAAACCATAGGTGGGAAAAATGTGTAATACTACACGTACTTACACACACAATATGCCATCGACACCTGCGAGGCAAAAAAAACTAGAAACGAGGAAGGCCTGCAACCCTAGGCACTTACAAAATTGTTTCTGCACAAAACTGAAATATAAACATTAATATTCAGTAAACTACGCGTATGTTCCCTGGAACATAACATACGTCTTCCACCTAGAAAAAATGTGTAAACACACAAAATACAAATGCTCTCGTAGCATCGTAAAGATATGTCTCTATAAGACAAAATACATGAGACCTACTAAGAGAAAAACATGAGATACAAACAAGAATATAGTCAACGACATTACCACTTTCTGGTCAGTCCGAAACATCAAGATTAAATTCCCTACAAAACGGTTATGTAATTTCACGACAGTTAAACTTTCTTAGGCATCCTCGCTACAAAATTTTCAAAATGGTCTTATTAACATATTAAAATTCAGTCATCGAGCATATGAAATAATTGACAGAAAGTAATTCTCAAAAAACGTTATGGCTTCATACTGTCGGAAAAAAAGAAAATAAGTTTATTTTTCGGGATCTATATCAATATTTCTAAGACGGCTGAAACCTCATAAATAATGGGCCATGTCGATTTTTGAAGAAAATCATCCGTCATTGGCAGTATGGCTGAAACCTAAAGATTTATATTCCAAAACCTTTGGCCATGTTGATTTCTGAAATCCTCCATACTGTTTGTTATGGCTGAAACCTAAAGGTTTATATTCCAAAACCTTTGGCCATGTTGATTTCTGAAGGAAATCCTCCATAACAAAAACAATTTTACTAAAAAATTTCAAATAGTTTTGGGACATACTGTGACTAAAATATAACTTTCTGAAAATTAACATGAAAAATAAACATTACAACTCATTAGCATACAAGTACACAATATAGTTACGATTCATAAACATTAAAATATTCACTGAAATGTTACTAGACATTAAAATATACTCTAAAAATCTAACCTAAGAATACGCATGCTTAGTTACGGGTACCATAAAGGAAGAAGAGAAATGAAAAACTATATTTTGCGATTGATGGCGAAAATACAGTTAGCTATGGAATATCCAATGGATTAGCCACATCCATTTTTGCAACAGATCTGCAATTCCAGGAAAAATTGCCTCCCTAAAAAAAATTATATTTATCTTTATAAAATATCCTACCCGAAGAAGTTTCCCTACGGTCGTTCAGTGGTCTAGAGAAGACGAAAAAAAAATGTTAATTAGAAATTACAAGAAAATATAGAAGTTAAACATATTTCCGCATATATAATAATATGAGGGGAAAACGACCGTTCACCATCAGAATATCTGTTCATATAGTTCCTTCTACAATAAAAGATTACTGCTTTCGTTCGGAGAATTATACTATTCACACGACATTCCTGCACATTCTATTACCAACAAGGAAATGTCTGTTATCACTTGTTTAAGGCTTAGCCTACTTTCCGTTCTAAACTTTTCTCTTTGAACAAAATATATCATGTCACATCCTGGAAATTCAAATAAGTCAAAATCGGGTAAATGACGTAAATGAGGTTCAATAAAATTACAGTAAACACTTCAAAATGAAAACGAAAATCTAAGATTAACACTGAAAAGAAATTTAACATTGATTATAAGTGTAAAATTCCATATTCTACGCATGAGATTACATACTAAGTTTCAATGACAAATATACACGTGTACAGTATATATAATTAACAACTAAAAATTTTCTTATCTATACATTCTACTTTTCTTAAAGGGAAATCAAACATTAATTCTAAATAACATGTAATAACATATTTAAGAATTTCGAAAGTGGGAAGGGATCCTAAAAGATTTTTTTTTTAATTTTAAAACACAATAAAAATATATATTATAACGCCAAAACATCTTCCCACTAGCTGAGGTACGGATATCTCGCCAAGATATCAAACCGTTTTTGGATAAGTACGGTCCCTCTACGTATATGATACGTTAATTATTTACTAAAAAATCTAAATTCAAACATCTGAAATGAAAACAAGAAAAAATTAATGACATTAAACTAATAGTAAGTCAGTGATAAGGTTTGCAACATTAGTATTCAATTGTGAGGCGCGACACGGAGTAAAGACCAAAAGCGGAAAAGAATCAGCTGTGTGTCGTTCGTCATTCGTAACCATAAGCACAGGTGGTCGAGAATGCAGCGACTATCTTATCAAAATAAAGAAAGAAAAACGTGTTATCTGCTCATTGCCGAACAGTTAAAAGCTAGAAGCAAAAATAAGTTTGAGAGAAATGCGTAGTTCTTCTTTTCGTATCCAGGTGTTCTATCAAAAACTAAAAGCAAAAAGGAAAAAAAAAATGAATACATGTTTATCGCTTAGAAATGTGTCGCTCTCCTAGGAGAAAGAATTTTATCAACACACAAAGTCTTGGTTACTTTTTTTTTTTTTTTCTATGATTACTGTTTCTGCTTTGATAATTACGGTTTGTTCGTCTATTTCTACGGTGGTTACCTCTCCGTACAAATCTATGCTTAATGTCACACAAATTGCGGTTCCTGTCTAGTATGTGATAACTCAGGCTACGTGGCCGTGATTTACGACTCCTTCTGTTTCTGTTACTACCTTTTCGAGTGCGGTCTTGGTTCTGATTCCTTTTAAATTTCGTTTTGTTTACGCTCCGGTCTGCGTATCTTTGCCTATTGCTATAACTGTAATCTCGTTTACGCCTTTTCTCTCTGTGGTTTGTGGTAGTTATTCTTGTGCGCTTACGACCTCTGTCGTGTACAATCATATGTTCGCAATTTTCACTACTACTGTGACTACAAGTGGTGTTGCTAGGTTCTGAATGAATAAAATCATTATCGGATTTGTTACGAGGTTGGTTGAGACTACCTGTCTCTGGTTGGAGTTCAGATTCCTGCGTTTCCTTTTCATTAGGAGGATTAGCTTCTACCTCAGGTTCCAATTCCAATGTTTTGTTTACACTAGGAATATCAGTCACTAATTGAGGTTCAAATTCCGGTGTTTCGTATCCAGTAGGAACATCTGACTGTAACTGGGGTTCGCATTCCGGTGTTTTGTTTTCAGCATTTTCCGTTTGCTGACTATTTTCACGAAACACGTCCCGTAAACCGTCTATCTTCTGACCTAATTCGCTCTTTACCTCAGCAAAAGTCTCTTTAATTTCAGCACGGTAGTCTTGACTTTGCTTTAATAATTTAGCAAACTTTTCTTCGTTTTTATCTGCTTTTTGTAAAAGTAAATCTAGTTTCTCATTAAATAAAGCTAATTCTGCTTGCGTATATGGCATCTTGAACAAAATAAGCTAGGCTATCACAAAAACATGATTAAAATCACCTGAAAGAGAAGTTTTTTTTTCCAGACTACTGGTACTAAGCTGAAAGAGAAATGATATATTAAAATATTAATCTTATATGTATATTCGAGCACCAACGGTCTCGATTCGGGTCGGTAGTTCGGGCGTCATTTATTTGTAACCGGTCTCGAGTTCGTGGTCCATGTTCGGGCAGCTATTTATCTGTAACCAGCTGGGGTTCGAGTCCCTGTTCGGGCGCCATTTATTTGTAACCGGTCCTGAGTTCAAGTCGCTGTTCGGGCGTCATTTATTTGTAATCGCCTGGGTGTCAAGTCACTGTTCAGGCAGCTATTTATTTGTAACCGCCTGTAGTTCTGTTCGCTGTCCTCGGCTCGTGGTATTACCAATAAGTATACTTTTGATACTTTAACTTACCTGGACAGGACGACGAAGACCTCTCCAAGAAAGGTTACAAACTGTTTCCCAAAAGGCTTGTTGGTCTTAATAATGAGATGAGCATTAGGCGCCGAGAGGTTTGGGTGTTTTGTCTTGAAAACCTCACGGACGATCAAACGGTCATTTAGACCATAACGCACACAAACATCACTCATACAAACAACGAAAACACACTGGATTAATTGACACTATACTTATTTATTAGAACACTATTTTGAAAAAAAAAATAACGAAGAGAAATGAATACAACACTGGACACTAATAAATTTTGCCGCAGAAATTACGTTTTGCCCTATTCGGGAAATATAGCCCTTTCTATATATATGATTATAATTCAGGTATCACTATAAATACTTTGCTCACACCATTAGCACACTTAGGGGATTCGCACTGGGGAAAAGTTGTCTGGATCGTCCCACGATGAATCCAGTTGTTACGCTGAACAGTCCTGCAGCGTAAAGGTGAATCTTCGAAAAAAAGATCTGCCCAGTGGGATACTGATATTGGTGGGCGCGTATATAACTTTTTAAACGCACAAGGTCTGAGGACCTGGGATTTCACTGATTGGGGCTAGCCGTAAGAAATCGTCCTTCACCGGCTAAATAGCTTGTGCCCCTTAACACAACTTATGTTTGAAGTTCAACGCGAGATGCGTGGTTGCATCTTCCAGACCTGGAGTCAAACTCTCCGAGCGTCCAAGCTCAAGCTACGGGTTGCAATGGTCAACGGAATAGTGTTGGCAGTTCATTTCAAAAATTACTCAGTTACTCACCTGTATGCACATACAAACAGAATACGGAAAACAATTTATGTTAATTTTAGTCAACTGCCCATAATGCACTAGACACTGCGATAACTTTGGCGTGAGAAAGTACAGATAACGGGCTGGAATACAACGCAGTTGGTGCCACTTCGGCTACTGGGACATCTGGTCAGCCCGTATTTCTCTAATCTATTGTAATGTTTCCATAAACGATTAAAGAAAGCACTTAATTCAGTTCCAAATAACTGCAGAATATATACTGTGCATATAATAAGTCAGGGAGAAACACTGAAATGGTTAGTCACTAACCGAAATGTTCTCAGCAAAAGCAACGTTTTAAATATATATATGAAAAAACGATGAAAGACTTCTTTGTCCAATTGTGTGGGAAAGAAGCAATTCCCACCAAAGAAAGAACTTATATGCGTTGCAGAATAAAGTATAAATCGAAAATAATAATCACTGTCTTCACGAAATATACAGAGCGTCCACAAAAAATCCTTCTATAACCTGGTAGCGGTTATATATGGTGTCTGAACGTGGAACGACCTGTCAAGTGCACACGTAGACAGGTTGAGAACCCTTGGTCGTCTGACGAAGTATGAATAAAATTAGGTCTTTCACCTGAAAATTTAAAATAAGTTAGTTGGCAACACTGTCATATGGTGTGAGACTTACGTGCATAGACGATGAATGGTTTTTCACCTGAAAAAAGGGCTATTAAAATAGTTAAATATCTTGTTCACTCACTACAACATGATGAGGTTCCTGCATGAGCAATGTCCAATCCAAATGTTCCATAAAGTAATAAGATCCTCTTGAACAGTTGGTGCAGTTGGGTTTCCTTATCTTCCGTTTCTTCACATGTTGAAACCATGCTGTCTTCCTGTGTTGAGTATCCTCCGCGATTCTCCAACGATGAGTTGATGAGGGGAGAAGGGGAGTTTTTTTTTTTTTTTTTAACACTGGTGTGAGAAACGAGACATGGTTATAACACCTGTATGATAACTTTTTTTTTTTTTTTTTTTTTAAGTTCGCAGAAAGCGTTTATAGGGCTATTAAAATTCTTATAAAAAAAAAAAAACACAAATACTTTTTGTAAAATGTTTAAGTGTTCCGTTTCGATCACTTTATTTGATATAATATGAAGTAAATACGTTATAGGGCTATTTAAATGCTTTTTTTTTGTTTTTTTTTTTAACACTAATAAATTCTTTTCATAAAATGTTTAAGTGTTCCGTTTCGATCACTTTATTTTGTGTAATATGAAATAAATATACACACACGATAACTATTCTTGAAAACATCGACTTGAAGAATTATCAAATATCTTAATAAAAATTAGTAAATATACTGATATCTGTATTTAAAATATCAAAATGTGAATGAATAAGCAAATAGCAAAACATGTTAAAGGTACTAAAATATTAAAATTATTGTTAAAGTTTCGAT
Source organism: Thermobia domestica (assembly GCF_964235325.1). NCBI lineage: Eukaryota > Metazoa > Arthropoda > Insecta > Zygentoma > Lepismatidae > Thermobia > Thermobia domestica. The sequence goes on along the minus strand of NC_137470.1, from coordinate 145,651,356 downwards.
ATCACTCTAATATATTTGAAAAATATGAAAATCATTGAATAGTAAAATGAATGGAAATGTAAACACATGATAAAATGACAATATATAAACAAAAATAAGATTTTCACCTGTATGTCCCTTTTTTTTTTTTTTAACTGTGCCTCGTGTTGTTTGGTAGAAAAGAACGAAAAATCGTTTTTCAAAAATAAAAAAAAAACTTAAGTGTCAAAATTGACGTTCATAGTAATTCCAAGAAACAAGCATGATTCTGCATATCAAAGAAAAAGATTGTGATTTCGTTGACATGTATGAAGAAAATTTGGCACGCCATAAGATCAAATGCCATCTGCTCGTCGTGAAAATCGAGACTTTAATTCAATAATGCTCATTACAACAAATGGTTACGTTCTGAAACAAAGTTATTATTAGCTTAGGCCTAGAATAATGGTAGTTGTTCACTTCCAAAAACGTAAACATTGTAGGGTTACCAGAATAGGTGGGTATTATCTGCAAAGAATTTATTAATATAGCGTTGAAAACTATTCAATATTGATCCAAGTTTTTCAAAGGTCTGAATCAAGGAAGTTGACTCACTAGTCCAAACATTCCTGAAAATAAATGGTCATTACACCATGAATTGACCAAAACCATAGGTGGGAAAAATGTGTAATACTACACGTACTTACACACACAATATGCCATCGACACCTGCGAGGCAAAAAAAACTAGAAACGAGGAAGGCCTGCAACCCTAGGCACTTACAAAATTGTTTCTGCACAAAACTGAAATATAAACATTAATATTCAGTAAACTACGCGTATGTTCCCTGGAACATAACATACGTCTTCCACCTAGAAAAAATGTGTAAACACACAAAATACAAATGCTCTCGTAGCATCGTAAAGATATGTCTCTATAAGACAAAATACATGAGACCTACTAAGAGAAAAACATGAGATACAAACAAGAATATAGTCAACGACATTACCACTTTCTGGTCAGTCCGAAACATCAAGATTAAATTCCCTACAAAACGGTTATGTAATTTCACGACAGTTAAACTTTCTTAGGCATCCTCGCTACAAAATTTTCAAAATGGTCTTATTAACATATTAAAATTCAGTCATCGAGCATATGAAATAATTGACAGAAAGTAATTCTCAAAAAACGTTATGGCTTCATACTGTCGGAAAAAAAGAAAATAAGTTTATTTTTCGGGATCTATATCAATATTTCTAAGACGGCTGAAACCTCATAAATAATGGGCCATGTCGATTTTTGAAGAAAATCATCCGTCATTGGCAGTATGGCTGAAACCTAAAGATTTATATTCCAAAACCTTTGGCCATGTTGATTTCTGAAATCCTCCATACTGTTTGTTATGGCTGAAACCTAAAGGTTTATATTCCAAAACCTTTGGCCATGTTGATTTCTGAAGGAAATCCTCCATAACAAAAACAATTTTACTAAAAAATTTCAAATAGTTTTGGGACATACTGTGACTAAAATATAACTTTCTGAAAATTAACATGAAAAATAAACATTACAACTCATTAGCATACAAGTACACAATATAGTTACGATTCATAAACATTAAAATATTCACTGAAATGTTACTAGACATTAAAATATACTCTAAAAATCTAACCTAAGAATACGCATGCTTAGTTACGGGTACCATAAAGGAAGAAGAGAAATGAAAAACTATATTTTGCGATTGATGGCGAAAATACAGTTAGCTATGGAATATCCAATGGATTAGCCACATCCATTTTTGCAACAGATCTGCAATTCCAGGAAAAATTGCCTCCCTAAAAAAAATTATATTTATCTTTATAAAATATCCTACCCGAAGAAGTTTCCCTACGGTCGTTCAGTGGTCTAGAGAAGACGAAAAAAAAATGTTAATTAGAAATTACAAGAAAATATAGAAGTTAAACATATTTCCGCATATATAATAATATGAGGGGAAAACGACCGTTCACCATCAGAATATCTGTTCATATAGTTCCTTCTACAATAAAAGATTACTGCTTTCGTTCGGAGAATTATACTATTCACACGACATTCCTGCACATTCTATTACCAACAAGGAAATGTCTGTTATCACTTGTTTAAGGCTTAGCCTACTTTCCGTTCTAAACTTTTCTCTTTGAACAAAATATATCATGTCACATCCTGGAAATTCAAATAAGTCAAAATCGGGTAAATGACGTAAATGAGGTTCAATAAAATTACAGTAAACACTTCAAAATGAAAACGAAAATCTAAGATTAACACTGAAAAGAAATTTAACATTGATTATAAGTGTAAAATTCCATATTCTACGCATGAGATTACATACTAAGTTTCAATGACAAATATACACGTGTACAGTATATATAATTAACAACTAAAAATTTTCTTATCTATACATTCTACTTTTCTTAAAGGGAAATCAAACATTAATTCTAAATAACATGTAATAACATATTTAAGAATTTCGAAAGTGGGAAGGGATCCTAAAAGATTTTTTTTTTAATTTTAAAACACAATAAAAATATATATTATAACGCCAAAACATCTTCCCACTAGCTGAGGTACGGATATCTCGCCAAGATATCAAACCGTTTTTGGATAAGTACGGTCCCTCTACGTATATGATACGTTAATTATTTACTAAAAAATCTAAATTCAAACATCTGAAATGAAAACAAGAAAAAATTAATGACATTAAACTAATAGTAAGTCAGTGATAAGGTTTGCAACATTAGTATTCAATTGTGAGGCGCGACACGGAGTAAAGACCAAAAGCGGAAAAGAATCAGCTGTGTGTCGTTCGTCATTCGTAACCATAAGCACAGGTGGTCGAGAATGCAGCGACTATCTTATCAAAATAAAGAAAGAAAAACGTGTTATCTGCTCATTGCCGAACAGTTAAAAGCTAGAAGCAAAAATAAGTTTGAGAGAAATGCGTAGTTCTTCTTTTCGTATCCAGGTGTTCTATCAAAAACTAAAAGCAAAAAGGAAAAAAAAAAATGAATACATGTTTATCGCTTAGAAATGTGTCGCTCTCCTAGGAGAAAGAATTTTATCAACACACAAAGTCTTGGTTACTTTTTTTTTTTTTTTCTATGATTACTGTTTCTGCTTTGATAATTACGGTTTGTTCGTCTATTTCTACGGTGGTTACCTCTCCGTACAAATCTATGCTTAATGTCACACAAATTGCGGTTCCTGTCTAGTATGTGATAACTCAGGCTACGTGGCCGTGATTTACGACTCCTTCTGTTTCTGTTACTACCTTTTCGAGTGCGGTCTTGGTTCTGATTCCTTTTAAATTTCGTTTTGTTTACGCTCCGGTCTGCGTATCTTTGCCTATTGCTATAACTGTAATCTCGTTTACGCCTTTTCTCTCTGTGGTTTGTGGTAGTTATTCTTGTGCGCTTACGACCTCTGTCGTGTACAATCATATGTTCGCAATTTTCACTACTACTGTGACTACAAGTGGTGTTGCTAGGTTCTGAATGAATAAAATCATTATCGGATTTGTTACGAGGTTGGTTGAGACTACCTGTCTCTGGTTGGAGTTCAGATTCCTGCGTTTCCTTTTCATTAGGAGGATTAGCTTCTACCTCAGGTTCCAATTCCAATGTTTTGTTTACACTAGGAATATCAGTCACTAATTGAGGTTCAAATTCCGGTGTTTCGTATCCAGTAGGAACATCTGACTGTAACTGGGGTTCGCATTCCGGTGTTTTGTTTTCAGCATTTTCCGTTTGCTGACTATTTTCACGAAACACGTCCCGTAAACCGTCTATCTTCTGACCTAATTCGCTCTTTACCTCAGCAAAAGTCTCTTTAATTTCAGCACGGTAGTCTTGACTTTGCTTTAATAATTTAGCAAACTTTTCTTCGTTTTTATCTGCTTTTTGTAAAAGTAAATCTAGTTTCTCATTAAATAAAGCTAATTCTGCTTGCGTATATGGCATCTTGAACAAAATAAGCTAGGCTATCACAAAAACATGATTAAAATCACCTGAAAGAGAAGTTTTTTTTTTCCAGACTACTGGTACTAAGCTGAAAGAGAAATGATATATTAAAATATTAATCTTATATGTATATTCGAGCACCAACGGTCTCGATTCGGGTCGGTAGTTCGGGCGTCATTTATTTGTAACCGGTCTCGAGTTCGTGGTCCATGTTCGGGCAGCTATTTATCTGTAACCAGCTGGGGTTCGAGTCCCTGTTCGGGCGCCATTTATTTGTAACCGGTCCTGAGTTCAAGTCGCTGTTCGGGCGTCATTTATTTGTAATCGCCTGGGTGTCAAGTCACTGTTCAGGCAGCTATTTATTTGTAACCGCCTGTAGTTCTGTTCGCTGTCCTCGGCTCGTGGTATTACCAATAAGTATACTTTTGATACTTTAACTTACCTGGACAGGACGACGAAGACCTCTCCAAGAAAGGTTACAAACTGTTTCCCAAAAGGCTTGTTGGTCTTAATAATGAGATGAGCATTAGGCGCCGAGAGGTTTGGGTGTTTTGTCTTGAAAACCTCACGGACGATCAAACGGTCATTTAGACCATAACGCACACAAACATCACTCATACAAACAACGAAAACACACTGGATTAATTGACACTATACTTATTTATTAGAACACTATTTTGAAAAAAAAAATAACGAAGAGAAATGAATACAACACTGGACACTAATAAATTTTGCCGCAGAAATTACGTTTTGCCCTATTCGGGAAATATAGCCCTTTCTATATATATGATTATAATTCAGGTATCACTATAAATACTTTGCTCACACCATTAGCACACTTAGGGGATTCGCACTGGGGAAAAGTTGTCTGGATCGTCCCACGATGAATCCAGTTGTTACGCTGAACAGTCCTGCAGCGTAAAGGTGAATCTTCGAAAAAAAGATCTGCCCAGTGGGATACTGATATTGGTGGGCGCGTATATAACTTTTTAAACGCACAAGGTCTGAGGACCTGGGATTTCACTGATTGGGGCTAGCCGTAAGAAATCGTCCTTCACCGGCTAAATAGCTTGTGCCCCTTAACACAACTTATGTTTGAAGTTCAACGCGAGATGCGTGGTTGCATCTTCCAGACCTGGAGTCAAACTCCCTGAGCTTCCAAGCTCAAGCTACGGGTTGCAATGGTCAACGGAATAGTGTTGGCAGTTCATTTCAAAAATTACTCAGTTACTCACCTGTATGCACATACAAACAGAATACGGAAAACAATTTGTGTTAATTTTAGTCAACTGCCCATAATGCACTAGACACTGCGATAACTTTGGCGTGAGAAAGTACAGATAACGGGCTGGAATACAACGCAGTTGGTGCCACTTCGGCTACTGGGACATCTGGTCAGCCCGTATTTCTCTAATCTATTGTAATGTTTCCATAAGCGATTAAAGAAAGCACTTAATTCAGTTCCAAATAACTGCAGAATATATACTGTGCATATAATAAGTCAGGGAGAAACACTGAAATGGTTAGTCACTAGCTGAAATGTTCTCAGCAAAAGCAACGTTTTAAATATATATATGAAAAAACGATGAAAGACTTCTTTGTCCAATTGTGTGGGAAAGAAGCAATTCCCACCAAAGAAAGAACTTATGTGCGTTGCAGAATAAAGTATAAATTGAAAATAATGATCACTGTCTTGACGAAATATACAGAGTGTCCACAAAAAATCCTTCTATAACCTGGTAGCGGTTATAATTAATATGTATTATAACATGTATTAATGTAGTTTGTAGTTATGGATGTGGCATGTATGTGTTTGTAATGTAGTATCAGTAGTAGCAATTGTAGTTAAGTGATGAAAGAGTGTGTGAAATAATGAAGTATGGACAGTGTATCATTCGTATTCGATCAATAGCTAAACGCAACATATCAATCTATAGTAATATCAGAAAATGAGAGTGTCATAGTATCAAAATTCCGTGTACAAGGTCACATTCAGTGGTTCAAGGGTTGATCATATAGTCGCTAGCCCCCTAGTGTCAAAATTCAGTACTAACCGTCATCCTTATGTCGATGTTCTTAGTGATTTAGTTTCCATGGAATTGACCTTTCTTTTCGAAATAAAACCTAGTACATATAATTCCCAGCCCAAATGCATATACAGTTAGGTTAAGTGATCCAAAATTAATATTTTCTGAAAATCACAACATTTTACTTAGTCTAGAAATCGAAATATTTAAGTAAATAAACAATACGTAAATTCTTAACAGAAGTCGGGCGATATGATGCTAGTTTTTCGCTTTGAAATTATATTAAATGTTCATTTTTTTCCTCTGTGGCTGCAGAATAATTTCATTGTTGTCAGAATTTTATAAAATTGAATAATATCGCGGAGAACTCTACTTTCTGTGAACATACATACATATTTTTTTTACATGAAGCTACGAAGTATAACATAGTATTGTTTGCGTGGTAAGGGAGTCTTGAGTTCGAGGGATGTTTTGTGTGGTGGCCGGAACATGAAACGTTGGCAATGATTCATAGATTTAGAAGTATATGACGAAGTGTGCATATAGTCTGGGTGTAGTTAAAGAAATAGGGTGGTTATGAAATACGACGTAGTAATAAATGAATAAAATGATAGTATGAATATATTGTGAAACGAAATGAATGAGAGGACACCTATATACATAGATATACATATAGAAATATATAAGCCCAGTTTATGATTAGTCACGTTTCGGTAAAATAATATATATATATTTAAGGATCATGTATAGCTAGCAACATCTCGGGTTCTGGCCCCTACACCGGAGCATCCTGCGAACATGTGGGTGAGATATTGCCGGACTATGTTAGTGCTTAATAGCTTAATTTGTTATTGCAGTCGTATTCGTTCATAATAATCTCGTTTAATAATATTTGTAGCATCATATAATCGCTGACTGGACATATTTAATAATCAATTATGGAAAGACAATAGTTGTTACACAACGGGGCTGTAGTGAATTATATTTTTTATTTTTTAGGTCGGTCTTAAAATAGAATATCCAGCTCCGTGAGATTTTTTTTCTTTCTTCACGTTACCTACTCGGGCTAGCTTACAATATTCATGGAGGCGACAGCTCTGACAGGGTTCCAGAATCAAAACAATTAGTTATTGAAATTTATTTTCGCGTACCCGGACGTCAACCCATGACCCTCTTAAGTATTTTCGTTTCTTTTCTCAGTTTAATTAGTTGATGGAAATTGACGACGTCCCAGACTGTGGCATGTCTGCGCAGGGTAGCCATCGGTGATGTTTTGGTAATTGAAATCACCGATCCAAAATTCAGTTTATTTATTTTTTTTTATTTTGGTAAATTACTAATTAGGGACATCTTAGCTATTTTTCCCTCTAATTTCATTACTATTCTGGATTCTTTTACTTTCCGAGAGGTCGGATGATTTTTTCCCTTTTTGAAATTCTAAATTAACGCCTTCTCTAACCTTCCGGTGGATTTCCGGGATCTCCAAGGACTCAACCGGATACAGCGAGGAGGGGAATTTCCTTAAAGCCTTCGTCTTTCTGAAAATTCCCTTGCGGGCACAGACTAGTTGTGTGTTTGGAGATAACTTTTGAGTTTACGTATTTAAGTAAACCAACCCTTTTTGGCACAAAAGAGAATATTTGGTTATAGTATGTTGTATACGTAAATTCGACCACTTATCTTTCGTAGTTGTAGTGTTCTGTCTCCTCTCTCTTTACCTATACTTCTTCTACTTCTTCTCTAGTTTTTTTTTAAATTTTCAACCTTCCCCCCAGATTTTGAACTTGTCGCTTACAATTTATTTAACGTACAACTCTGATCTGAAATTACCAGCTGAGACGTTGCAAGACACAATTCATGGATAGAGTAGATAGTGATTGGGTCCTCCATCACATTTTGACCTATTGCCAAAACGACACTTCAATTACGTTCTTTCACCGTCGTCCCTCTAAGTTTTTTTAATCCATCGGTCACTTTCCTTCCGTTTTGGTTTTCGTTTATCTTGTAGTTAACCTGGGCCCAGATATTGTATTTTGGTTTATCTATTTATATCTTTAGGAATGTTCTGTGTTACGTGCCTGCCTCACAAGGTTTTTTTTTACGATTCATGCACGAATTGACTATATGAAAGTTGAAATTTATAGACGCGCGGTATTAGGTAAGAAAAAGAAATCAATTCTTTTTTCATATGTAATGTCGGAAGTCATTTGTTTTTCTTGTACAATGTTTGCAACCTTTTCTGAAATTATTGTTGGGGTTATTACTTTAAATGTGTGCGCATTTATTAAATATAAATATATATATATATATATATATATATATATATATATAGAGAGAGAGAGATAAATGAATACGTCGAAATGTACATGTGCTTAGTATGTGAATATGATGTTAAAGTAAAAGTATGATATTAAATGTATTATATGGATATATGTAAGAGCGCTCGTGTCTGTCCCCCCAAACGTGTATTGGTTGCTATAGTTTACAAGTAAGTTTCCGACGAATATAATAATATAGATTTTTGTCAAGAATACCGCCGTGCACTCAAATAATTTTCCTTTCTTCTGAATAGATGTAAATCATAACCTATGTAATCATTATTTAATGGCATGTATTAAGAAGTAACGGCAGGTCTAAATGTAACCCACATCATAATGAATATTATTCCTGAGCTACGAACCTAAAACCATTGTGGAAAGTGTACCTTTAATCCCTCTCACCTGCATATGTATCCTATGACTTGACCAGTGTTTTTCCTTAATTTAAATCATTATACTCCTTACACCTGTGGAAGATCATCTCAAATTCGAACTATATATATACATACACAAAAGTGATCCTGGATAAATCAAAGGTCTCATGACGTGTCCCAGTGATGAACAAGTAACTTAAAATTATGTGATTAATAAATTTGAAAATGGACTGACTAAGAGGAGAAGCATCCTCTGGCGGAAAGTGATTTCCAAAATCCCTAGATGGGTATAAATGTCGCAGTATGCGAGTGCAGATATAAACTGCTAATAGTCACAAACTAAATATAGTTGATGAATGGTTTTTATAAACCAATAGTTATATATATATATATATATATATATATATATATATATATATATATATATATATATATATATATATATATATATATATAACAAACTAATTAAATGGAGCGAAATATTTTGGGCGCTACGAGTAGTGCGCGATTTGTGATTTGAACGCTCGGAATTATTAATATTGTATTGCTCAATGTGAAGTAGAGACTCATAAGTTCTATTACACCCAAAAGTTTTTTTCTTTTCTTTTTCTGTGTCCATTTTTTTAAGTAAAATAAGTGTCTTCTTTGCGTACGTCGCAAATCATAATTTCGCTTTAGCATGCCTAAGGTATAATATATGTAATAATTCTTTTTTCTTTCCATTTGTCAATATGATCAAATGTATAAAGACTTACTAAAGTATAACCCTATGTATTCTATTGATATATAACCAAGAACTTGTGCTTTTAATTTTTTTTATAATTATTTTTTTTCCTTTTCACTATGAATGTAATAAACTATTTGTACCTTTGTAGTTAGTTGGTTTCCTTTAAACATATATACACTGTCCTGAGTGAGTAAGCGAGTTAATGCATTATAGATTTAATTTAAGTAATTTTAGTAATATCATTTGTCATATTAACGTCTATAATATATGTGTCATGTTTTAATATATGTGTTAAGGTAAATAACCTAGGTCATGAAGGACCGCTACTAACGGTTTAAATTGGCTCTAGGAGTGGGACGAAAATAGCAGGATGAGCCTAAATACGACATCTTTCTTCCAGGAAGTTGAAACCCTTATTGATACGATACATAAATTTATATTGAGTTTATAACTTTAATTTTTTTTCTTTGGCTAATTCATATGTGTGGTCGATCCTAGAGATACTGGATGGTTATCAATCATCGTTTGGAATAACTTTACAAAGAATAATTTCGATTTTCTCCTTTCCTGGTCTAGGTCTAGGCAACCCCACGAACGTGGTGCCTGGAGCTAGGTCGGGGTGGTATGGAGGAACATGTGTCTATTCCGAAGCATTCTAAAATTGATTAGTCGTTAATAACGCTTAACATGATTCATCTTTCAACGACTCTCCCGACTTCTTACTATATTCCCGGGAATTATCCAGTAATCTATTTCTTATTAAAATACTCTATTTGTTTTTTTCTTTTTCCTCCCTTTTCCTACCTCCTTCTTTTACCCTTCTACTTCCTTCTTTTTCTTTTCTATTTCTGAATGAAAGAAAACGGAGTCATGACTGAGAGTAGTCGCTATTGGCACGGTCAATAAGTTGTTTCGATGAGTTTCTTCGGAAGTCCGATATGGGATAATTAACCATGAGATGAGTATGCATTGAGGGACGAACAATAACAAGAAAGTTTATTGAATTTTACTTTATTGGAAAATAATCATGATTTCAATTAGTAGGTGATGTTTCGTAATCGCCCTCGTTAAAAATTAATTTTAGCGACTCCTCTACACTACATGCAGTTCTTCTTCGTTAACTACTACTACAGTTTTTTTTTGTTTCTTTTTTTCCGTTTTCTTTCACTGGTACAAATATTTTTAGTTTCGATCATTGTACTTTTGAATAATTACACACATGTTTTCCTGTTTTAACACCTGTCTCACCGTTTCAGTTTTTGGGGGCGGCCATAGACAATGACGTTTTTGCTGACATTTTGACCGGCCGCCATGTTGCGTAGGGTAATTTTAGACAGTCAAGACTTGTTCCGTCTTATTCCATTTTCCAACAACTTTACAACAATATGCTACTTGATCCCTCTTGCTATTTGAAAATTTTGAGTTGGACCCCGCCTGGGACCCTGTGGGTTGCCCTGGAACAACATTTTTTGCTTTGATACGTTGTACTTGTAACGAGATCAAACTCGTGTTTTCCTGTTTTGACATCTGGCTTACCGTTTGCGATTTCTAGGGGTGACAACGAACTTTTTGGGCACCCTGTATATTCATATAACTCGCACAGTATATGCATTCGGAAAATATTTATTACAGTTTCGTAATAGGCGTCATTAGTACTTTCGATTGGTGTATAAGCCATTTTCCACTTCGATATATAATCTCCCTCTCTTCCCTTGTTAGTTTGATCAATACTTTCAGCTATATAGTATTTATCCTCCACACATGTCTTCGCAACGCATATTTCATGGCGTTGGTAATGATATAACAGCACTTCTCAAACTGTGGTTGCGGACCACATGTGGTCCTTAAGAGATGATATGAACTTGTAGCTTCCTTAGATTGAATATTTGTAAAAAAAAAAAAAAAAAAACTATAATCCATTATAGTTAAGAATCTCGCACAAGTATAAATTAGTGTTGGGCAAAAAAGGCGAGTTTTCGGTTTTCGGCTTTTAGAAAAAAAAATTCTTTGAGAACTGTCAAAAACCGGTTCTATAAAAAAAACGCTTCGGTTTTGTTTTGAAACCGGCTCTGTTTTCTATGAAAAATCGGTTTCACTTTCAAAACTGTTATCAAAGAAACAATTTCGGTGAGAAACCAAACCGTTTTTTTTTTTCAATTTTTCTACAAACCATTTTCTGTTCTTTAAAAAAAAAATTTTAAAAAAACGGTTTTGCCCATCCCTATGATTTGATTCTAATAGCTTAATATATATATTATTATAACACGTTCTTCATAGTCTTCAATTATTAAAAAAGAAACTAACGAGCATTTTTTTAAGACTTAAAGAAATTTTAATTATTACTATTTAGAAAAATGTAAGTATACTGGGCTATGCTGAATACCTAAGAACTAGCAGTGTTACAGTATATGCCAAGTGAAAGAGTTTGCTTGTCAAAGTAGGCTTGTACTGATTACCACTTCGAAGTTATTTTGAGTCTCAGCCCCTAAAACGGTTCCATATCAGACCAAAGAAACCCATGAGAAAAATGAACTCAATTGAATATATATATATTAGTTTACCATCGTTTTTAACAGCGAGGCTATATGAGACGTGGACCTACAGCGTAACATGGGATTCAAATCACATATGCTCCCACCGGGAATTCAGCCCTGGTCTCCCACGCCAAAGATGTGTACACTTACCAGTTAGCCACGAGGGAGCTTTTGAATAGTGTTAAAGGATGCTCCGAAGCGACTTCAAGTTTTCAATACATTTACAGTACACAATATGAGGCAAAGATGACTCTTGTGCAGTGGCGCAGGGTGATAGTTTCAAGAGGGTAGGCCCAATGTTACAATAATAATACCCTCCCCGCCAAGTGAACTTTGTGGTGGACAAACACCGTGTGCGTGGGATTTCTCGGGGTTATCCCGTTTCTTCCCACTTTCTTCATTCCACCATTTCATTCATTACTCATCATCACCGTCTCGTTTAGCCTGACCGGCATAACCTTGGGACGTAAAACTCAAAGATTTCATTTCATTTTTCAATAATAATACCCGCATTACTTACGTATATTATCTTGTAAATTAATTCCAAATGTCATTTTTTCTTCTCACCAAATATGTCTATTATTTTCTTCTTGAAAGATATATATTCTTGGTTAATATCCTTCAGAATTCATTTCTGTTTCTTCAGGGCACCCATGCGCTTGTCTCACATGGTGTTGTAGTTACTGGAATATTTAAGTGTACATGTAGCAATCGAAGACATTCTAGGTATACTTCTTGCAGGCCGTTTGATCAGATGTATTGAAGTAAATTATTAGGTCTAGGATACTAAGTTTCGTCGTAAAAAATAATTGTCAGTTTATTCCGCAGTTGATTACCGTAGAAGGTGGGATACAGTTTAAGAAGATTCTCTAGTTTCTTTCTAAGAAAATCACTATTGTAATCCTGAAACTTTTCACAGTCAAGTAGTTCTACAGATTCCAAAGAGAATAAATCACGAAAACTCATTCTCATCTGAACTTCAAGTGTATCCAAAATTTCGTAGGAGAGTGACTTTTAATCTGCTTTTCGTTATTACCGAACTGAAATGAACTAATGTTTTAGCAAATCATGCACAGTTTATTCTGAACACAGTCAATGTTTGCATAATTCTTTTGTAGCTAAGCGTGACATATCGGAAGTATATTTCCTTTTGCAAAATATGAAACAGATTATCGATAGACATAATATTTTACTACAGAAACCCAAGAAGACAAATTCACATGAATTTAACGTAATTATAGACCATCGACAGCACTTATTTGATCCGGATCTCAATTTTGAGCTCCTTCGTGGCTAAGCGGTTAGCGTACGCGCCTTTGGCGTGCGAGACCCGCGTTGGATTCCTGGCGGGAGCTCATGTGGTTCGGATTCCACGTTAATCAGTAGGTCCCGTCTCATAAAGCCTCGCTGCTGAAAGGGGCGTTAAACTGAAAATCAACTCAACTAATTTTTTATAACGAAATTCACGTATGCGATTCATAGCTTCTAGCTCATAGCCAAACTCCTTTAGAATAATAAATTTGTTTTCAAGGCGAAAAAAGTAGCGTGGTCGTTAGAACATTCTGAGAATTGTGCTGCCAAAATGTCTTGAGCCGTGGCAAAAATGTGAACTAAAGCTCATACCCTCACACACCCACGCGTTGAGCCAATAAGGGTTCAGCTGTTGTTAAGCGAGAGAAAGCGAGTGGAATTCCTTCAGCCGATAGCAGCGCTTGCAACGGAGGGTCAAGGAAATGTGGTAGACCCCTATATCTTTAGTAAAAGAGACCCTTACTGGATAGAATTAGGGAAAAACCGTTTTGTAGCATTTGCTGCTTGGCTTATATGCTAACCATATGAGCTTTCGGAACACACACACACACAAAAAAGAAAGAAAAGGAAAAAGAAAGGAAAGTCAATTTTATACATTTTATAAGGTTACCCTTTTTTATTTAAAAAAAAAGTTCACCAACGAGAGTTTCCTCCATGCTTATTTATAACATTCTTCATTCACATGACAAATGTTTATCATCCTCCTTGGCTGATCAAAAACCCTGGATCCACCACATCAAAACCCTGGAAAGATATTCCAGAAAAATAATTATTACAATATGCGTATAAAAGCAGAAATATCAAACTAACAACATTAATTGTCTCTATAATCATATTTATTACTAGCGTCAATTACCCGCTTCGCTGGATTGAAATAAGAAAAATTAGTAAATATGTTCCGTTGGCCACTCACTTTTTGGTATTACAGAAGCGCTCTCAAATCGACAGAAACAAAGAAAATATAATGAAAAATCACAAAATAGTAAGTAATCTATATAATAAAAAAATAGATATTACTATTGTGGGTTGAGTTTGGCTTTAAACAGCATCGGAAGTGTCACTGTTCCTCTCAGTGATCTCGAAAACTATGGATTCGACACCAAGATCATTTTTGATCATATATATATATATATATATATATATCCCTCCTCCGCCTCCCCTAAGTTGCACTGTCAAAGTGAAATGATAAACCCATCCCAGGCCTGTAACTTATTAATGTTGAAAATTTCCTCGAGATCAGTCGGATGTTTCAGGACTTATTGTCACTTTGTAGTCACTTTCACTTATATAGAGGTATATACTAGGGATGGCCAGAACCGGTTCCTGGTGGAACCGGTTTTCGGGTCTGAACGGATTCGGTTCTAGAAAATCCGGTTCCGGATCTGGTTCTGGAGATCTGGTTTTCAGAACCGGTTCCGCTGGAACCGAAAATTTATGGCCATCCCTACGCTAAACTCGAGCTGCTGGCAGGCTGTGAACAGTGTGCTAGATGAAATGGTGGAAGCGACAGGCAGGCGCCCAGGCGGCGGCCGCTTGTCTTATTTGGCTAAATAAACTGGGTAACTGGCAAACTTATTGGCTAAACAGGCAAACTGGCCAAGTTATTTGGCTAAACACCCACTGGTGGACCAAATTTTTTTGTGGGGGCACAAGCGGGTTTGTGCGGGGAGGGTACAAGCGCATGGTCCGTTTTGCAGTGTTTTGAAGGTGAACTTTGTGCCTCCTTTACGGGTCTTTGGGGGTTTTCGGACCCAGGTCTGGAACCGGTTCCTAAGATCCGGTTCTGGAACCGGGTTTTCGGATCCAGGTCTGGAACCGGTTCCTAAGATCCGGTTCTGGAACCAGGTTTTTGGATCCAGGTCCGGAACCGGTTCTGAAAACCGGATCCCCGAGAACCGGTTCCTCGTGGAGCCGGTTCCGCCGGAACCGGAACTTTGTGGCCATCCCTAGTATATACGTATAGATTAATACATTTATTTTAATTATAATGAAACATAAGAGCTTCTCAATTACTAGACACTCTTCTCGCAATGGAATCGAATAGATTCTCGTAGACCACAACTGACTAAACAACATATTATCTAAAGAGCATTGAGCCTTTGGAGGTCAAAATTGAGATTACATTTAATGTGATTTGAGACTAACACCATGAATCCACAGCGAAACGATTTTATTCGGTGTCGCTCTCTCATTTCTCCGGCAGCACCATATTTCCATTGCTACAGAACTTCTCTAGTTAGTTTCAAGTCGAGAAATTGTGATACATAATTTTCACAGACCTCTTTCGATATTAATTTAACAACATTCAGGGAGTCTTACGCGATTTTTGGGGTCACCGAGACGTATAGTGATACACCCGATGTTGTTTGATTCCAAGTTCAATCTTTATAAACACCACTACGAGGAAAAAAATGCTGACACTTAAAAATAATCGAACACGCCCAACATTAGTGGCAAATTCATAGTTTTCAGTTTTGCTGAGATGAATAGTCACACTCACCATAGGGTTAAAGTTCAAATTTGGCTTCCACCGCAAGAAGGTTGAGAATGGGTGGAAACTAAAATGTCTCAAATTACTCAGAGTAGTTTCGAATCCATAGTTCTCGGGGTCGCTAAGTTGGTGGGTGACAGTTATATTTAAGCCCAAGGTTAGACATGGTGGCGCACTTACCTCTGGTTCGTGAGGTTTCTGTGTCAATACCTGCCCAATAAGTTTGTGGTGGGGAACATCATGTCCGTGGGTTTTGTCAGAGCAGTTCCCTTTTGTCCCACTTTCTCACTCCACCAATTCTTCCATCATTCACTTTCTTCAATCATCCGTCTCCCTTATCCTAAAGGACATAATTGTAGAACGTAAAACTGAAAGATTTCATTTCATTTCTAAGTTTAGGTAAGTTTAGCATTTCAGCTGGATTGGAAATTTATAGGGCAATTCAAAAGTCGTTGCTCGTATATATTTATATCTTTATGTATACGAGGTGTGTTCAAAGTATAGAACCTTATTTTTTCCCTCGTAACTCAATGAAGCGCGGGAGGCTTGCTTCAGTGTAGATGTAGAGGGGACACGCATGCGCAGTCGAGAAATTTTTTCCCGCTCCTTGAAAGCGTCAGTCACTTTCAGTCGGCCAACAAGTGAAAACGTTTAGTGAGCGGTCGTCGGATTTCAGTTTTTTTTGTAAAATTACAAAACCTTGAGCAGCGATACTGCATCAAATTGTGCCAAAAGCTTGGCGATCTAAGGATAAACCATTCAATCAGATCGGTACATTCAATTTTGAATGAGAATTTGGGTATGACGAGAGTGTCCGCCAAATTTGATTTAGGCTTTCATCACCAAACACAACATTTCTGTATGTCGTCAGGCTCCCTACTCATCCAAGATGGCTCCGTGGGGCTTTGGTTACTTCCCAAGCTGAAAATGCCACTAAAAGGGGCCCGATTTGAGTCAAGAGAAAACATCATGTGAAATGCAACAGCACGGTTGCTCATCATTCCAAAAAACTGCGTTTCAGAATTGTTTCCAACTATGGCGGGAGCGCTGGGCGAAGTGAGTGAATTACCAAGGAGACTACGTTGAAGGAGATTAATGTTTCGGATTTCCAAATCAATAAATGTATTCTTGCCAACCAGAGGTTCTATACGTTTTGAACACACCTCGTACAAAAATAAGTTTCGTTTCCCAGTGTGAAACTGCGGTAGACTTCCGAACAATGCAAATTCAATGCTCAAAATTGAAGTAGTACATCCATAACTACTGGTTGCAGTAGATTAATAACATCAAAGATAGAACCTGTTTCTCGGACGCTGAATCGATATCAAAAAGCCATTAAGCCTACTCGACATCCGTTACTGTTTTTGTTCTATCATGATAAATGATGAAGCGAGAAATAGTTAATTTTCAACCAGTCCAGTTTGCATAGGGAGTTCACGGGAGGATGCAACCTATTCTTAGTACACTAAATCGATTACAAACAAAAATTCGGTATCTCTTACCATTTTTGTTCTATGGAAATTAGTACTGAAGCCGGAAGTACTAGTAAATTTCAACCACTTTTGATTTTGGCAGGGTATTGTGGGTAGTGACGATATGTTCTCCGGAGACCCTGAATCAGTAGCAGAAAAAAGTGTGTCGCTATCTGTTACCATTTCAATTATATGGGCAAATGGTTAATTTGAACCACTTCGGACTTGAATAGAGGATTAACGGAGGAGATGGAATCTATTTGTGGGCAGCTAAATCAACTGCAAAAAACGACCTCTCGATATTTCTTACTATTTCTGCTCTATGGAAATCAGTATTGAAACCGGAAATAGTAGTGGATGTAACCACTTCCGGTTTCATTAAAGTATTGTTGGTTGTGATTATGTGTTCTGTAGAGACCCTGAATCGATTGCAGGATATTTGTCGCTATCTCTGACCGTTTTTATTCTATGGTGATAGATGTTGAAAGCGGAAATGATTAATTTGAACCACTTTCTGATAGAAAAGAGGGTTAATGCAAGAGATAGAACCTCTTTTTGGATCGCTGAATTGATTGCAGAAAACTGCATCTCGATATTTTTTATGTTTCGTTTATAGAAATCAACATTGAAACCGGAAGTAATAATAAATTTGAACCTCTTTTGATTTGGGTAGAGTATTGCGGATGGTCATGGTATGTTGCCTTGAGGTGCTTAATCGTCTGCAAAAAAACAGCTTCTTGCTAACTGTTACCGTTTTTGTTCTGTGGCGATAAATCTTGAAACGGGAAATGGCTAATTTGAACAACTTCCGGTTTCACTAAAGGGTTAACGGAGAAGATAAAACCTTTTCTTGGTGCGCTAAATCCGTTGCAAAAAACCACATCTCGATATTTGTTATCATTTTAGCTCTGATACCTATCGACGGACGGACGGACGGAAAAAGCCTGGCTCAATTACAACCAAACCAGATACACATATTCAGGCCCGTATTTAATATATTTTTCACCCCTGTGCTCTAAATAATTTGCCGCTCCCCGCACAAAATTTGCCGCCCTCCCCCTGAAAACGACCAGGGGTCGCTGAGATGAATAGTGACAGTTTTAATCCAATTCAACTTCGAGGTCATACTGCACTCCCCATTGAGGGGGCAAGATTTTAAAAGTAATCGAAAAACGACAGATATTGGTGTTGAATTCATAGTTGTCGAGGTCAGTGTTTTAACCGTATCAGTTTTCATGATGTTCAAGGTCATCCTCACCCGTTTGGGTGAGGGTGGGAGAGGATGACTTTTTAAAAATAAGCAGATAAGCTAGCTAATTTCTAATTAGTGACTACTGTAATTAGAGCGAATTAATCACATTAATATATTTTCTCGTGCTTGAGCGGGACTCTGTGGGTTGCTAGTTTTAAATATTACTTTGTTGTGAATTTTTAAAAAAACATTCTGAGGGTCGCGGTGGCTCAGTGGTAGAGCGTTCACCTCTGGTGCATGAGATCCCTGGTTCGATCTCAGCTCGCGCCAAGTGAGCTTTGTGATGGACAAACACCGTGTATGTGGGTTTTCTTGGGGTTCTCCCGTTTCCTTCTACTTTCTTCCTTCCACCTTTTCATCCATCCTCATCATTACTGTCTCTTTTAGCCTCGCCCAGCATAACCGTGGGACGTAAAAGTTAAAGATTTCATTTCATTTACAAAAATCCAAAATTTTGCCGCCCCCTAAATTTTGCCGCCCTGTGCTCCAGCACAGAATAGCACTTACCTAAATACGGGCCTGTACATATTACTTAAGCACACTTAGGGAGAATGGAAGGAGTGACATATAAAAATGAACGGAAAGAACCGACATTAGAGTCGAATCCATAATGGTAGAGAGTGCACCTCTAGTATGTGGGGTTTTTGGTTCGACCCATGGTCAAGTAAATTTGTGTTGGACAACATCATGTCCGTGGGTTTTCTCGGAAACTCTCGTTTCTTCCACATTCTCATTCCACCAATTATTTCATTATCATTCACTTGCCCTAATCATCCGTCTTCCTTAGCCTGAAGAACATAACGTGGGACGTTAAACTGAAAGATTTTTCTCTCGCTTGGATAAATTTCCAACTGTGTATTTTGTACACGTTTCACGAACTATTTTTAACCACATCCGTTCATGGAGTCACAAGAAAAATGACCTCAAAGTTTGGATATTTTAACTTATTTTTATACCAAATTTGAGATCATATTTCTCGTTTCCTCTTGAATGGATATCTCTAAAAACAGTTTCATTGGATTTCGCTTCCTAAAATAAGTATACGAAACACAATTAGAAATTTAC
The DNA here is from genome assembly GCF_964235325.1 of Thermobia domestica. NCBI lineage: Eukaryota > Metazoa > Arthropoda > Insecta > Zygentoma > Lepismatidae > Thermobia > Thermobia domestica. The sequence goes on along the minus strand of NC_137470.1, from coordinate 145,631,835 downwards.
CAAGGGTTGGCTCTTTTTGACCATTGGCATGGGTAGTATTTTTTTTTTTTTTTTAATATTTTGATGCAAATAGGGAATTTTCAAATTTTATATGAGACATCTTCCTTTGCTTCAAATTTAAAGCTTGAATTAAATATTTTTTAAGCTGATTTTATGGCACATAGCACATTAATTAATTTTTCTTGCTTAAAATGATTTCCCGAGCAAGGAGTTAAATACCCATCTGCTGCAGCGAGAGGCGGTAATTTTAAATCACTAAAAACAGTAATTTTCGCATAATGTCTCAAAATTGAATAATTTCATGTAATAAGAAGGAAAACCAACAGTTGACAGCACATTGTAGTCTACTCTTGGATGGCATGCGTTTTCATTCATGTGGCAAAACAACAGATGACAGAATATGCATCATTTCGTCATTACTACATGGGACGTATTCGTGTACGTAGAATCGCCTCTACAAGCACTATGAGGGTCCGTACGTGTGTACGTCAAACCGGATTGAGCGGTTAAAATCGTGCTTTCTTGCCCATTTGAGAGGGGAGTTGAGGCTAAAGTGACCCATTTTAGCTTTTTACTGGTTGATGCAGATTATCAGGAAGTCAGCACAGAGACTATTTGTCACCGTCACAGTGAACACTCACCGCCTTATGCAGAATCGTTTTGACGTACGATTAGCGTTATACTAAAGGTCTGACTACTGCAGGAAACATATGGTGCTCGAACTCTTTAGTATGGCACTAATCACACGTCAAAACGATTCTGCATAAGGCCCTCAGTGTCCAAATTTATAGTTCACAAAGTGTCTACCAAGTTAAAGAACAATCGTACATTGAAATATTAACAAGACAGACAACTTCCTGCAAATGTTAAAACAATAGGTAGAAGTAAATATGCAGTTTAAATAATGAATGATAGTAATGAAAGTAATACCCATGTTAATATCTAAGAGATACAAACCAATACACTCAGAGACAGTGATGACGCCAGCTTTAATTTCTTAGGGAGGGGTCAAACCTAGGGGCAGATAAATTTTTAGGGGCAGCTACTTTTGTATACGTAAAGGAAACATTCCTAATCTATTTCATACTACGACCCCTTTTATCACATCCTCTTGTAGCTATAAGTAATTCTTGTTTGTAATAAGCTCTTTGATTATTGCTGGTTTTCGCTTACGGTTGTATTTGTGTGTAAGCTCTACACACCAATAACTCTGCAAAGAATAACAAAGGATCCCGAATAAAACTCTAATTGTCGACGAAATTATTCCTCAATTATTTATTTATCATCAAACAGAGCACAGCTATTGCCAATTAATTAGTGCTAAACCTTTCTAATTCCCTTGACATCGTCTAGAGCATTGTCAATTATTTCTCTCATTATAGTTGTATACTCTGTGCTTCTCTAAAACAATGTCAAAATTTTCCAACGACTCTTTTTCGTTTCCGACGAGGGTATTTTAAACAATTCTTTATTTCTTTAATATTATTTGCTGAATTTAAGAATAAGTAAAGAAGTAAAAATACGAGGGAGTACCAAAAGATACCGAACTTATTTTTTTTTCAACTTATTTATTCAGATTTTAAACACAAATTCTCAATCAATTTTCAATAATTTAAAGTACTCTTTACTTCGACTAATACATTTGTCGAATATTTTATTCCACTTCTCAAAACATTGTTTGAATTCATCTTTTCTGATGCTTCACAACGCCTCCGTCTTTTCTCTTCACCTCAGAAACATAAGAAAAACGCTTTCCTTTCATGACTCTTTTCATTCTATGAAAAAAGCCTGGATCATTTCGGCACTCTTCTTTCAAAGCACAGCATGCTTTCACGCGACCTTGTTTTTGTTTAGCAGTCAACAGTCGTGGCACGCATTTGACAGCCACTCTTTTTATTCCCAAATCTATCAAAATTCGCTGCACTGAACTCCAAGACACTCCCGACTGCTCCACAATCTCTTCAATGGTCCGTTGTCGATCTTCGTTGATGGTTGCACGAATTTTTTCAACATTTTCACGTTTTCGGGCCACGTAAGGACGATCAGAACGAGGTTTGTCATAAATTTGACATTTCACAATTTTTGAAACGGTAAAACCATTCAAACCATTCGCCGAGGGGCGTCATCCCTCAAACTTGACGGGCTAACATGGCCTTAGATGCTGAGAGCCCAGAAATCTAAATCCTTCTTCAGCGACTGCACTCGGTACTGACTCAGGAATGTACGCTCTATGCGCTCCTAGCGGCAGAACTCGGTACTATACAAAACCTCTGCCAACCAACAAAATAGTTCGGTTTCTTTTGGGTACCCTCAGGTACGTCTATCAAAATAAAAAATTCAAAATAATACTTAAAAATATATATTTTTCCGCTTCTAGATTCTAATTTACACTTATCTTTTTACGTTCCTCTGCGACCTCCATACATTCCTTTCGCGACCCATTAGTGGTCCTACCCCGTAGGTTGAGAAACCCCACCGTTGAGGGTAGTTCTATGTTACTTCATCTATTTTACAATACAATATATTCGGATGGAAAAACGTAACATCAAGGGTCCCCCGACCGTTGCCAACCTCTGGCGTCGTCACTGCTCAGAGAACGTTAGCAAAGTCAACGGCATGAAAAAAAGCTACAGTACTCATAATAAAACCAGCGTCGTCTAATATCATTGGCCAGTACGAAGCTCTCTCTGAGATCTAAGGTTAGTCGAAGTAGAATTCGCTTATATTTGGTTCTCGTGGACATAATTAATAATGTTTTTTTCTTCATAAGGATTGTTGTAATTCACTCCTCATTAATATACTAAAAGTTCTCACTGATCCGACTTGTGCTAAGTCTGTCATCTAGGAGAAATGTCAGACAAGAGTAACGTTCATTCGATTTTTGGCTAATTTCTCAAAAATTGAATCAATTTAAAACAGCAGAAAATTTTCTATCAAATAGAGTTTTAAAATTCCCCCTAAATTCCCCAAACTCCAGAAATTATGTTCACATTCGGGAAAATTGTATTTAAAACAACTGAATTATTATTATTATTATTATAATTATTATTATTATTATTATTATTATTATTATTATTATTATTATTATTATTATTATTATTATTATTATTATTATACTAAGATATTAATAGCATAAGATTTTTCATTTTTCTTAAAATGACAGTGCACAAAATATAGTTTTAGTAGTAGAGGTAACTCCAGAAGACGATAACATTTCTCCGATCTCGAAGAAGCAAGAATTATCCTAAAATTCATCTTTGATAATACAAAGGTAACCAAGAAAGTTCTCTCGGTTTTTCACCCACCACCTTCGACGTATCTGGAAGATCAAAAATAGTCCCATAAACATCGACGACCTTCTGCCAACGTTCTGGAAAACGATGGATTCCATCGCTGTAAAACTTGGTGGGCCGTGAAGCGAAAAAGGTATCAAGTGTATTTTGCACCTCTACTAAGGATTTGAACTGGCTTCCTCTAAGGTGATTGTCCAAGGAATGGAACAAGTGAATAATGGAACGGTGCAATAGCCGGAAAGTACGGCGGATGCAATAGTGTTTCCCATCAAGGCGTAGAATGATGTCCCGGGTCATACTAGCCATTTGAGGATTAGGGTTGTCCTGTAACAGGAGGATCCCTTTGCGGTTCAGAAGTGCAGCTCCAGTGTTTTGAGTTTTTCTTGAACACGGCTCAACTGCTGACAGTACACAGTTGCATCGATGTTCTGACCAGCTGGTAGCAGTTCCCGATGCACGATGCCGCGAGCAGTCCACCGAACACACTGGAGGACGTTCTTCTGGTGCAGTGCTGCTGTTTCGGAACCGGTTTATGGGATGCTAACCAATGATGACGGCGCCATGGAGCTTCATACAGTGCCCACATCTCGACACATGTCAACACTGTCCAGAAATGGCTTTTCTCTCAGACGAGACAGCAAAGAAACACGGATGTCTGCTCGCGTTGCCTTCTGGGTTGGAGTCAAATCATGTGGGACCCATCGACCCAACTTGTACTGCTTCCCAAGTTGATGGAGGTGCTGCCGAATAGTTTCTCCACTCACACTGAATTGTAGTCCCAGTTCCTCACATGTCTAGCCACTGTTCGTCTCAATTGCTGCCTGAAGATCTTAATTTTGTATATACATGTGTTGGTCTTCCGACACGTGATGCGTCTTCTAGTGTTTCGTCACCGTCCTTAAACTTGTTAAACCACCGCTGCGCTGTCCGCGTAGCACTAGCGGATCCAGAAGGATCGTTTGGGAGGGGCGGTTCGCTTCCTGGAAGATGAGCGTAGCTTCAAGGTGACCAGAATTTTAATTTGCAAGAATGGGACGCATATGAATCCGGGGCTGAAGCGGGGCGGGTGTAAACCTGATTCCACTTTAGGACCCGATTTTTTTTTTTTTTTTTTTTTTTTTTTTTTTGTGATGGAAGTACATTCTTCCTGTACATTTAAATTAAATACGTACTTCCGTTTCGGAGGCGTAGTTGTGTCATGATTCACTTCACACACAATCACCGCAACATATCAGATGCACTGTCTGGGACAGTACTTACACAAAAGAAAATACTGAATTGACGATAACATTCGTTTTAAGGTAAAAGTGTACAGTTTGCTCTAATCATTTATATTTTGAATAACAATTGCGGGACAACAGTTAGAACCTGTCGTTCTTTCAGAAAATGTGTTCCGGGGGTCACACGTAGTATTCCGGGGGGGGGCACTGCTGGTACCATTTTATTTATTATTATATTATAGACGTATTATTTTGGTTTCGTCCAGGGGGCACCCTCAACGCTCCGGGGGCAGTGCCTCCAAAAAAACATGTCTGGAAGAAACACTGGAGGCTCGGACTACTCAAAAATAGATATCAATTGTATATGTGCATAAAGAATAATACAAAATTAATCTATCTCTATATTTGTGTGCTGTCCACGAAACATAGTATAATTATAGCTATGCTTACAACAATAAAATTATAGGCTATTATATTAGCCTTCGTCTAGGTGTTATTTCGTCCCCAGATTCCCAATTTGCTCGGCATACGGCCTTGCACAATATAGCAAATGCTCTTACATGCTACTGTGGCACAATAGGGGCCGCGGTGGCTCAGTGGTAGAGTGTTCACTTCTGGTGATTGGGGTCCCGGGTTCAAACCCTGCTCCCGCCAAGTGAACTTTGTGGAGGACAAACACCGTGTGCGTGGGTTTTCTCGGGGTTCTCCCGTTTCCTCCCACTTTCTTCATTCACTCATCTCTCATCATCACCGTCTCCTTTAGCCTAACCGGTATAACTGTGGGACGTAAAACTAAAAAAAATGTGGCACAATATTTCGCGTTCTTCCTTCTGTCTTTCATATAGAATTGGATTGAGCTAAACTCTGTCACGAAATTCAAACATCTTGTAAGGCACTTTAATGAACCACCCCTATCTCTTTTTCTTCTCTTCTACGTTAAGTGAAAAAAAAAATGCTCAGATACATGTTGAATTATGGTAAATGAAAAATCAAACTACCAACTTTCATGTTTTAGGGATCCCAAGATATGGGCATCTTATAATAATAATAATAATGATACCCCCTTTCTTCCTTCTAGGTAAAATATCAAAAACGCTGGAACAATTATTGAATTATTTTAACTGAAAAGTCCATATACTAAATTCCATGTTCCTAACCTTCAAAGATTCTTAGATATTGATATCTTATTATAATATTTGCAATCCCCGCCCCTTTTTCTTTCCATCTCTTTTTTCTCCGTTTTACTAAATATATCAAAAAACATTGAAAAGCGTGTCAAATTTTTTTAAAATTAGAAATTCAAATGCCAAATTTCAAGTCTCTAGACTTAACGGATTCGAAGAGATGGCCATCTTATTAAAATAATTTTTACCCCATTCTTCCTTCCTTTCTTCGAATTTCCAAAAATCCTTCCTTAGTGATAACCTACGTAACAAATCTTAGAAAAAAAATTCTACTGTCCGAATTTCAAGTTTCTAACTTAAGCGGTTTGGCCTGCGTGAAGTTTTTCACTCGGGATTTCGTCTTTTATATATGAATTACCATAACAGCTTTCTCAATAAAAGATGAAATGCCATTAGAAGTCACAAATCACAATGAATGTCTGGTCCCTTCCTAATGTTTCCGTGTTGAACACCAAAAGTCACGGCTCTCTTTGATGATCTAGTAGCAAGCGAACGTACCTATGATCTTGGATGCATGAAGTTTTGTGGTTTAATTCCCGGTGAGTGAGCATTGAACGCACTACTGTGGTTCAGATTCAACTTTAAACTCTAGTTCTCGTTCTGTAAAGCATCGCTTTTAACAACCGACGTAAATACACATCAATCAATCAACCAACCAAATAGTCTCAGGTTTTGAGAGCATTTCGATACAGAGCGCTGAAGATTCTATATTTCTCTTTATTCAAGGTCGTAAAGGTAATTGAGATTATAATCCGGAAGTCCGAATTTCATTTCATATCCTTTCTCTAGGACACAATAACAAATTTTTAGTTCAAAGAGTGAGCCGTCTTACTCTCCTTTCTACAGCTATTCGTCCAACGAATGAATCATATTCTCGCTCCATTAGGGCTTATGGTGACCGCCCAAAGAACTAGGGAGAGAAGTACTCACAATTCAAATATGTCTGCATTAAGTACTACTAAGTACCACACATTTTGATTAGACTCTGCTAGGCTTGTCATACAGATTGGATCGGTCGGGAAAAGACCATATTAGTATTTCTCAATAATAAATGCTGGAAGTTCAAAAAACTCTTTGGAGGGGGCGGTCGCCCCCTCCGCCCTCCCCGTGGATCCGCCAGTGCCGCGTAGTCGCGATACCCTCATCAAAGGCCTGTCATATCTTCCGCCCCGCTGCAGCGGCGTTTGACCCCAGTTTGAACCCGTATAGCATACACACCCTTGTGACGCTCTGTGAAGGTACCATGTTCACCTTGTCCTTACGCAAGTTCACGATATAACTGAACTGGCACAACCAGGTAGTATGTTGGATATACCCACACCAAAAACTGACCTTCGCATTATCTCAATTCGCATTCAATTCACGATGTGAGGGCCAATTGAACACAGACCTCTTCAAACAGCGACAGAACTTTCTTGGTTACCTTTATAAAAACATCATTTGCAGATGAATGATTACCGTTGATCTTAAATGTATTTGAACATTCCCATCAAACTGACAATTCTCAGGAATTTCTTAACTACAATTTACCGGAAAATATCTATCATTTCTGGACAATGGCAAGTTCTGACAAAAATCTTGAAAAGCAAACTCTATTTGATACAAAGTTTTCTTTCTTTCAAATTGTTCTTTTCCCTTTCTTTCTAAATTTAGCACTTTTGAGAAACTAGCCACAACCCGAATGGAGGTGACTCTTCACCCGTAATTTTTTCAAGATGGCGGCCTTATCTAAAGTTGGATCAGTGGTGACGATAAGTGGGGTATGAAGAAAATAATTACAACAACCACATAAAGAAAAAAAATATTATTGCGTTCACGTTAGATATTTGATTCGACTAGGCTAATAAGTGTTTTAGACATTCTACAACAATCATTTCCTTCTCGGCAATGTATGACATACGAGCTTGATTTTGAGATCCGAGAAAAGCAGACAGAAACACAGTCAGGTAAGGAGGAGAGGGAAGGGCACAAATGAACGGTTTTACAATCTGAGAGAGGCAGACAGAAAGACGATAAGGACAAGAGGGAAGGGGATGACATAGTAGAACGGTTTTACAATGTGAGAAAAGCAGAGTGAAACACGAACAGGAAAAAGGGAAGAGAATGACATAGGAGAGCGTTTTGCAATCTGAGACAGATAGACAGAAACACAATGAGGAAATAGGAAAGGGAATTATGCAGAAGATCAGTTTTACAATCTGAAAAAACAAAGAGAAACACAAGGAGGAAAGGAGAGGAGGAGATGACGTAGGAGCGTTGTTTTACAATCTGAGAAAAGCAGAGAGAAACACAATGTGGAAAGAAGGAGAGGAGATGGCGTAGGAGAGCGGTTTTACAATCTGAGAAAGGTAGACAGAAAAACACTAAGGAAAGAGGAGGTGGAATTATGCAGGAGATCATTTTTACAATCTGAGAAAGGCAGACGGAAACATAATAAGGGAAGAGGGAAGGGGATGACGTAGGAGAACGGGTTTACAATGTGAGAAAAGCAGAGTGAATCGCAAACAGGAAAGGAGGGAAGGGAATGACATAAAAGAAAGGTTTTACAATCTGAGAAAAATAGACAGAAACACAACGAGAAAAGAGGGGAGGTATGACGTAGAAGCACGGTTTTAGAATCTGAGAAAAGCGGAGGGGGACACAATGAAGAAAGAAGGGGAGGAGAGAGTTTTAGGAGAGCGGGTCTATAATCTGAGAAAAGCAGAGAAGAACAATGAAAAAAGGATGGGAGGGGAAGACGTAGAAAAGTGGTTTTAGAATCTGAAAAAAGGAGAGAGAAACGAGGAGAGGATGACGTAGGAGAGAAAGTGCTGGCAGTGTACATGTTGCCATCTATCCACGAGTAGTATAGTGCAAAAGAATCGAATTCTTTATCGATGTTCTTGTTTTCCTGTCACCACTGTCTTTTATCAACGCCAGATTATCTCCCAACTCTTACCCCTTTCACTGAGAAGGCGAGCCACATACTGTGACGTCACAGATCACTCAATTAGAAATCACAGTTCTACAAAAATGAACCAAATATTCAATTCTATCTTCTAGCTCTTCACTACTTTACCTATACAATAGTGACAAATAGTTCTATAGGTTAAGAACATCAATTTTCGCTCGGCATTGATAAATAAGTGTGCTTCTTTACAGTCGTATGTTAATATACTCACTTGTTCCACTTGCTCCACTTGTCCCAGTTCCACTTGTCCATCTGGGCGAAGAATCACCAACCACAGCAGCGCCAATAGACAAGCTGAAAACAGTATTATCAGCGTACAAACAATTTTGCTTTCTGGGTTTTCAGCTTCACCTCCAATGGCTACATAGGCCACACAGACCCAAGAGGTCTCTATGAGCACTGTTGCCTGTAACGAACAACATCAGCGTAAACTATCAATTAATACTAAATATGTTTTGGTCATTTCTTCAACATTTTTTTCGCTTGATAATAGAGTGAGATGTAATTAACACTCGTCATCGGAAACATGACTTCATAATAAGTAGAGATTTAACACAGTTTTGAACAGGTTTAAAACTATATATATACACAAAAGCGTGGACAAACACCATCTGTGTGGGTTTTCTTGTTTCCTCTCACTTTCTTCGTTTTAGCATTTTGTTCATTATCATACTCTTTTCCTTAGCCTCGGAGCTTAATTATGGGACGCTAAACTAAAAAAAAAAAAAAGTTTCTTTGGCACTGAGACCAGAGATGGAGTGGTGTCTTCCCGTTCTGCCCAATTCCTGTTTTGCCTAAAGGCCCTCCAGCACTTTGTAGAAATATTTTCAATGATCTTTAGGCAAAACGGGAATTCCCGTTCTGCCTAATCTATCCAGACGAGGAATTCTGTACAGTAAGGGATCTTTTCTAGGGAATTTTTCTTTAGTAATTCAATAGACTCTGTAAGAAGAATAACTATATCTTCAAGATTCATCATAAATTTTAGATGTTATTCTACTTGTTCTTCCTGGAAAAATGACTAGGATACAGTTCTGTTATTAGCAGCGTTATTCACGTCTACTTTAGTAAAGATGTGATTTTTTAATACTTACAGAGAAATAAATAAAAAATTAATTGACTCAGTTACAAGAAAGTCATTTGACATTGTAACTGAAACGAACATAAAATAAACTTATTTCGGTCTAATATCAAGTCATTTCACAACAAAATTTTATTCAGTTTTCCAGTAGTTCATCTCCACCATTCTAAGGCTCGCAGTACATAAAAGGTGCTACAGTTCACATCCTCAAGATATGTTTGGCTATATATTAAACAAACAATGCAAGAGGATGCATAATTCGGTTTGTTTTGTTTTTCTAAAAAGAGCCTGTGTCTTCTACATCACAGCTCTGTTTCCGGCATCACCTCTATACATGATCAGGTACTTTGTCCTCTATACATGATTCTGTACTACACGCAATATGTCGTACTTATATTATTTAAAAAAAAAGTAGGGCCGCGATGGCTCAGGGGTAGAGCGTTCACCTCTCGTGCATGGGGTCCATAGTTCGATCCCTGCTCGAGCCAGGTGAGCTTTGTGGTGGAAAAACACCGTATGTGTGGGTTTTCTCGGTGTTCTACCATTTCCTCCCACTTTCCACTATTTCATTCATTTCTCATCATCACTGTCTCCTTTAGCCTAGCCGGCATTATCGTGGGACGTAAAACTTATAAAGATTTCATTTCATTTCATTTATACTGTCAATGTAAATACTAACAATACTAAATACCACATATTGTTAATATAGCCAATACAATTTAAATAAAGATCTCATCATTAAATCTTATCTAAATGTAAACAGTATGCAACCACATCTATGTAAGCCACCAAGCCTATTACACGTGATTCCAGCGTTCTTCTGAATGATTTGATTTTCTGTTCAACTCGCCTATATTTAAGCTTCGGTTCCTTTGGCATCTTTCCTACCTCCAACATTAACATAGAGACTTCATGTTTTGAACGCTGATTTGCTACTGGTGAACCCAGTAGGCAATCACCTTCAAAAGTTGCAAACTGAATCAAAATCTTACAAATTCCTTTCCCTTCCCGATTATCTGGCCTTTTGATTTGATTGAAAGTCTACAAAAACACACAAGTATTTCAATATGTGATATTGATATTTTGTATTGCTGCTATATACAGAGAACAAATCAGCTGATAAAGTGATGCCAAAAAAAAAAAAAAAAAAAGGAGTTGTGATGTAGGGGACTAAACCTTTCTTAAGGACGGCCTTTGGGATCCTCTTACATTGTTTGCTTAAATATAACCAAACATATATTGAGCATATAAATTGTAGTATATTTTAAATACTGCGAACCTCAGCATGCTGGAAACAAGTTAGTGGAAATCCGAATAAAGGTTTGCTGTGAAATGACTTGATATTAGACCAAGGTAAGTTATTGTTGTGTTCGTTTCAGTTACAATGCCAAATATATATATATATATATATATATATATATATATATATATATATATATATATATTTGCAAAGAGTCAATTTTCTATTTTCTTGCAGGTATTTTTTTTAAATCACACTCATCTTTTGTAAAGTAGATACAAATAACACTGCTAATATCAGAACTGTATCTTAGTCATTTTTTCGAGAAAAATAAGTAGAATAACATCTAAATTTATGATGAAATTAGAAGATAGAGCTATTTTTCTTACAGAATCTATTACAATTCTTAAACAGATTATTACAAACGCAGGAAAATATCTAAGAGGACAAAACCAAGGAAAATTCTGACAGAACAGACAACATTCAAGGGTCAGAATCATAGACGCAACCCAATAAAAGGATGATTATTTTTTTGCTCAACTTTCATGCATGTAAAAATGTTGTGTAATTCTTCACTTTAGTGAAATAACGTTCTTAAATACTGAAAACCCAATAAAACACGTAACACTGTTTTAGTAAGTAGCTATATATTTCACATTTTGATCTTTACTAAAAAAAGTTTTGATTAATATTCCAGAATTAAAATAAGTAAATATTTATACAACACTAAAAAAAACTGTTATATGCTACGTAGCGTGAGGATGAAAGTCTTCAAAAAATCAAATAACATCACAGTTACTTTCGTAATGAAAGTGAATGATCGTACAGCAATATGTTGAACATATTTCAAATGTAATATACCTGTATGTATAATTAATAGAAGTACCCAGAACTTTTCATATGGGTGTGTGTGAAAGTAATCAAAGCCAATCTAACATTTTATTATATTGGTTTTATTGGGTTTTCATTATTTTTTAAAAAAAAAAGTTATTTCAGAAAATTGAAAAAAATACAGATAACATTCTAGAATATATGACAATTGAAGGGGAAAATTATCATACAAGGTGCACTGGCACATGCAATGCATACTCCTATGGTTATGTTCCTTGTATTTTTCCATCTCGTTAGAATTTTCCTTGGATTTTGACCTTTTGGATTTTGTCTCCGCCTTCGTTATTACGGCCATTATATACATGATTTCCACTCTGCATAAGAGCTAGAAGTCAAGCATTTCGGTGCTGCATTTCCCTAAGAGATCCCTCCCCGCATAAAATTCCCTGTCTCCAAAGATTAGGCAGAACGGGAATTCCCGCTCTGCCTAAAGATAAGATCATTCAAAATATTTTTTACAAAGTGCTGGAGGGCCTTCAGGCAGAAAGGGAATTAGACAGAACGGAAATGAATCGATGGAGTGGGTCAAGATTTGTAGGTCAGTGGGTTGTGGGTCAACAGGATGTAACCCACTGCGAACCACCGTGACTCACTGTGACTCACCGACCGACCATCACCCACTCTGACCTACCGACACTGCTCACTGCATTGGAGACAGCATCTTCTGAACACTGGTGGATTTGTCTACGTTTTACTTTCAAGGCCTCCGTTTTTTTCCTATTTCATTTTTTACTTACCTGAGATGAGCATATTTAACTTCAGGTACTTTTGGATATTGATATTTGTAATTGTAACAGGACTTACTACTTGGCTTTCGAGACACACGGCCTGTGAGTTTTTAGAGTAGCTAACTAGTGGGAAAAATATATTTTTGAATCACCTGTAATATATGAATTATTATATAAAAATTGAATGTAACTATGTGTGCCTGATCATCACGGCAAAAGTGCAAAGTCCAATTAAAGGACTTTTGGTATCCGGGAAAAGTATCAAAATAGTATCCGGGAAGCGGCTCGAACCACCAATCTTGTGATTACTAGCCGGGTGTCCTTCCGACTTCGCCACGGAGGCGATGAATGAAACGTCGCTTGTAAAGGGATAAATCGTTGAGATCTTTTTAATTTGCTTAATCTGAGTGCCCCTTTAACCGTGTATATTCGACGATAATTGTTTTTGGGATAAAATAAAATGCGTTCGCCATGTAATTTTATAACAAAATGACGCGTGTCTATTTACTTTATTTCATAGTTCTCCCATACTCACTTTCTAATGATCGACGACAGTTGCCATCTGAATTCATTCAATTATCGCACTTATCTCAAGATGTTTCACTTCATGATGTTATTCTTGACCCCCGGAGCTCACTTTAGGAACAATTCGTCAGGAAAAAAATAATATATAATAATAGCCGCATGCACATGACTGGCGATAGTTCGTGTTGGTCCCTTCGCGATTCTCCGCGACGAATCGAAGGATCGCGGACTAAAAAGAAGTCCCCGCTGTTACGCGATGGTAACTTCAACACCACGACTCGAGATATCTGTTTCGACTCGACGAAACCCTGCCGCCAGTGGGACACTAGCGGCAATCCTTCGACGTGTCGCTATATCGACGATCGACATTTACCAGCAAGTGGGCCACTAGGTGTTGGCGACGTTTACGGCATGGGGTAATTGAAAATAACCAATATTAATGTGCAATATTGGTAACGGAAATGCCCGGGTAACGGAATAAAAACACTCGTCTTCCTTTCTTTCCATCCAGTCAATTGATCGATCAACGATGGGTGCGTTCTCCGTTTATCCAGGTTCTGAATTAGCACCCAGTGACCTCGGGCGCTTACAGCTAAACTACACTACGATGTAAAAGAGTAGAAGTGGGCGCCCTATCTTTGCCCAAGCCATACTACCATAGATATTAACGTGAAATTTGGAGAGAATACATTTTGTCATGGAAACAAGAGATAAGGATTTTTCAAGTACGTACCCAAATGGGAGTAAATTGGGTTCAACATTTCTCCCAAGAATAGTGTATCCCACGAATTTCTGGCGTTAGACGAATGAAACTCGGCATATAGACTCTTCATTAAAAGTAAGGTAATGTTTCCGCGTTTGTGAAAAGCCCGCTCCATACGGGGAGAAGGACATTTACAAAATAAATAAATAAATAAAAAACTCCAATTTCCTTTGTTTAATTGGAAAGTTCTGAATGTGAGGATTCGCTGAAGTTGTAGGTCTGAAATTCGGTATATATACTTTTAATTAAAAGTAAGGAAATCCTGATAATTCCGCTCCAAAAGAGAAAAATGGGGACTTTCCCAGTGGGAGCATCGGGAATCGCTTAATACTCGAAAACAAAAATGGAAAAATGTGAGGTGCTTAAAGATGTATTTGTGGACAGAAAAACGTTTGAGGACCAAGAGGGTCAATTCCAAAATCTTTGGCTTCTATATATAGAAAGGGCCTATACGTTGTGCCATAAAGACCAGACTATGTCACGTGATCTGGTCAAAAGTCACGTTGCGTGCTAAATCGAGTCTGGAGATTCCAAATCCAGATGTGAGATATTTCAAGCACGTACCCTGAGCAATTTGAAGAAAATGCATATGCTTTATCATTGTTATTGATTTTACTCAAACAACTCGACTTTTGACAATGTTCTATCCATATTTACCTTATGTGCTTATACGTCATTTTTAAGCCCGTCATTATGTCTTTGCAATAATTTCAATTAACCATCTTTTGATTATAGTTTTTGAGATATGTGGACGACTTCAGTTTTTTCATTGACTTTCCATTGACTTCAATATTCATGTTTTGTGATTTTATACTAGGTTCCATCCATTTTAGGACAATTTTTCTTTTGGAATGTAGCATCTACATAGTCTCTTCCAAGGATTTTATAAAATAGAGGATCTGCCCATACCTATCTTCATCATATGAACTCAATGAAGCCGAAAAACAAACGAGCATCGTCTGAGCCGGCACGTCTGATTGGCTACTCTCGTTTCCACCATGATTGCTAGCTCTAAAGTTTGCGATCTTAGTGGCGCGGAATGGGCAGAGTAGGTATGGGGAAGCTGTGACGTATGGCTTCACAATTTTGTTGTATGGGCAGATCCTCTATTTTATAACATTCTTGGTCTCTTCTACATTTGAACTGAATTTCAGCCATATCCCCCAAAGTCTGTTCACATCATTGTAACCGGATAAATCCTTTAATATGCCACGTCAAAAAAAAAAAAAAAAAAAAAAAGTAGCTATGCAATTAACACTTCCATAGAAATTCTTAATATGCACTTGGATTATTTTAATTAAATATATTGCTGAATATTTAACACGGTACGTTGTTGTTGTTTTATTGGCTAATTTAGTTCGTTTAAATCACAATTACTAAATATTTGTATTTTAATATTTTCTTATGTTATATGTTAGACCTAAAGGAGATTAATGACTAGAGACATGATAGAAGGGTGTAATGAAGAGGTGGGATGAAATGGGTTACCCACATCTACCTGAGAAAACTCACAAACACGATGCTGTACACCACAAACGCACAGTCCCTGAGAGCAAACCAGGGGCCTGTCGCGCCACAGGTGAGCACTCTGCCCAAGGATGTTATAAAATAGAGGATCTGCCCATACAAGAAAATCGTGAAGCCATACGTCACAGTTTCGCCACACCTACTCTGCCCACTGCGCGTCACTAAGATCGCAATGTTTCGACCCAACAATCATGGCGGGAGCGAGAGTAGCCAATCAGACATGCCGGTTTAGACGATGCTCGGTTGTTTTATGGCTTCATTGAGTTCATATGATGAAGATACGTATGGGCTGATCCTCTATTTTATAACATCCTTGACTCTGCCACTGAGCTATTATGGCCCCGAAACCGGATTAGAACAATCTCATCTCTTTCGCAATAAACTACGAAGACGAAACTAGGGATTGGCTAAACCGAAAACTGGTTTGTAGGAAACGGAAAAGCCAGTATTTCGTTTTCTATTCCTTCAAAGCCGGTCAGTTTTTCACCGAATCAGGTTTTAGATAGAAAATGGAAGCAGAATGCGGAAGAATTCTGAAAACTTGTAGATGAAATTAGGAAAAATCAGGGCGTAAATTTTGTACTTCAATGGACAAAAGAAGACAAAAATTTCGAGACTACACTAGAAAAACTTTTCGAGAATCGAGACAAGACTAGAAATAATTCTTCGTTAGTCGAGCTGGAACATGATCTACAAAATTTATAAGAAGAGACGAGGAAGCCCTATTTCTTGTCTCGTCTCGTGGATAACATTAATAATTGTTAGCTTTTTTTTTTTTTGCTGGAAATGATGTTTTATTTCTTTATGCGCTGTTGTACGTGAACAAGTAGCAGTGCCTCGTGTACACCACATG
Organism: Thermobia domestica; assembly: GCF_964235325.1. Taxonomy (NCBI): domain Eukaryota; kingdom Metazoa; phylum Arthropoda; class Insecta; order Zygentoma; family Lepismatidae; genus Thermobia; species Thermobia domestica. The sequence continues at coordinate 145,615,580 of NC_137470.1, read as the reverse complement.
AGGGAGGCTGGTTTCTACGGCGTGATATTTTCTCATCGGGAAAGGTCACTTCCGGTTTGAATAGAGAGTTAACAGAAAATTTTACGAGAGTGATTCAGAAAGTAATGCCTCCAAAACACTACTTGGCAAATATTACGGCAAACATTCTGAACCGTTTTTCATTAATAAACTGATGTGTAAGCTACACAATATAACTTGTTTTATCTTCCTATCTCTTCTCGTTTCAGAGTAATGGATCAATCCATGGCATCCAGTGGTGACGTCTAGTTGCAACAGCGGACTGTCATTGAATTTCTAACTGCGGAACATTGTGCGCCCAGGAACATTCATCGTCGGCGACGAGTAGTGGATACATCATTACGACCCGGAAACGAAGCGGCAGTCGATGAAGTACTGCCACACGCCCTCTCCTCTGCCAAAAAGTTCAAAGTTGTCCCATCTGATAGCAAAGTGTTGTTGACATTCTGCCTCATCTTACCTATAGTCCGGATCTTGCGCCATGTGAATTTTGACTCTTCCCCAAACTTAAGGATCACCTTAAGGGCAAACGATACAGTTGTGACGCGGAGGTGGAAGCAACAGTTCGGCAATGATGTCGCCAATAGCCACCACAATTCTTCGCCGACGGCATGAAAAACCTTGTTTCGCATTGGCGCAAGTGTGTTGCCCGTAATGGGGACTATGTTGAGAAATGATACCACCATTTGTAGCTACCATTGCAACTTTTCCACTAATACCTGTATCGGTGCTCTCTGTCAAACACAAATAGCACAGATCACCTTGGAGGCATTACTTTCTGAATCACCCTCGTAGTAGGGTGATTAGAGTTGGGATGGAATACATCCTTCAAAAGCTTAAGAGTCTTTATCCCGACGAAATTAAAATACCGCTAATTTTAGAGTAATTATGTGATATCTTCAAACAGATAAAAGATAATTAAAATATAAAACAAGAGCGCCCTAGACAATATTATTTTGCGTGAGGTACCGTTATCACAAGTCACCTAGTGGCTTTATGTTTTCAGCTGTTTAGAAACACGAAAATAAATGACGATTTTCAAAATGGCTCGAAATCGAAAGCAGATAAGTGAGTCGTGATAACAGTATCTCATGTAAAATAATATTGTCTAGGGCGCTCTTGTTCCACATTTCGATTATCTTTTATCTATTTGAAGATATCACATAATTACTGTAAAATTAGCGGTATTTTAATTTCGCCGGGATGAAGACTCTTAATTGATTGTAGGAAATCAGCTCTCCCTATGTATCTTATCACTTTTTGTCTATAGCAGTCAACATTAAAACCGGAATTTGTTAATTTTAGCCACTTTCGTATTTAGCAGAAAGATTACAGTGGGGAGGAATATACCCTACTTCTTGGACGCTTAACCTTTTTACACTTTATGGCTTATATATCGACCATGGCGTCGACCTTCGAAATTTGCTTTATAAATCTCTAGCAAAGCTTTTCACACCGGTTTTTTTAATAATCAAGTGGGGAAGCATCTCCCATGATTGTATTATAGATATATATTTTGGAGTCACGCATGCTATGTCTGGGGGCAGTGATGTCACAAACATAAACAAAGGGAAAAAGGGTAAATTTTAGAGCTTTTTTTTAAAAAAAAAAATCCTGACACATCCCTATTAACTTTAGGATCATGGTTCTTACCTCGTTCTGTTCATAATAATGCAAGTTTTCTAACTGTACCACTCAAATTTCCCTATTATGTACCAGAAGCAACAAAATCCCACCCAAAACTGAAAAAGGGGATTTTTTCAGGATTTTTTTTCCTTTTTCGGGAATTCCTCACCTCAGGTACATGATAGGGACATGGGAGTGATACCATTTGAAACCTAGCGTCATTCGGAACAAAATGAGGTGCAAACCATGATCCTAAGGTGAATAGAGATTTTTCAAAAAAAAATCTAAATTTTTCTCCATATTCACATTTTTGTCAATGTGTTTAGTAAAGTAGCTATAGTGTCATCTCTATTTGTCTTAGGGTCATGGTTAGTACCTCATTTTGTTCATAATGAAGCACCATTTCCAACGGTACCACCATGACGCTGTCATATACCTAAGGGGATAAATTCCCGAAAACGGGAATTTTTGAAAATTTTAATTTCCCGCTACTTCTTTATACATTTTGGGCGGGAATTCATTCCCTCCGGTATATGATAGGAACATGCAAGTGGTACGGTTGGAAACACTGCTTCGTTACGAAGAAAATTAGGTACAAAGCATGACCGTACGACAAATAGGGATGACACTATAGCTACTTCACTCAACACCAGGTGCTAGAGCTGATTCACAAAATTTTCCTCCCCATTTTTAGGTAACAATTACTAATATATTGTTATGCAATAAGCTCTAGCGTCAAGAGTGTTCATTGTAGGATCATGGTTCGTATCTCATTTTATTCGTAATAAAGCACCGTTTCAAACTGTATTATTCACGTGGCGCTAGCATGTACCTGGGGAAAAGTTTCCGAAAAAGGGATTTTTCCTGAAAATAATTTTTTCCCAATTTGAGCGGAATTTTTCCATTTCTGGCGGCCATATGCACATTTCCACTTCTAGTACATAATAGGGAAATTTGAGTAATACAGTTGGAAACATTGTTTCATTGCAAACACAACGAGATACGAACCATGATCTTACGATAAAGAGTCTCGATTTTAGAGCTTATTGAATAACAATAGATTAGTAGTTATTAGGAAAAAATGGGTTGGGAAAAATAGTAAATGAATTCTAGCACGAAGATTATTTACCCCAGGATCATGGTTCATATCTCGTTTTGTTCGGAATAAAGCAAAGTTTTTTTTTGGTAACATTCACATGTCTGTGTCTTATACCTGAGGGGAGAAATTAGCAGGAAACAGGGACTTTAAAGAAAATCCCTTTTCCCACTTTGGGCGGGAATTTTATTGGCTTAGGTACATAATAAGAAAATTTGACTGATACAGTTGGATACCTTGCTTTATTCTGAAAAAAAAGCGAGGAATGAACCATGATTGTATTATAGATAGTCTTGGCGCACTAGCTGATTGAGTGAAAGTCTACAAAATGCCTCAAAACTCCAAAAAATTAAAAGAGTTAATTGAGTGTACAAAACCGTTTCTCACTATGTATTACCGCTTTTGCTCAATAGTGAATAACGTTAAACCGGAAGTGATTGATTTCTTCGACTTCCGGTTTGAATTGAGAGTTAAGAGGAAAGATGGTACAACCTATTCTTAAAACGCTAAATCAATTCTAAATCCGTTGTCAGTGTACCGTTTCTGTTCTCTGTGGATCAATATTGAAACCGGAAATTGTAGTGGTTTTCTATCACTTCCGGTTTTAATAGAGAGTTAAAGGTGGAGACGAAATGAATTCTCTGACCGCTTAATCCATTGCAGAAAACTGTTACTCGCTATCTATTACCAGTTTTTTTTTTTCTATAGCGATCAACGTAGAAACCGGAAATTATTAATGTGTATCTCTTCCACTTTGAATAACTTCTCCATCAACGAAATCCTTCCCTAAGATTTGATCCTCTACTTCCTGAACAATATTGATGGTTATTCGTCAAGTAGTTGTTGAGATTTTATTTTTGTCTTCCCCGTGACCCCGCGTAGCGTAGTCCTAACGCTCTCGCCTTCGGTGCGACCGGATCCGGGTTCTATTCCCAGTGGGGGCACTCGGTCGAAAAATATAAAAGGCTTTTTCAGGGCAGCCACCCTAAATGAGGTTTTCCTGGGCTTTCCTCATTTACAGCACGCAAATGCCGGGGTGGTACGTAACTTATAGGTCCCAGCCCTCTTCCTTCCCTTTCCCTGGATAGTGTGCTCGCCAAGGGACGTCATCCCTCAAACGTGACGGGCTAAATGGTCTTAGATGCCGAGAACCCAAAAATCTAAATCCTAAATCCCTTTTCGTCTTCCGGACGGCAGATAGGATAAATACCGGGTGTATCGAAAGTATTGGGGCCACAGGCCAACTCCGTTCGGAGTGGAGATACGAAAAAATGGAAAGAGAGTAAAGTTATTGGGAATACGTGGTTTACAATCTAAGATGATGGAAGTTTTGATATTGCACCAGTCTTTTGTGCTCTACATTGGTAAAGAATCCTATGTTTAATGGAAAAGCGACGTTTATCCCTTTTAAATTCTTGCCTTTTTCGGCGTTTTTCTTCAGTATCAGATAAGCAGCAACAGTGTCATCCCTATTTATCCTAGGATCATGGTTCATACCTCGTTTTTCTCAAAATGAAACAGTCTTTCAAACGGTACTACCTACATGTCCCTATGATGTACCAGAAGGGAATTATTTGAGGGAAAATCGGGATTTTGCCAAAAAAAAACTTCTTCAAAGTTTGGGGCCCCCTGAGGCTCTACCAGGTCTGCGCACAAACCTCCAAAAATTTGGAAAAATACTACGTAGCGTAATAATTACTTGGGACAAATTACAATTTCCTGTGTTGAATAGTAAGGGCGGGAAAATTTTTTACCCATGTTGAGAAAGCATAAAAAAAACGCCCAAAAATTTCCCTAAAATGCACCCTACAAATTAAAAAAAAAATCTGACATGTCCCTAATGATCGTAAAATTATGGACCATACTTCGTTTTGTTCACAATGGAATAGCCTTTCAGATGGCATCACCCGCATGTCCATCGGACGTCCCTAAGGAGGGGAAAATTGAGTAAAATAGGGATTTTTACTGAAAATCCCTTTTTTTCCCGTTTTGGGTCCCTCTTGTGCGGCCCTGGGTAAACATAGAGATCTGGAAATCACTTTCAAAAATACTAAGTAGTGTACTAATTCCTTGTACCAAATACCAATCTCCTATCTTCAACACTAAGGACGGGAAAAATATTTTCCTCTTCTGCGAATATTCCCAGAATGTCCCAGAATACCCTATATAAATTTCAAAAATTTCTTGACACATCCCTAATTATCGTAGGATCACGATTTATACACCATTCTCTTCAGAATAGAGCAGGCTTCCAGATTGTATTACCCTTATGTCCCTCGAATGTATCTAAGGAGGGTAAATTGAGTAAAATAAGGATTTTGCTGAAAAATCCTTTTTTTTTTCGTTTTGGGGCCCTCTGGCGCGGCTCTGAGTTAACATAGAGATATGAAAATCACTTTAAAAAATATTACTTATGGTGCTAATTACTTGTGCAAAATACCAATCTCCTATCTTCAATACTAAGGGCGGGAAAAATATTTTCCTCTTCTGCGAATATTTCCGAAATTTCCTAAGGATACTATACAAACTTCAAAAATTTTCTGACAAGTCCCTAATTATCGTAGGATAATGATTCATACGTCGTTCTCTTCAGAATCGAGTAGGCTTTCACAAAGTACAACTCAAATGTCCCTATCATGTAGCCGAGCGGAGCAAGAATCGCGAAAGTGGGATTTTTGGTCAAAAAATCCCTTTTTTACCTTTTGTCCCTCTGAACCCCCCTTCTTGTTTACGAAGAGATCCGAAAAAATTCTCATAAAAACTAATGGATCCACTGATTGTTTATGGAAAATATTAGGATTTTAGGATTAAAGAGAAGCTCACCAAAAAATGTTGAAGTTAGACTTCAGTAAAAAAAGGGAATTTGTAAATTGATGACGTCATACCCCCCTATGTTCTGACGCTCGGAAGCGTATAGACCCTTCCAAGGTTTTCTTGAATGCCTCTTCTCTTGAAAAATAATAATAATAATAAAAAAACGGAACTAAATAGCATTCTTAGTTCTCTTTTAATCGAATCTTTAAGACACTACAATATCGGTCGAAAACGACCGAAAACACTTAAAAGGGTTATAGTTCATCTGGTTGTTTAATGTAACATAAGGACATCAAAAATGATACGGGAAATGTGCATATTGGTGTATGACGAAATCTAGAACACATCGAATCTGTTCCCAAAATGCTGTATTGCTGGTATACTGAGAGCCGAAGCAAACAATCTGTTGAACTGACAACGTTGCTTTTTCATTTAACATTTGGCGCCTTACCAGTGTGGAGCATAAACGACTGTGGCAATTGGAAAAGTATGACAACTTTAAATTGGAAACAACGTATTTCCAATAACTTCCCTCTCTTTCCATTTTTTCATATATTTACCAACATCAGATTAGGCCCGTGGCCGGGAAGCACGGTGGCTCAGTGGTGGAACTCTTACCTCTGCTGCGTGGGATCCCTCGTTCAATCCCCAGCCAAGTAAGTTTGTGGTGAACAACATCATGTCCGTGGCTTTTCTAGGGGTTCTCCCGTTTCCTCCCACATTCTCATTCCACCAATTCTACCATCATTCATTTGCCTTCATCATCTGTCTCCCTTACTCTAAAGGGCATAATCGTGGGACATAAACTGAAAGATTTCATTTTCATTGGCCCATGGTCCCGGACTTTTGACACACCGTGTACATAAAGGAGCTTTGATTGGTAAACCAAACTACATTCAAAATCCTATTAACCAGCAGAGTCCATCTATTGTTTCTATTGTAACGGTAACACACAGTGACACACCATCCGAACAGGCACGTGAATACTATTCACAGTACAAGGTTCATCAGAAGAATACCCACAGCTGAGTACAGTGGTGGATCCAGGGCGGGCCGATTGCCTCCCCAGAAGAGGAAACTCTCTTATTTTATATATATAAATAAAAACCATTCCAGAGTTTGAAGCTCTTAAAAGTAGATCTAAGTAGCCGTATGACAACCCACCGCTCCGCCCAGAAGTCGGTCCTGGATCCGCCTCTGGCTGGGTGTTCAGCAAATCCAGATCTCCCCCCCCCAAAAAAAAACTTCCTAACTCAACATACATGCGTACAATTCATTAATAAAACTATCCTTGTTTAACAGGGAAATGATTAACCTAGCATGAACATTTGATTTTACACTTCATCTGTATTCTTTCTTTTATACAAACCATCTAGTTCTATCATTTTCATTCTGAATATATTGGTGGAGGTATTATACATTTACTTATCGAGCACAGAGTGGTCCCGCGTAGCGTAGTCGCTAACACTCTCGCCTTCGGTTCCGAGTTCGATTCCCGGTGGGGGAACTCGGTCGAAAAAGTGTAAAAAGCTTTTTCAGGCCAGCCGTCTTGAATTAGGTTTTCCTGAGTTTTTCTCATGCACACCAGGCAAATGTCGGGGTGGTATCTAACTTATAGGTCTCAGGCCGCTTCCTTCCTTCCCCAATCCTTTCTTCTTTCCATTTCCCCGAATAGTGTGATGGCCGTGGGACGTGATCCCTCAAACATGACGGGCTAAATGGCCATAGATGTCGACACAGTGGCGGACCCGGGGGGGGGGGGGGCGATCGGGACGATTGCCACCCCAGAAGAAGAAACTTTTTAAATTTTATATATAAATAAAACCCATTCCAGAGTTTGGAGCTCTTGAAAGTAGCTCTATGTATTACAACCCACCGCCCCCCCAGAAGTCCGCCCTGGATCCGCCCCTGTATCGACAGCCCAGAAATCTAAATCCTAAAACTTATCGGGCACGGAATGATATCCCTTCAATATTACATAGATCTAGTGGCTTGTAGTATTCGACCTCCCCTTCGAAATCTTTGACCCCATAAAAAAAATTCTGGGTACGCGCCTGGACGTATGTAAACAGTTTACAGATGCAGTTCACTGTTTAAGCTTACGAAAACGAAAGGGACTTCACAGAAAGATAGCTAGATAACATCAATATTGGATAAATATTAAAACTTTGTAACGCAATTGCCAGTATTATATAAACAATGCTCTGTGCAACATGGTAAATATATAAATTAGCAGTTTTTCTTAACCCCTCCCCCTTTCGTTGCATTGTTTAATACCAGACAGAAATTCAACTCTTTTTACTCGACTCAAATTTAGCCCCACCATTTGGAATAAAACAAAATGAAAATGAAGTATACTAACACGGTATTATGAAATCGCCAAAATAAAATGCTTCGAAAATTGGTATATATAGTTATTTAAAATTAATAATTCTTTCCATTGTTGAAGCTCAACGAACTAATAACAGCAGCTTACGATAAAATGATTTCAAGCAAATTTCGATGCATTACAAGATTTTTTTTTTTTTTTTTTTTTTTTACAATTTCCTTTACATCAATGGAACCTGAAAATTGTACAGTCAGCGACAAAAGTTCTTCCTGTTTGATTAAGTTAGTTTCATAAATAACTTCAGAATGGAAGGACAAGTTAAGTACAGCTTTTAGTAAATTAAAAATAATCTAATTTCTGTACGTTACAGAAATATTACAGTTATTACCAAAATAAATTTTACTAAGGGGCCGCGGTGGCTCAGTGGTAGAGCGTTCACCTCTGGTGCTTGGGGTCCCGGGTTCTATCTCAGCCCCCGCCAAGTGAACTTTGTGGTGGACAAACACCGTGTGCGTGGGTTTTCTCGGGGTCTTCATTCCACCATTTTTATTCATTACTCATTTTCACCGTCTCCTTTAGCCTAACCGGCATATCCGTGGGACGTAAGACTCAAAGATTTCTTTTCATTTCATTTTTTAAATTTTACTAAATGGAAAGAATTTTTGTCGCAGACTGTACGTATATTTAAAAATAAACATATTGTTTTGGTTTTTACGTTGCTGTACTGTTTCAAAACGCGTTGTTTGCGCTCAATTACGACGCCAAAAGGGGGCAAGGGAAAGACGTCCCTGATGGCTACATCTGTTCTCTGACCCCCCCCCCCCGCCCTCTAGACATCTTGTTATGTTTCTCAAATAGCATAAAACTATCCTTTTCTGTATCCAAAACGTAGATGGTTTCCAATTTTTTCTCCGCCCCTTAGCTTCTTCCCCCCACCAATAATCTAAAGCTGGCGTCGTGACTGCTTGAATATGGCTGATTAGAAAATAAGATTTGAGTTTTACAAGCCTATCCGTCAATAGGAATTTTACAACATAAATTAGGCAACACAACCTCAGCAGCGCCATTTTAGAGTTTATATGGTGGGAAGGGGGTCACACTCTTCACTCATAGTTTCACGTTTTGCTTTAATCTATTAGTATTTTATTAAAATATGTATTCCTCAAATTCAGGGCCTGTTCCCGTAAATGACGCCCCTGCAGGACTCACTAAACACACAGTACATTTAGATGAAGGATTCTTCCCCCTGGTCTAGTTTCTAGCGCGCGCGCCTCTGGTGCTCGATGTCCTGGGTTTGATTCCGTCTGTGATAGCCTTAAAAAGAAATCAGGGGCTCCATGCACACACAAAAAAAATGTTTTCATGAAGAACACAAGATTTTATCTTAGATTGTAAGTATTAAGTTGTATCTCTTCCGAATGCTGCCCGCTCTTTTGGCGTGGGAGACCCGGGTTCGATTCCTGGCGGGAGCTAATGTGGTTCGGATTCTACGTTAATCAGTTGGTCCTGTCTCATATAGCCTCGCTGCTGAAAGAGACGTTAAACTCAAAACCAACAAAACTCCGAATGCCGCCATATTTGAATACTTAATTTGATAGTAAAGTACCTAGTTATGAGCAAATGCAGTTACTGTATTCAAAAGCCAAAATCCTATCTTTTATAGAGTTTTAATAAGTAATGTACACAACTATATTTGTTTTATGTACTAAGTATTGAACGACACCTCTTCAACAACACTAACAATGACGGAAAAATAAATCCCGCAACAATTACTACTTTAATGTCATTATACAACTCATGGACAACATGAACGAATTATTCAACGTACGGCTCTAAGAAACGTAGAAATAAACATTTATAATATTACTACAATATCTAAATATGTAAAGACTTACGATTAGCAGAATCACCCTCATTGTCAGCTCGCAGTGCACTGCAGTTTCTGTTATCATTGGATTTAAATATTTTCTTCTTCTTCTTTTAAACGGATATTAAAATCACATTGTTGTGATATTATTAATTGTTTCTGTACGCATTAAGTATAAGCAAAACAGATTACGGGGGGAAGAATAATGTCCGGAGTTTTGAAAAAAAAAAAAAAAAAAGCTTTCGGTCTATAGCAACTTCTAAATACTGCAACGGTAATTATAATCCCAATTATAAAACTCCTAAACTATGTCATGCATAAGTATCTGAAGTCTTTAATTGCATTGAATTGGACTTTCGTTTACCGTCCTGTTCAGCAGGTAGGCTGTATGAGGTGTGAACTTACAGCTTAACGTGGAATCCGAGCCACATGATCTCCCGCTGGGAATCGAACCCACGTCTTCCACGAAAAAGGCGCTTATGCTATCCTTATAGCCACGAGAGCGAGAAGTTTTAGAGATGTCATACCTGTCTGTCTGTCTGTCAACATAACCAGAGCAAGATTGGACACAAAATTAAATTAAATCTTTGAGTTTTACGTTCTACGCTAATGTAGGCTACGCTAAAGGAGACGGTGATGATGAGAAATGAATGGAATGGTGGAATGAATAAAGTGGGAGGAAACGGGAGAACCCACGCACACGGTATTTATCTTCCACAAAGCTCACTTGGCGCGAGCTGGGATCGAAACAAGGACCCCATACACCAGACGTGAAGGCTCTACCACTGAGCCACCGCGGCCCTGGATTGGACTTGAGTTTACCGTCCCGTTCAGTTGCCAGGCTATATGAGACATGAACCTACAGCTTAACGTGGGATCTGAGATACATGAGCTCCTTCTGGGAATCGAATCTAGGTCTCCCACTTCAAAAATGCTTAGCTACGAGGGCCAGAAATTTTAAAGAGCCGTTTATATCCGTCTGTCAACAGAACGAGAGCAAGACTGGTAATAAAATGAAATGAAATCTTTGAGTTTTACGTCCCACACTTGCACTGAGAAAAATCCGTTATCCGGATAGCGGTATATTGTACAAACATACGGAATCCATATATTTACTAGTAAATCAGTACGGAGATACGTTATCTATATGCTACCTACTTTTCCTGCTTAGATACTACATCATGCCGTTGCAGGATGTCTGACATCAAACAGTCGTCTGTATATTACATACATATACCTATGTTACATACGTCCATCTGTATGTGAGATCCTGATCACCTATATCCCTTTGGGGATCCGATGGTACAATTTGTACCATACGGGTGTTTCATGGTACATTCCGTTATAACTCTCCTATTTGAGCTTTTTCGTCATTTTTTTTCCAAGTCCAGAGGCATTGTAGAAGACTTACGTATGGTTTCACATCTTCCTGCGTCGATACATAGGAGGTGATTACGTCATAATTCTAAAATATATTTTCTTTTATTAAGCCTATGTTCATTATTTTTTGGCGGGCTTATTTTTGCACGTAGAAGATTGAAGTTTTGCACAAACATTTAGTCCACCGAGTAGTATCCACCAGATTTTTTTCAGAGTTATGCGTTAAAACAGAAAGGATCCAGAGGGGCAAAAAGTTGAAAAAAGGGATATTTTTTAACCAAAAAGTCCCTTTCTTCGGGATTTTCCCGCCTTAGATACATGATGGAGACATGTGAATGGTACCGCCTGAAAGGCAGTTTTATTCTGAAGAAAATTATATGCAAACCATGATCCTAGGGTAATTAGGGATGTCTTAGGGAATTTTTACAAAATATCCTTCTGTATACGGGAATATGGTACATTGTCGGTATATATATTTTTTGGCGGGCTTACTTTTGCACGTAGAAGATTGAAATTCTGCATAAACATTCAGCCCACCTAGTAGTATTTATCAGATTTTTTCAGATCTCTGCGTTAAAACAGGGGGGTCCAGAGGGGCTAAAAGTTGAAAAAAGGGATATTTAGAACAAAATAATCCCTTTTTCGGGATTTTTCGCCTTAGATACATGATGGAGACACGTGAGTCATACCGTCTGAAAGGCAGTTCTATTCTGAAGAGAATGATGGGCGAAACATGATCCTAGGGTAATTAGGGATGTGTCAGGGAATTTTTATCAAAATATACTTCTGTATCGGGGAATATGGGAAATTTTCGGTATTTTTTGGCGGGCTTATTTTTGCACGTAGAAGATTGAAATTGTGCACAAACATTCAGTCCACTCAGTAGTATTTAACAGATTTTTTTAGGTTTCTGCGTTAAAACAGGGGGGTCCAGAGGGACTAAAAGTTGAAAAAAGGGATATTTAGACCAAAAAATCCATTTTTTCGGGATTTTCCCGCCTTAAATACATGATGGAGACATATGAATGGCACCGCCTGAAAGGCAGTTCTATTCTGAAGAGAATGATTGGCGGATTATAGTCCTAGGGTAAATAGAGGTGTCTCAGGATTTTTTTTTTTTTTTACCTGAGATCATGGTGTTTTGCGGTAATTTGGGGCATTGTGGGAATTCTTGATAAAATTTCTCCCGCCCTTAGTATTCAAGATAGAAACTTGAAATTTGGCACACACACATTCAGTATACCAAGTACTATTTATGAGATTTTTTTGAGATCTCTACGTTCACACAGGGCCGCTCCAGAGGGGCCCAAAGTGTGAAAAAAAATCCCCGAAATTTTCCCGTTGACATCATTTTTACCTCTCCTGGTATATGGTATGAGCATGCAAGTAGTACCATTTGAAAGCCAGCTCTATTCTGAAGAGAATGAGGTATAAACCATGATCCTAGGATAAACAGTGACGACGCAGTAGCTGCTTGACTGAAAGTCTAAAAAATACCCCAAAAACCCCGGATGCCGAAAGGGATATACAGTTCTTTAGTTCTTACACTTATTACGGAAAGAACGTATAAAATTTACTTTTTCTGTTGCTGTACGTTAAGTTGAAGAACTACAAGATTTGGACATGTAATAGGGTGGTCCGAATTTTTTTTTTTTTTTTTTTTTTTTTTTTTTTTTTTTACAGATATTGAGGATTGAGTAGTTATCAAAAGTTGTGCGTTGGTACGAAATGAAGCCATGTCAAATATGTTGATTTTAAAACAATATTTAACCGGGCCTCCGTGGCCCTAAAGTGCCTAATTTTTTGTTCAAATAAAATGGTTTTAGGTAATAAGAACATTTTACCAGACTACTATTAATACATAAAACTTGAAATACATGGTTTCAATATACGCAAATAACTATTAAGAGCTTAACTAACTTTCATAGCTACCATATTAACACACGAGAAACCTTCGTGTTGATCCCAGCTCAGAACTCTCAAACTTTAAGAGAATATCACTTTTTCCCATCTGGATGCAAAATGCACATCACTGACTTTCTGAAGGCGGCGCTTACATTGCTGAATTCAAATAAAGTAGAAACGATATGGTTTCGAGCCTCTCTTCGTGTGTTGTGGGGGCGCGGTGGCTCAGTGGTAGAGCGTTCACCTCTGGTGTTTGAGGTCCCTGGTTCGATCCCAGCTCGCGCCGTGTGGACTTTGTAGTGGACAAACACCGTGCTCGTGGGTTTTCTCGGGGTTCTCCCGTTTCCACCCACTTTCTTCATATCACCATTTCTCTCATCATCACCGTCTCCTTTAGCCTAACCGGCATAAGCGTGGGACGTAAAACTTAAAGATTTCATTTCATTTTTCTCTTCCTGTATTGTCTTGCCTTCGAATTAAGAATATGATTTTGAATTATAACTCAAAATGCAAAACGATCATTAACCCCATTAAGAAACGAGATATCCCCCATTAAGAGCCAAATTAAAGAAATTTAAGAACGGTGCTCAGAAGTTATTTGATATTTTCTCTTGAAAATGCTGCGATAGATTAACCTGTAAGTGTGATAAATCAAATTAAATGCCGCTTTTGGAGTGGGAGTTCATATTAGATCAGAGAAATCAGACAAATGACGATTTGCAATGTAGATAAAGCAGAAACTCATAAGCTCAAAAAAGCGCATGACACACAGATCGATTATGATGCTGCGGTACCAATTACAAGAAGGTTATAATCGTTAGCCTCAAGCCCGCACTTTGAACTTACATTACGCGCTTCCACCCCGAATTCAGACGGTGCAGAGTTCGCATGGAGCCATCGTTTAGAGAATAACATCTAAAGTAAACCTAAATAAACAATAGTGAGCCCTAAACAAATGAGTACCGCAAAAGATTTAACAGGTGTCTCGAATAGGTCGGCTGCTAAAATCGTATCCACTGTTTTAGAGGATATGAATTTACTGAACAAAACTAAGACAATGTAGTCGATAAAAACAAAATCCGTAGGAAACTAGCAAAAGAAGAAAAAGAAAAAAGAAACCGTCTACAGTGTAAAGCTACTAATTTTAAGGGTCTCTATTTTGATGGCCTAAAATACCAAACTATAGTTCTAACTGGCAATTGCAGTAGGCAAAGCACTGAAGAATATGCGGATTATATCGATTTGATCGATTGGTCAGAAGTAATAGTACGAAACCTCCAATTTCGGCTAACGTATCAACAGAAGAACTAACCGAAATGATTGTGAAAAAGAGGGAGTTCCACAGTTTGTCACGTTCCCCTTCCAGACACAGGCTTTGATAAAGGTAGTAACGGAATCTTCTTCAGAAATATGCGGTAGTATTGCACGAGACGGTTATATTCGCGCAAAACTGGAAGCACGAAAGTATCTACCAAGCTTGGTGTTTATTGCTCAATTTTTCAACCTTACCTTATAGGGATGCACGCGAGACGAGACGAGACGAGACGAGAAATGGAAAGTCTCGTCTCGTCTCGCAGCCTCAAATGTTGGTCTCGTCTCGTCTCGCAAATGAGAAGTCTCGTCTCACGTCTCGCATAAAATTTTGAGTCTCATCTCGCGTCTCGCGCCAGACTTTTTCGCATGGTCTCGCAGTCTCGCATATATTCTGGGTCAAAATTTTGCAATGTGTTATTCTATGGCTGTTAATGAATGATGATGTGATATTCTGTCCGAAGGCAGGTATTTGACCTAATAGTCCCTTGGCGAGGTGAATCCATAGTAGTATAGATTTAGTGTGGTGACCATGAAAGAGATGCGACAGTTGATAAGAGATAGTTTATCGCTTGTTTAATTAAGGATAAGGGGAGTATCGAAGGAGGTGATGCAATAGGGTTAGGAAAGGGGAAAGGTCAATTGATTGATAAAGAACACGTGATGTGTTTCACAATGATAGATGACGAAAGGAAAGGTTGAATGACCACTACGAAGGTCACAGTGGATGGTCCCTGGAAATGGCCCCCAGGACCCAAGATTGACCCCTGTATAGGGACCACGTTTTTTTTAGGGACACCCTCCCCTGTTTAATGAATTTTAAAAAATATGAAATTATATTTATGTGGACACAGGAATTGAACTCGGGAAAATAGGAAATAACTTTATTTTATTTTATTGCATTATTTAGCCATATTTGATGCCCGTACTAAAGACGGAGTCTTGTTCTTGCACATCCATCACCGAAGAACTTAAGACATGAACTGAGGTTTTGCGCGCTTTGAAAAACCGGATGAATTGACCTTTGTACGATTAGATAAACTTGTTGAACGACGAAACATCATGTGATGATGAGTAATTTTGACCGTTGATACATGACTAAACATCATATGACTATGAGTAATTTTAACCCTTGATACATGATTAAACATTATGTGATAAGTAATTGGGGTCATTGACGTATGACTAAACATTATGCGATAAGTAATTTGGGGCTACAACCGTATGATTAAGTAACATGTGATTGATGACTAACCACATTTGATTAGGCATAAGGTGAACACGTGATGAATTTGAAAGTACTTTAAATACAAGTTCTAAGAGATAAAATATATAAAGACACACAATGCAGTCGTATGAGAAGAAGGACCACTGCGATATTGAAGCATCATTATCTGATGCTGAAACAGAATTATATGAATCATCTTCAGATGAAGAATTTGATATTGATGAAATAGATTCATCAGCATTAACAGTTTCAGAAACCCCAGCATCATCACCATCAAGACTTTGGAGTTTAGACTGTTCTTGTAATAGTCAAAATGTGGACCGAGAATGTATAAAGAAAGCTATTGAAAAATGGGAATTTAACGACACGTTAATATGTGATGGTTGCAGAGAAGGATCGTATCATGTGTATGCGCATGATTGTATGATTCTACCCCCAAAATCATTGGAAGTTCGTGCTTGGAGTGTTATAGCAAGCCCTAGTGTTGAAGATGATGTGTTTTACCTGTATGCCAACACCCACATTATTGGAATACTAACAAGAGAAAAATTTTATGAAGCATATTTGGAACTATTAAATGATATAGACTATTTTCCGGAATTACTAGAGGTTCTATTAAGAAAAGACAGAAGGAAAAATGTATCCGAATAGTGTGAGTGTTTTATGTGTGTTATGTAGTGCTAAAAATATTAATGTGAATTGTGTATTAAAAACAATAAATGTATACTTACGTGAGAATAATCCGCTGGATTGCAAATCAAGTACTCTTCATGATATTGGATCATTTGCAGCAAAGTATTTATCTCTTGATAAAACTCTTGGTGAACTTTTTGAATTGTATGAACAAGAACATAGTGAAATCTCATTTATATGCTTTATGCGTAAAACTTGTGATCTTTTAAAAAATACAGAATTTGTTGGACAAATTATACCATATTTCATTCAGCGCACAAATGAAATTTCACCTTGCGTAAATCAATACATTATTGATATTCAAGGTTTTAAAATGTCTGATAACGAATTTATTATTCGTGAGTTTTGTCTTAGCGCATGTGATGATACAGTAAATTTTCATTGCTTGGTAAAATCACCAATAGAATATAACTTATTGTCATTAGGTTGCCAAAAACAAATTGATTGGCTGACATTGAATTTACATGGATTGAACTGGGATAGTAAAACAGGATATACTGTATCATTTATACGTAACCTTGTATATCAATTATGTACAATGAATTCAACCTTTTATTGTAAAGGTTTAGAAAAATCTCTTTGGATTAAGAGAATATTTGCATTAGATAATGTTATTGATTTAGAAACGAAAGAATGTCCAGCATTAAACGATTTGTGTGGAAATACATTTAATGAATATTGTTCTTTTCACAAAAATGTTGTAAAAAAATCAGGATGTGCATATCGTAACGCACAACAGTTGAATTACTGGTGGAAATATGAAAGATCAACAGCATTAACTAATGCATTATCAAGATTGTAACGAGGATTTGTAAATTAAATGCATGAATATAGTTTAAAAATTTTTATTGTAAAAAATATATATACAATAATAAAAAATAAAAAAAAATTACTTGTGTTTTCTTTTTAAAATGTTGTTTACATGTTTATAAACAATATCATCATTCTTTTTTAAATTTTTGTTGTTAAACAATTTTAAACACTTTTCAAATGATTGAGTGCGAATAATATGATGCAAAAAATATAATACAAAGTATCCGCATAACACAGAATTATCGTGCTGATATTGTTCACTGTTTGTAAAATATAATTTAGTATTTTTGGATAAAAAATTTTTTATTTCCTTGGGAATGTCCATAGCAAGACTGTCAAAATAGAATCCATGTTTTTTCTCATTAATGTACACTGCTACCCAGTGTGATCCACTTGAATTGGATGTATCAAGATTAATTACAAGTGCTGCAGGTGGTTCTACCATTACAGGAAGTTTATCAATAGGATAAATCCCGGTAACACTTGCACCAGTCACTTTATCAGTCACTAACACTTTTAACAATTCGTCACTATACATGATTATTATTTTTCTTAATTATAGTAGGTATGTAATTATCACTGTTTTTCACATGTAAAACATAATCATACACTTTTACATATTCACTATATAGTAATGCTTCATGAATACTGCACCTATATTGTCCAAAACGATGTTTATTATGTGCACACTTGTGAACGTGAAAACTTAATGCAGTATACTTTGGACAGTCTATTTCTTCCAAATTTGTAACATTTCTTTGCAGAATTTCTTCAAGAAAACACTTTCTAGTTAATCCATACGTGTAAATACTGGTGGTATTTGAACAATATGATTGAATTATTTCCTTAAGAAGTGAATACTCTACATCGCCTTCGTGCCAGGTAATGCCATATACATTTTCACTTAGATATTTGTTTGTATTTATGATTGGCTCAGACAGCTTATTTAATGGATATGGTGGTTTAAATATCCAATTTTGTAAAAACGGAACGTCAGGATTTACAATTGCTAGTTCCTTTACAATAAATTCCTCATCATTATTATGGAATGCGGAGAAGTGTACAACAACCCTCATTCTACTCAACTGAATAAATTAGAAGGTGTTATCAGTATAAATATTTCTATCTTTGTCTATTTGTGCTAACGAATCAAATTGCGCATAGACAATACATGTAATTGGTTCAGTTAAAGTTTCTGAAAATGATACTTTTAAATTTACAGGAGAATCACGAACTACATCCCAAGTGTTGTCATCTAAAGTTCCAGTTGGAGATAGAATAAATGCATACAGAGTATATCCATTAGGATATTCTTCAAGAGTAACAGTATGTGAATAATTTTGATAATATATACCAGTACCTGATATCAGAGTATAGTAACTTAGAAGGTATAAATCATTATTAAAATCAAGCGTAAGGGGGTTGGGAGGGAATGATTTTGATCCAACATGTAATTGCAGTTTGTTAACGTTAAAGTTTCGGAACTCATATGGATTAAGATGTGATTTACCATTGAAGGCTGTGTTGGAAATGAAATCAATAACCAGACCTTTAGGAACATTACCCAGAAAGAGATTATCAAGGTTATATGACTTGACTTGTGCAGGAATAGTATAAGATCTTGTTTCTACTCTTGTGAGAGGTAGCTTGGCCGTTTCTGAAACCATTCGTGTATTTAATTGCATAGCTAAATCTGCAGCAACATCAATACGACGTACATGTAGAATAACTTCCTCAAGTGCAACTTTGTTACTTGTATTTTCAGGAGACATTAAACAAAAGTTATCTTTACTACGATGTAATTTTACACGTAAACTTACTTTATTAGGAAGCATACGATCTAAACTTACAATATCAGTATGAAGACGTCCGTACATTTCAAAAGATTTACTATTTTTTATTTTATTGGCACGCTTTTGAAAACCATCATTTGTATTGTCTAATTTATTAAAATTTTTTGCAGTATCTTTATGCCACATAGCACATGCTAAATGTGTTTGAGAAGCATCATGAGAATAATTTAATAAAGTTTCAATGTATGCACGATAAGGATAAGATCCTCATGAAGAACTAATTAATTTATCATTTAACGAAATATCAATTTGACTAAATAATGAATGTAGGAAATTATTTACTGGTGCAACAACATCATCATTAACTAAATTTTTACCATCATCTTTTGTAATTTTACAACGTACATAAAGATATAGATATGCTGGATGAATAAATTCTCCTGTTTCTCCAGGAATAACAAATTCAATTGGTCCTTCTGATGTTAATGTAGAAATAGGTCGATATTCAGCATTTATAGTTGCTTCAATAGCTGTTTGTGTCATTGGTATTGAAAAGAAATCAAATTCATTGGTACAGCATTCAGAACTATCGGAATTTAGGAGCGACATTATGAAAAGATATCGTTTATATGTTTACGTTTTGTTGGTGGTCCAAAATTTACAATTGCAGGAGCCTTTCTTTTGCGTGACCGTCTGTTACCACTACCAGTTAGCAACTGTCCAACTTTATTAATAGCTTTTGTCTTTAAATTATTACCAGCTTCTTTTACACGTGCACGAACCGCTTCTTTAAATGGTTTATTTTCCAATACATCACCCGCAACTTGTATACCGGTTTGCAATGCTTGACGTCCTACAGTTTTTGCACCTTGTTTAAGAAATGGTAATGCAAAACGAAATAACCCTTTAAAGAAACTCCCTATACCATGTCTCCTTTGATATACAGGTCCTGAAAAATATGGTATTCCACGTCCACGATGTAAAGTAACACGTCTAGATCTCATTTTATTATTATTATTTAACAGGAGAGCGTTTAAAATGAAGTGTTACGGTCAGTGTCCCAGATCGGAATGGCAAATTTCGCCCTGCATGATCTTTTAATAGTATTTCAATTGTATTAAAACAAAATTTTGCAAGTGGCATATAATGAATATCTTCAAAGGTAATTGTTTGAACTTTTCCATATTTAATATCTGAAATTGTTGCTATACGTAGTAACGGAGCTTTTGTATCACCTAAAAATTGATATTGTATAATGTCGGTATAAATAAAAATTTGATGTGGATATCCAATATCTACGTATGGCTGTTTGAATCCACGGCGTTCTTTTACAAGATCTGATTTTTCAGAAAAACCTAATTGTAAAGCTAATGTAGGTGACAATGTAACAGATTCTACACGTTCATCGCATTCAACACGTACAATATTTGAAAAGCTAAATCGTATAAATCTTGATATTGTATTTAATTCATCTATTAAATGATGAATGGATGGATAATATCCAACAACAACTTTACTTTTCATAGGGTCTGCATTTTTAAATTTGTACCATACAACATTTTCGCCTTCGGTGACGTTATAACATGTTAATGGAATATGTACTTCACTTAACCCTACGTACCAATCGGATTCTGATAATCGTATATTATTTTTTAACTGATTAATAAAATGTGTTGGATTATTTGTAGGATATACATTTGTACTAGCATTTGAAACTAATGTAATGTAAAAACTATCATCAATACTTTCAGAAATCATTTTCGTTTAAAGTGAAGTGTCAAGTTTGAAGTCCCGAAACGAAATGGTAATTTTAAACCGTGTTCATCTTTTAAGTTTACTTCTATTGTATCAAAATATTTCTTTTCAACTTTAACATAATGGGGTGTATGAAACACAAAAGATTTTACATTACCGTGTTGTACATTATATACACTAAGTTTTCGAATTAACGGTCCAATATTTTGTTGATGTTTTACAATATCAACACATACATTAATTGAATTGGGAATATTATAATCTAAATTACATGGAAATTTACCCCGTGATAATAATAAATCAACATTTCTAATTTTTGTGTATACTACATTTTTAATATCGTGTGTATTTTCATTAATAAATCCAAAAATATGTTGTAATCCTGGTGTAATACCAATCATACACTGATCTTCTAATTTTAAAGAATGTTTAATTACAATTTGATTTTTATTTTGTAAATATTGTAACATACGAACATTTTCAGGAATTAACTCAAGAATAGATTCAATAGACGAATAATATCCCGGTGTTACACGAACATGATGGCGTTCAACTTTATCATTGATAACAGTAGTAATTATTATTTCTTCATTTTCACCAACATTATAAAAACTCCACGGAATATTAATTTGTGTTAATGCAACACCCCATTCCCCATCACTTAAATCAATAGGTTGTGCTAATTTAACGCGAAATGAAGCTGTTGTATTATTATTAAAAAGTTTACTACTGGCATTTGAAGGAAGAGTAACGTAAAAGTCATGTGTAAGGTTTGAATTCATTTTGAAGACTGAATAGAATCGGATCTAATCCATGAATTCATACTTGACGGATATCCCAACCATTTTACATACATCCACCCATTTTTACGTTTTAATACTTTTTCAATGAGATAAGTTTTTTTTGAATTTATAATTACTTTTTGTAATTCTTGTGCATAAAATATTCCTTTAATTTCTTCTCCATTCCAATCTTTTAATTTATAAGTCACAGGATTAGATTTAATACATTTATCGACAATAAATATTTCTTGTGACCATTTAGGTAAATATCCTTTTTCCAATACATGTTTATACTTACTAACACGAACATAATCACCCGTACTAAATTTACAACTTGTATTCTTTTTATTTATTGTATTTCCGTATAATGTTTCCCACACTTGATTCACATTGGAATCATTTACTTCTGCAGGCGCCATTTTAATACTTGAATGATATGAATGGTTATAATTATTAACAATTTGATCTAAGACATTAATATATCGATAAGTATTTTTTGCAGTAAAGTAACGATACAATTTTTCTTTTAATGTTCTTATAAAACGTTCTGCTAAAGCACATTTAATTTCGGAATGAACACTATAATGATTAATTTCATATTCTTTAAACAATTGTTTTACATGACGATTATAAAATTCTGTACCTAAATCGGTTTGTACATTAAACACGGGTAACTTGAAATTTTTTAAAATTTTTCTTATTGCTTTTACCATTTCAGGACCTTTCTTTGTTTTTAAGGGGACACAATATGCATAACGTGAAAAAATATCAATACAACATAATATATACTTATAATTATTATTATACTTTGCAATGTTTTGCATATCTGCCAAATCCATTTGTAATGTTTCATTTGGTGCACTAACATAATACTTTTTCCGTTGAAAAACTTTACGAATTGGTGCATGCAATGTATATGCATCTTGAGAAGCTAACCAATTTTTAATTTTCTTTTTAGATAATTTTGTTTTACGATGTAATGTTTGTATACTTGATAAAGAATTAGGATTTGAATAATCATAATATATTTTTGATAACTTTGTCATTTTTTTACATACTATATTGTTTCCAATGTTTAAATAAATTAGATACTGCTTTAGGACTGGATGATTTTCTTATTTTACGAATACGTTGTCTACTACTACTAGTATTCAGTTTTGATGCTGGTGTACCAATAAATTCTTTAGGAACATTAAGATCTTCTAATAAATTTTTAAATTCATAAATACCTATAGGATTTCTTGAATATTTTCTTGTACGAACAACATCATTTACTAAATCTATAATATTTGAACCAGGTATTGTTTTTCCTTGGATACGGACTATGCCAGACTTATCCCACTGAATTTTATCAGAATTTGTTAACTGCTTTAATAATAGATCTGTTTTCCTACGTAGTGTTTTTGGTACTGATTGTAAAATGTCTGATACAAATGGTAAAATAGAAGTATTGTTATCCTGTTGCAAAGCAAGTGATGATAATTTTTCTTCTTCTTTTTGTTCATCCTGAATAACAGGTAATGTAATAGGTTTATGTGAAGAAGAAGATGTATACTGTAAGTAACGATGCAAAGCTTGTTGATATAATTTCCATTTTTGTTGTACACTAATATCATGACGTTTTAAAATATTATTCATTTCTTCATCTAAACGTGATTGATGTGAATCTATTGATTTAAGATTGGACTGAATTTCATGTATTGCATTTTCAGGAACTAAAATCATTTTACGTAATTCTGACATAATTATCGACTAAAAATACTACTGCCTACTGCTGCTAAAAGTGGTCCCAAAATTAATGGTAAAAGTGCACCACCTTTTTGTAGTAACAACCTCTTCTTTTTCTTTAATGCAGTACGCTGCTGAGATAAAGCGCGCAAGATCTTTTTATGTCTACGTAATCGTTGCTTCTGACGAGGATTTAAAGGGATGTTTCCTTTTATTGTGTTTTTAGCTACTTGAGAAATTGTTCTTATTAAATCCCCTGAAGCATTTTGTAAAATTTGTTTTCGTTTTGTATTTTTGCATTTGCACAGAGCACGGAGCGTGTTGTAGTGTTGTTTTACCTTCAACATCTTGATAGCAACTAAATAAAAATTTTTGTATGCATGTCTTTTATGTTGGCGTATACATGCATGATTTCATTAGGAAAAATATTTGTACGTATTCGCAATGCATCGTTTGTTTTTTGGGTTAGGTCAAATAACAAATAAGTGTGAGGCTCACGTGTTACCTCTTCGAATACATTTACAATTTGCTTACTATATCGAGGCATAATTTGCCTTGCTAAATATTGTATTTGTAATTTATCACGAGGATTTTTAAATACTATAATATAATGTGCATTTAAACTAATATCACGTGCATGTTTTCCTTTTGGAAATAAATTTTGAATAATAAATATAACAGTCAACTTTTTATGATGTGCATACTTTGTAAATAAATTAGCAACATCGCCATTAGTTTCTGACATTAAATCATCAAGTATTAATAATGAATTTTCTTTAATTTCAAAATTATTCATGTCAGGTATTCCTTCTACAAAACGTATTTTTGCATGTGCATCCAGGTTTGGTATTACTGCACCATAACACCAAACAATATCATTAAATTTTATACTAAACATTTGATCACGTTCATTAAGTAATCGATTTACAAAACATGTTTTTCCTGCCCTTGATGGACCCGCAATTAAAATGGTAGAGGGATGTTGAAACTTTAACATGTTGTACTCAAATGAATGCATACAATAGAGCTTTTGCTTTATATACACTCACACATTTAAAAAGAAAAAGATAAAGGTTTCTAAGAAAACAATCTACGATTGTTCTGAGCTTCTAATGAAGCGAAAGAAAAAAATGTTAAAGCTTTTAAGTTAAAATAAATTATTTACACTCATAGAAAATTTTAACAATGAGCTTCTATAAGAAGCGATGTAACAAATAATTAACGACTTTCAATAGGAAATTTTAAGAATGAGCTTCTATAAGAAGCAATCCAACAAATAATTAACGACTTTCCACTGGAAATTTTAACATAATCACATTCAATTTTAACAGGGAGTTTCCAAAGAAACGAAAGAATGTAAAAGCAGAATTTCTATAAGAAACGAACTGGTTAAAAAAAAACATTCACACAAGTCACATTTACTCGTTCGTGGGCCTATAACCGTAAGGTAAAGTCGCACGTTTTGTTATTGGTATATCGTCAGTCACGTCATCTTCGTCAACACGTTTACGTTTTCTATTTACCTCACGGTGTGTCTTAGCCTCTGTACGACTAAAGATACGGAACCCTGGTTTACGCACAATACTATTTGGGTTTTCTATTACTGTGGACTCTAATTGTCCAGACACTAATTTATAGAAACTCTCAAAGTTAATTTTTTGAGAGGTCCTATCGTTTAGTGTTATCCCCCTAATTTTGAGTATGTGCCGAACATCCCCTTTGGCATTAATTAGCCTATAACAATAATTTTTCGCACCTAGACCGTAGAAGGTTGTAAATTCCCAACCTTCTGGAATTTCATCTGTTAGATCACCCAAATAGTTTCCAAGTGGTAACAAAGGTTCCTCATCTTTTTTCTGTATATACATAATACTGTCAGTGTCACAGTAAATGGCTCTGTCTGGTCCTACAGTCGTTAGTAATTTATATAGTTCAAGTCTAGCCCACGAAGTAATAAAGGCAGCTAATATAACGTTTGAAAATTCCAGTGGGACATTTTCAGTTTCATTATCTCTATATGTGATAATTAAGTGATCATCATTAATTGGGACCACACTTTGAATTTCATACCTTGCCGACGTTAAATACCTAAGGAACGTAACTTCGTCACTAACGATTACACTATGTGACATATCAGTGCGCTGTCCCCATTTACCATATAATGAATTGAGGTAAAGTTTTGCACATTGCCTCAATCCCGGGTTCGTCCTGATGTTATCATAATTTAACTGTATGCCTTCATGGGCATAATAGTCCTCGATATATTTTTGCTTGTCTCCTTCATTTTTACAATAAGCAGGAAAACCAGAGGCTTCCTGCTTCATCTGAAGAAAGGAATTCACATAAGTTCCGAACAAACCACCTGAATTCCCCTCTTCAGGATCCATGAGTTCGAATTCCCATATTTCGTGTATATCGAGTATTTTGTACCCTTTTTGAAGAGCCAGGTGTAACTCTGGAGTACAAAACGTACCTGTAATAGCACATTCATTGTCACTATGAGTACAATCATCAGTGTTTTCCTCTTCCATACATGTCCGGCATAAACCAAAGAGTAATCTGCCTCCAGCCACATGCGGAATAATTGGAAAATACAAGTTTTTCGGGGGCAAAATAGTGCATTTTACTACACCATGAATACTTTCCACATCTGGAAAGTCCGGCCCCGTATGTATCTTAGGTGATTTAACGGGCCTAGGCTTACGTGACATTACATATGGATATAACGAAGTTATATCGGCGTAACATAACTTCTCATTACCCGTACAATTCACAAAAGATTTGAACACTTCAGTGCGTCCGCCGTTGTAACAATTCTTGGGAATAAGGAAATCAGGCAGGCTAGTACAACGTTCTTTAATAAACCTTTGTACGTCCTTATCCGTCTTTACCTTTTCATCCCAAGAACATTCCCAGATTTCGTATAGGTTTATACCTAAACGTTTTAGGTACTTTCGGCGGAGCGTTGTTTGTTCATATCTTTTTTCCATTGTATTGCATGAGTCTTGAGCGTCATGTAAAATGTCGTTACGGTTGAAAGGGTAACAACGCGGGCACGAATGCCAGTAACAACCATAAAATTCGAAGGCAGCGTTGAGTCCCTCATGCCATCCATCAACTTGGTACCTACCAATATACTTTTCCCCACCTCTCCTAGCATGCTGGATTTCTATCCCTAATTGTTTTTCCATATACATAAGCCATTGCATAGCTTTAGTACTATACTTTGTCTTATGATGGAAACCCAACGCGGGAATTACGGGAATAGTATTTTCAGGTAAGTACAAAGTACGATATGTACGCATTGCAAGACCTGCAATGGTGGATGATGTCATGAAACATTGCAAACCATTCGTTTTCTCCTCGATAATGTCACTAAATTTGATGATCGCTTCTGCTAGAATTCTAACATCGTTTTCGCAATAAGACAGCATTTCCTTTTCGAGGTTAAACTCCTCGCCACTTGCCGCACGTTCTTGGTGCCAGGCTATTAATTCTTGTTTTTCTTCGGTGCTTCGTCCTTCAGGGTCATAGAATTCAAGTGGGGGATAGGGACCAACATAATTTTGATTTTCCTCGGTGTTAAATAAATATGGGAAATCTCCCTTTCTTAAATTTCCGCGCAGGCCTAAAGTTTTGGGAAGTCTAGATAATTTACATCCAATAAATAAATAAAAATCTTTAAAGAAAATACGATTACCAATATTAATATTAAAAATTTTCTGACCCTGAATTACCACATTAGGAATAAGATGCTGCTCTTCTATTAGATTTCTAAGGCAGAAAAGACCATCATATCTGCTACCATTATGTGCAATACAAATTATACGTCTAAAGTCAGGTCGGTCTGCCAATACATGGTTAATAAAGTCCGTCATTGTCTTAAAAGAAAACGAACGATTTCCATTATTATCACCACATGTTTTACAGGACTCATCGATACCTTTATTCATACAGTTGTGGCAAATATGCTTACAGCATACAAGTACTACCACATGTTCCCTTTCACCGCGCGCATTTGGTGCCTTTAACATCGTTTCTATATCATATGCAATGTACATAAACCTATCAGTATGTACAGGCTCTTGTCGTTGTACAAAACATGTGTGAGTAATATCAACATGCTTACGACAAGTCGTGCAAAAATGTTCACCACACACATGGTTTGATTTTCGACGCCTGTTATCAAAGATGATACCGCAATTATTGCAGATCTTAACATTATCACACACAGATTTCCCGCCTTTATTACATTTCTTATGATTCTGAAAACATGTACCCTCAGCAAACTCTCTATTGCACGCATTACATTTAATTTTATCACTATCATAATTTCGTACGTGTTTGCATTCACAAAGAGAACAATGAGTTTCACACTTATGTTTATATGGTAACCCATTATATGCTTGCAAACAATAATAGCAATACTTCAATTTACCAAGTAATTTTTTAATGTATGGAATGGGTTCAAAATGGCCAACAGTGTCACCTCTCCTATAAAAAATAAAGATTTTATTCTCTGCATACTCTCCCGGGTAACGTACTATATATTCCCGGTCATTATTTTCATCTTCCTCATACACCACAATTTGATACTCACCACTTAAATATGATTGTATCAAATCCAGGTCCTTAAAATCACATCCACCCTTTGCTTTAACGTCAACTCCTGCCATTTCGCAGAGAACTTCTGCTTTAAGTACCCATGTATCATAATCTCTTGTTTTTAATTTATATAAACTTTCCTTACTTGCGGTGTGCTTCGTAATCCCCCATACAATTGCCATGGGTAGGCAGTACATATTATTGTTTTCTATGCGTATTAAACGCTTTTCCAAATAATCTTGATGTTTGGAATACTTTTCAACAGCACTTGCTGCATTTCTTCCGTTTCCATGCATACTCTCCGCTACATGGAAGCGAAACAATACGTCATGCCCCAAAAGGAAATCCTCATTTGAATTTAAAACTCGTTCAACTGAGGAAAGGACAGTTTGAGCAGAAAAATCGGGTTTTCTTCTAAATGGAACATATACAGACTTGTTATTTCTACTATTGCTACTATCAATGTACAGTCCAATATAATCTGTGGGGCGAGCATTAGATAACACATGTTCTAATGCAAAATTAAATAAGCTTTCAATATAGGCCTGTGGATTATCAATACGTCTTTCATTATCCACAGGTCTAACCGCGATTTCATGGCCCGTAAGATGAAACTTACGAAACCGTTTTCTGCTCTCTCTTACTACTTCGAAGTTATTATTACTCTGATTTTCCCCCTCATTATTATTTAAACTACCACTACTACTAGTACTACCACTAGTACTACAATCAGTACTATTTGTACTTTTCCCATTATTGCTCCCATATCCAACAAACACGGGGTCAGGAGCATGTGAGGGTCAAGGTTGAGGATCAGATTGGTCCCCATAACCATGATTATCCTGTACACAAGGGTGATTGTATACAGGATTTTGTCCCTGGACTTGTTGCGTGCGTTTAACCACAGCATCGTCCACATTTTTAACCAATCTCCTCACTTCTCGTTCTTCATCGGAATTTAGATTTACTCCATCTAAAAATGCCAAGTCTTCATCACTCAAGTTACAATTTTCTTGAGGGGTCACAGTTATGGGTAATTCAGATGGAATTAAAGATTCATCCGAAACAAATCGCGAACCAAAATCAAAAAAGTTGGATAACTCTGTATTATTTATTCTATCTCTTTGCCCTTCTCCGCACGCCATTAAATACATAAATCTGTCTTGAGCATAATTGTAAAACTCCTTATTACGAAAAAATCCATGTACAAATAACTCAAGCACATCGGCGGCTGAAACGCAATGCTTTAAAAGTATAAGGTCATTACCTTCTAAAGCACGAAGAGCGTGTAGTAAAGCCTCACATCTTACACTGGCTCGATGACCTAATCGCTGCAGCTCCATTATCGCCTTCCACGTACTGAAGACACGAGAATAGTCATCAAGCCCGCGTAAAACTTCATGCAGGAAAAGTTCATCAATCATATTGAACTCACCAGTTGAACACAGGAAATCCATCTAAAACAAAAAAAGATAAGATTTTGAGTTCTATGTAATAAAAAAATCTAGCAAAACAGGCAATAATCAATAACTTACTTTGAAAAAACTGTAAAAAACTTGTTTATTAATTACTGGTTAAAAAACAAGCTCAGCTAGACAAATGTTCATTAAATTACTTTTAAAAATCTTGTTTACTAAGTGTTGGTTAAATAATTAATGGTTAAAAAACAAGCTCAGCTCAAGAAATGTTCATTAAATTGGTTTTAAAAAAAGTCTTGTTTACCAAGTGTTTTCAATAAATATATTAATAATAATTATGAAATACACTCACCTTCTAATTCTTAGTTGTTCTTCAAAAACTGTTAAAAATGGCCTCGCTAATGTTTATTTTGCAACTGCCCACTGTAAAACAGTAATAATATTTTTCACTAAATGTTATATTTTCAATTCAGTACTACTATTAGCACTAGTAATAAGTCAGGGGTAAACAACACGTTACGTCCAACGGCATACAATAAAATGATATTAAAACGGAATAGATAATATTATATATGTCATTACATTAAACAAGTTTACGCATGTTTTGACGCAATCATGTGGTAAGTATTGCCACCTAGCGGCCTTATTCAAAAGCATTCAGTATAGTATTAAGTCGTTTGCAAACGGGTTCATAAAACAACACGTCTCTGTGCATTTTTTTTCCCATTCACATTCTATACGTGTTTCCAATAACAGTACAAATCTATGTGGCCTTATTCCAATTCTAAAATATCCTAAAGCCCATTCTGTCCATCGCAATATTTATTCTCAAACTAAATATACCAAAACAAAAGGCCCTCATTCTGTACTGCGGCCCACCGTAAAATTTATACTTAAACTAAGTATAGCAAAAGAAAAGGACCTCATTCTGTACTGCGCCCCACCGCAAAATTTATTCTGAAACTAAATATAACAAAAGAAAAGGCCCTCATTCTGTACTGCGCCCCCACCGCAATATTTATTCTGAAACTAAGTATAGCAAAAGAAAAGGCCCTCATTCTGTACTGCGCCCCACCGCAATATTTATTCTCAATCTAACTATACCAAAACAAAAGGCCCTCATTCTGTACTTCGCCCCACCGCAATATTTATTCTCAATCTAAGTATCGCAAAAAAAGTCCTCATTCCGCACTCTATAATTAAGCTTCCCCCTTGAATATCCCCTAATAGTCCTTGAATATCTTTAGTAAGGGCTAACTACCCTTTAATTATTCTTGATATCCCCTGATTATTCCTTTAATATTCTTACTATAGGCTACCTACCCTTTAAGCATTCTTAATATCCCCTGATTATTCCTTGATTATCCTTACTATGGGCTAACTAGCCTTTGAATATCCCCTAAATAGTCGCTGACCATATTTAGTATTCCGTAACTACCCCTTGATTATCTTTAGTATACCCTACTTAGCCCCTAAATAGTCGCTGACCATCTTTAGTATTCCGTAGCTACCCCTTGATTATCTTTAGTATTCCGTAACTAACCCCTGATTACCACCTAAATAAACCTTAACTATTCTTAGTTTGCCCCCTTTTTTCTCTGTTACTAACACATTGTGTCTTACTAAATTGTCTTCGCATTCTAGTTTGCGTAAATAATCCATCGCAAAGTACATAAAATAAGCAAATGTGTTACATTATAGTCTGTGGCTTGCAGTCTAAATATCATAAAGGGTAGTGAATCGGCTCATATTCCTATAGACTACAATACAAATTGACCTAAAGCATTTTCATTTATTTTTATTTTACAAACTAGGCAACACAAATACTTTTTCTGCACTTGTAAATAAAGTATATCAAAAAACCACTCCCATTTCATAATGATTTCTTATTTATTAATCTCTTTAAATCAAAAATCTTCCATTACCATTCACTAACTAAACACAAAGTATTTAGATTTACCAACACTGCTACAGGAAGTTGAGTCACTTCCTGTTCTCTTCAATGTAACCAGACACGCCGCTTACAAGTGCTTTTATGTGCAATCATTAAATATGTATTAAAATAAGAAGAATTTATAAAGGTAAGTTTAATATCATTTTTAGCAATAAATTATTTAGTATGTATATGCTTTTATTATGTATTATTTAGTATGTATCTGCTTACAAAATCATAAAACAGCTCGCTTCCACTAGGGATAATATATTTTCAACTTTCTATTCCTGTGGTTTTCGTGATTCTTGATATATATGTACATGATTTTATGTGTTGTGCTTAATTTATTATTTTATATTGTGATTTTTTATATACATTAAACAATTGTTTAGCAAATGGTGTCCATGTGAAAAAACGTGCGTGCATTTATACGGAAGCATGTTTATATTTATTAATTTCTAGCCGTAGCAGTCGATTTCCATGTGGAAAAACGTGCGTGCATTTATACGGAAGCATGTGTACAATAATTACATTTATTAGTTTAAACGTATAGCAGTACAAGTCCATTCGGAAAAAATACTTGCATTTATACGAAAGCATTCGTACATTTATTAGTTCTAAACGTGTAGCAGACGGTGTACATGTGAAAAACGTGCTTGCATTTATAGGGAAGCATGCGTACAATAATTACATTAAATAAAATTAAAAGCGTGGCAGTCGATGTCCATTTATATAAAAAAAACATGCGTGCCATCATGTGGGCGGGGCCGTGCAAAACGGGTATACATTTGTTATTTCCACAAATAAGTTTAGGGTATATACATAGCAGTGTCGCTTATTCTATATAAAAAGCATA
This sequence comes from Thermobia domestica, assembly GCF_964235325.1. Classification (NCBI taxonomy): domain Eukaryota; kingdom Metazoa; phylum Arthropoda; class Insecta; order Zygentoma; family Lepismatidae; genus Thermobia; species Thermobia domestica. The sequence goes on along the minus strand of NC_137470.1, from coordinate 145,583,630 downwards.
CCCACCAACATTTAAGCAGGTCAGGGCAGGGTAAAGCATACGCGCAAACAAGTGGTTCAGGGCAGGGTAAAGCATACGCGCAAACAAGTGGTTCAGGGCAGGGTAAAGCCGGTGTGCATTTAAGTTGTTTTCAAGCATTTATTCAGTATTAGCAAACGCGTAGCAACAAGTTAAAACAAAATAATAATTAATTTATACATTATTATCAGAGGTGAATAATGTTGCGTTAAATTAGGTTATACGGTAAAGGCGCGTTACGGACGGTCACGATACCATAGGTAGCGTTAGCAGGTATAACCAGTTTAGGTTAGTTTACTAAGGAACCATATGGTTTTCAAGTAAAGGCGCGTTAGCGACGGTTACGTTACAATAGCTTAGTAAAAAAATGTGGTTTTCCACTAAGGCACATTAGCAAATATAAACATCTTAGGTTAGCTTAGTAAAAAACATGTGGTTTTCCAGTAAAGGGGCGTTAGCAAGTATAGCCATCTTAGCTTAGCTTAATAATGAATAGGCAATTTAATTTTTGTGCCAGGCAACTAATTTATCCGCAAAAGTTATATATAACACGAACTATTTTATAATGCGTTTTTAAATGTAAACTGGTGGCCGTATTAGCGTACGTGCAATTGTAAAAAGTACAACCAATATGTGTTAGGTGAACACAGTAATTTTTTATTTCGCTTTCGCGTTAGTGCAATTTTAAAAAGTACAACCAACATGTGTTAGGTGAACACACTGATTTTTATTTCGCTTTGGCGTAAGTGCAATTATAACAAAGGCGTAACCAACATGTGTTAGGGGAGAATGGTATTTTAAAATTATTTCCGTAAATGCTTGCTATAATAAAAATAAATCTTTTGTGTAAGCGCACAACATAAATAGCATTTCAAACAAACGCGTAGCATTAATGCCAAAATGTTTTACTAATAATCACTTTTTTCTCACGTTTCAATGTAAATGCCTGTGGTGGCACGTTAACGATTATGTGTTATACTTTTAAAGTGAATTACAATTTTACATTTGTTCGTTAGCCCTAGGTTTAAATATTAATGTACAAAAGGCGCGTCAGTGAATATGTGTGGATATATACATCAACTACAATAATAACTTACAATTTTCGCTGCTCGTCCAAACTTTTTAGAAATCGCAAACACACACACGTAAAATCACACAATTTATTACTATAAAACACACTCTCAGTAGCAACAATTATAATATATAGAAAAAGGGAGCAAAGGGATTTATATATAAGTACTTTATTTAGTATAGGCGGAACCATTTTTTTCCCATAAGTCCATATGCTTTATTGCATATAGGCGGGGCATGGTCAATGTTCTCACTGTGGACATTGAATCCATACAATAATAATTGTTCAGTTCGGGGCATTAATCTCTAAAGTTGCAGTTTATTTTCTCGTATTAGATTGTAATAACAAAATAAATGTTTTCGCCGTTCTCTGGTTATCTCTAAGTAATAACGTTTCCAAATTGTTTATATATATTTACAAATACAAGTTCAGTTTGTAATAGGGTAAGCGTTCAATAACCCATCAGTTCTCGTGATTATCGGTTTATTTTTTTCTATCGTCAATATCATTTAAACTCGGACACATAAACTCGTGATCCATCTGTGATTAACTCTGTTAGATATCACTCATGGTTGTCAATAATAAAAGTTTTTAACCTTGCACGTGATTGTTATTCAGAGTTCTGATTAAGTTCAAATCATACAAATGTTTGTAGATGATTGCAATTAATCTCTCTTTCGTGTAAATAAGTAAAGTCTAGCTTAATCATATAGGTCAATCAGTTTTATCATTCTGATACGGTACAAAGTTAATCTTGACGTCACTAAAGCCAAGCCAAACGTCTTTTCGCTCGTTCATTTCAATTTCAACGGCTCTCAAGGAAGGATGTCTGTGCACGTCAGTCTTCAGCTCGCAAGTAAGAAAAAAATAATGTTTTAATAAATATTACCCTTTTCATAGTATACTTGTAGGAGGGGGAGGGGCTTATTTTTAACTTTTCACGTTGTTCAAGTCGAGGGATGCTCACATGATGTTCGTATGGGTCCTGCACATGGGCAATGGGTCCTGGGAGTCATTTCCAGGGGCCCTGCAAAGCAGGGAAGGGAACCATTTCCTTTTATCTGCTCCCACCTTTTTTAACAAGGATTATGGCTTGCTATATTTTTCACTTCTCACATACTGTTCGTATGGGTCCTGCATAGGGGCTATGGGTCCTGCATGGGGGCCATTTCCAGGGGTCATCCATTGTGGTCCTGCAAACCAGGGACCATGCGGTAGGGACCATCCACTGTGACCTTCGTAGTGGTCATTCAACCTTTCCTTTCGTCATCTATCTCCAGGAAAAAAAACCTGACCCTATTTCATCACCTCCTTCGATACTCCCCTTATCCTTAATTAAACAAGCGATAAACTATCTCTTATCAACTGTCGCATCTCTTTCATGGTCACCACACTAAATCTATACTACTATCCATGGTGGTTTGCCATTGCTTTCCATGGGATGAATGTTCATAACATCCTAAGGAGACGGAACCTAGAGTTCAACATGGTATCCGAACGTGTGTCCCCTCCGCTCCAAATTAAAAGAAAAGTTGTGCTAGAATTTGATTGTTGAACCATTAATTTTCGTCAAATCAATAGCATAATTTACAGCAAAACCAGCATAAATTGTTGCTGGATCCAACATTGTTTTCCAGCTTAGAGGTCTTCAGAAATATTTGGCTCTTCTAAAATATCGTCGCCACTATCAACATTTACACGTTTTGGTCGTTTCCTTGAAGGGTGATTTTCCATTATAAAGATGTTTTTATACCACCAAAAGCGCTTGTAGACAATAAAAGAACTCCTCACAACACAATACGACCCAATTTTTTCGGTTCGTTCGCGCTTGTAGCAATGTTGCATTATCGCATTTTATCAACTTTCACTTTCAACTTATGTAGTGTTGCCAGATCTAGAAAATAAAATTATTGACAGATATAGGGCCATTCCTACCTTCTCGCACCAAACATATAGGGCATCCTACCAAACCAGATTTTGAATTCAACTTCCGAACTAGAGAGGGATGTTTTTATAAATATATAGAAAGAAAATACTTATTCCATGTAAAAAATATCATGTTATTTCTGCGAGCCGGGCCGGGGATAAACTTTGACGAGGGGGGATTTTCCCGCCATCCCCCAACATTAATCGCTAGTAGTAATGTGAAAAAGACAGAAACTACAGAAATATCACATTTCGGAGACAACCATATTTTTCAGGGTGTCTTATTCGCTTTTCAGACCAAAAAAAGACGTTCATGTATTCGTGCGCGCCAGCGTGTGTGTGTTTGTGTCGGAAAATAAAGTCCTAAAACGATGCAGTAATAAATTTACAATTTACAAAGCTTTTCTTTTTTAATGATGTTTAGAAACTAAAGAAGGCTTTAATTCTCAAAATCAACCTTGAATAATAATAAATCTCATAAATGTTTATTGCCCCAATCACTTTTTTATTACTGGAGGCATTAACGCTCAACTTAGAAAACTCAATAAATGTAAAATTACTAAATATACAATTAAATATAATTCGTAAATGTTGCGAGACTGCGAGAAGTCTCGCGAGACTTCTCGTGCGAGACTTAACCGAGTCTCGTCTAGCGTCTCGTCTCGCATGGTTTAGTCTCGTCTCGCATAAAAGTTTCACTCTTGTCTCGTGTCTCGTCTTGCAAATGCGAGACGAGGCGAGACTTCTTGCGTCTCGCAAGCATCCATATTATCTTATGTATTTGTGTCCTGACTATTACATCTACTAAACACCAATCAGACAAAGAGCTGCACATCAGATCAGAACATTTAAAATCCTGGTGTCAAGTTAAAGTATTATGAATCTTAACCAATTTTCTAAACATACTTAAAATAATGTTAAAAAAAATAACACTTTTCGGACCCGCAGGGCCTAGTGAAATATTTTTATCTGTCTCTGTTTTGGGGAAGAAACATAGCATTATACAACTTTTCCACAGTACTCAAACTTAATTTTCTGAAAACAAATATTTCAATAATATTTTCACTACTCACAACCATATTTTTCAGCATTAACGTTCTTTCGGGCTCCCGGGGCCCGGTTAAATATCTTTTTATCCGGCTCTGTTTTGGCTAGGAAACGTGACATCATAAATTTTGCACGGTACTCAAACTTAACTTTCTAAAAAAATATATATTTCAATAATATTTTCACTATTCACAACTATCTTTTTTTTAAAAAAAATAAACCTTCTTTAGGGCCCCGGGGCCCGGTTAAATAACTTTTATTCCGGCTCTGTTTCTGTGAAGAAACGTAACATTATACAATTTTTGCACGGTACTGAAACTTAACTTTCTGAAAATATATCTTAATAATATTTTCATTGCTCGCTACTTTTTTTTTTCAAACTTAGCGTTCGTTCGGGCCCCCGGGGCCCGGTTAATATCTTTTTATCCGGCTCTATTTCGGTGAAGAAACATAACATAATATTATACAACTTTTGCATGGTACTCAAACTTAACTTTCTAAAAAAAATTATTTCAATAATATTTTCACTACTCGCAACAATTTTTTTTTCAAAATTAACGTTCTTTGGGCCCCTCGGGGCTCGGTTAAATAATTTTTTATTCCTGCTCTGTTTCTGTGAAGAAACGTAACATTATACAATTTTTGCACGGTACTGAAACTTAAATTTCTGAAAATATATTTTAATAATATTTACATTGCTCGCTACTTAAAAAAAAAAATTAGCGTTCTTTCGGGCCCCGGGGTCCGGTTAATATCTTTTTATCGGGCTCTATTTTGGTGAAGAAACATAACATAATATTATACAACTTTTGCATGGTACTCAAACTTAACTTTCTAAAAAAAAATTATTTCAATAATATTTTCACTACTCGCAACTATTTTTTTTCAAAATTAACGTTCTTTGGGGCCCCCGAGGTCCGGTTAAATATCTTTTAATCCGGCTCTGTTTTGGTGAGGAAACATAATATAACATTTTACAACTTGTGCATGATACTCAATCTTAATTTTCTAAAAAAAAAAAAAAATCGGCCGTTTTCGGCCCACCCTTAACATGTAACGTACGCCAGATAAGTTTCTTTCCTCAGTGTATTCCGGCTAGGCTAACGGTAACGGTGATGATGAGAAATGAATTCAATGGTGGAATTAATAAAGTGGGACGAAACAGGAAAATCCAGAGAATATCCACGCACATGGTGTTTGTCCACCACAAAGCTCATTTGGCACGAGCTGAGATCCTACCAGGGACCCTATGCACCAGAAGTGAACGCTCTATCACTGAGCCACCGTGCCCCCAAGACTGGTAAGAGATATCTAGGAGTGCTTTTTCTGTTCTGGAATCGATTCATCGTCCAAAGAATTGGTTCCATCTCATCCGTTAACCCTATGTTCAAACCGGAACTAGTAGAAATTAATCAATATTAGTGGCCAAAGAACAAAATCCGCAACAAATTGCGATTACTTTTGAATCGATTCAGCACCTCAAGAAAAAATACCAACTCAACACAGGGAGGGGGATCCAGGATGGATTTCTGCGGGAAGGGGGTGGGTTGTAATATTCCTACTTAGAGCTACTTTTAAGAGCTCCAAACTCTGGAATGGGTTTCATTTATATCTAAAATAAGAAAGTTTCCTTTTCTGCGGGGGGGGGGGGTGGCCATCGCCCCGATCGTCCCCCTGGATCCGCCCCTGACTCAACCCACATCTCACTACTAACACCGAAAATATTAATATTTATTATTACTTCGGATTTAAATATTAATCAGCATAGAGTGACATCGGTAAGAAATAGCATTATGTGGATTTTGGAATGAACCCAGCGTTCCAACTTAAGTTCCATCTACTGCACTAACACCATAATTCAAACGGAAGTGGTAGATATTGTAAATTTCTGGTTTCATCGTTGATCGCCGTAGAACATAAACGGTCACGAATTGCAAGAAGCGTTTTTTTTTCTTTTCAGAGATTCAACATCACTAGAATAGGTTGAGTTTCCTCCATTAATTCTTTGTTCCAACTGGAGGTGGTAGAAATAATTTACCATTTCCGTCGCAGTAGAAAAATACGGTAAATATAAAGTAACCAGCGTTTCTTCTGATTGCCTCAATATCTGAAGGAAAGATGATATCTTCACTCCACGGGCGCCCACAGAGGGGGAAAAGAGAGGGAAATTGCCCCCCCTTGAATTTTCGAAAAAGGTTAACTTTTATAGGCTCTTCTGGTGACAAAAGTTTGAATTTAATTGCTTTCGGAAGCCAAAGATACTTTTTTAAAAAAACAATATTTATTAATGGTGTAGTGTTCAGAATGGATATAAGATTTTTTTCTAAGAGGCAAAAAGATGAGAATAGCGTTGTCCGAATTCCGGAATCCGGAAAGTAATAAAAAGAAAGCTAGTTTCTATATTAGCCAACCTTCCATCTTTTTCTGCACAACACATGATATATCTCTTCGAGGTGATAAATCAAAGCCGGTCGTGTTCCCTGATCTATTAGACTTGAGTCGTTTTGACGAATGATTAGCGTCATACTAAAGGCCTGACTACTGCAGGAAACATATGTTAGTCAAACTCTTTAGTATAGCACTAATCACTCGTCAGAACGACGCTGTATAAGGCCCACTGTGTTCAAAGAAGACATTGAAGGACAATCGGCAATGCGAAATGTACCTCACAATGAATTCAAAATGAATTGATTTCAGTTTGTGAAAAGGAATTTTAAAATGTTTAGTTAAGGAAGCAAATAAAGAAAATCATCCTGAGTAATTGCTGCAAAAGTGTGGGCATTTTTGTTGTAGAGCAGTTGTCAGTAGGAATGAGATATTTAGACTCAACTCTAAATCAACTCAAAATAGAAGAATTTCTTGGTTTTGTGGCTCTACAGGAACTTAATGCAAAAGCAATTGTAATTGAAGTTTTATTCTTTTTGTCAAATGTGACCTTGATATGTCGAAATTATATTGACAGGGTTATGACGGAGGTAGGAGCGGAAGGTGGTGTGAACAGAATAATACAAAAATAATATCCTAAGGCGTTATTTCTTCACTGTGCTAGCCATAAATTAAATTTGGTTATTAATGACACTAATGAAGTTAAACACATTCGAAATTCAGTTGCAACTATGCAAAATATAATCAATTGTTTTCGTGAAAGCTCCGTCAGAAAAAAAAAATCTTGTCCCTAATGTGCGTGTCTTCTGTGAAACATGGTGGTCTGCAAAGAACAAAAGCATCAGAATATTTTTGGAAAAATCTCAAAAATAGTGAATTGCCTGAAACAGCTGTCCTCTGGTGGAAACAGAAGCGCGCAACAAAGTGCTCATTACGTTCTTACATTCTTCAGCGTCATCTTATACATTTATAATATCAGTGCACATCATGGCCAAATAGTGTTATTTTAGAGCCAACTACAAATGCTCTAGTGACCCCGCGTAGCGTAGTCGCTAACGCTCTCGCCTTCGGTGCGAGCGATCCCGGGTTCGTTTCCCAGTAGGGGCACTCGGTTGAAAAAGTGTAAAACGCTTTTTCAGGCCGGCCAAACATAAAAGTGTAAAACGCTTTTTCAGGCCAGTCAGAGTAAAACGCTTTTCCTGGGTTTTCCTCATTCACACCAGGCAAATGCCGGGGTGGTACCAAATTTCACAAAATTAAATCCCCACGTTAAGCGGGTTTGCATATCCAGGCTCCTAACTATGAAAACATTTACGCTCACTCCAACCTGAATCATTTCACAAATTCAACCTGTTTTACGTATGTTATTAGGACATAATATCGATTGTGATTTATTCTAAAAACACTTTTATACAGTGCAAGAGCTGTAACGTCCAAATTTTTACTGAGAACTCATAGTCGTATCGGAATAAACAAAAGCGAGTATGGAACAGTAAACTGCTTTCACAAAAGGCAAAAGAAGATGTGCAAAGGCATGAAAAACGGTCGAGTGGTTTGGGTCGATACACTACCAATCACATGTTTGTGTGTTCAAACCCGGTAGCAAGTTGTTTCTTTTTTTAAGTGTCTTCCTATTTTCATCCGGAGGCTGAAAATATTTCTTTGAGTACTCATTGAAAACTTCTTTTCTTCAAATTCGATTAGAACGGAACATTATATGAATTGCGAATCTTAAATCCATAGCTAAAAAAAAAAAAATGAATTATACTCACTACTCCATTATCCTCTGATTTGTAACGAAAAGTTATTTATAAACAGTGGTGACTTCAGAAAATTATCCTCGGGGGGAATTTCAATATGCGGGTGGAGGGCAAACATTGGTAGTCCACATTGAGCACTATCGAATATATCGTCCTGAAGGCGGAAATTTCTTAGCTCGAGAGGGGTCTCAAATTCTCCCTCAGATCACGTCCTGAAAGCATCATTGCTTAAAAGCTTTTCGTAACAAATATAATATTACACTTGTTTCTCGTTCTACATTTTGAATTGGTAAAATCATAACTTATAGAGGATTATAATAAAAGCATAAAAATTACAATACCAATTATGTATAAATTATCCTGTAAGTTACCAACTTTGGGTCAGATTAAAACTCAAATATTTGTTTTCGGATTGCACTTAGAAGTAAGCCCTCTCTATATAATCCTGATTGGAAAGCATGTATAACTCTAATTAATTAATCAATATTTATACAAATATTTTTTATTTTACTATTTTTACTATTCAATATTACATACACTTCATTTCCAAAATCAAAATCTCGAAAATGTATATTGTACGAGTGCAGATTTGCAAATAAATGCTTATTTATCATATATATTGGTCTCTATTCGAAATTCTATTTAATCGAAGCCGACAAGAACACAGACAGAAACATTGAGAACAGGTGAAAAAAAGGAGAGAAATAAAGTGCTGTACCCGGCGGAGACTCGAACTTAGTTCGAATGGTGCTTTATAAGCCGAACGCCTTAGACCACTTTTTTTTTTTTAAAGACTTTATTCACAATTTAATTACTGTTACATTAGGCAGTTACAGAAGTAATTCAGAAAAATGTGCCGAAAAAAGAAAACTATATAGAAAGGTAAATTGGAATAAATTAAAAGAAAAAAAATTAAAATTAAAAATAATAAAAAAAATTTAAAAAAAATAAAAAAAAAATAAAGAAGGAACAATTGACAATTATGAACAGTAAACATAAGTGTTATGAAAGTAAGACTACCAAATTATTGCAAAGAGTTTATAGTCATCACATTGGGCTGTTATTCAGGCGAGACAAAACATGTTGATTAAAAGATAGATAACAATTCACAGGTAAGGAAAGTACATACTAGATTATGAAACTAAGACATCCAAATAATTGGCAAAATGTTTTCGTTTATATTGCACAGGAAGTTTCTGCAAATGGTGTCGCAGATAAGACGAATACACATCGACATGATACGGTCGATGTGTGGTAAGCACATATAGAAGAGTATATGCAGCGAGCCAAATTACACTGTTATTTTTTGCATTAGGGAAATAATGAAAATCAGGATAAATAAGAATATTGTTAGCCGTAATGTAGTGGGGAGACGAGCGACAAATCTTACTTATAAGTAGGCTAAAATGGTGCCAGATATTTTGAATCTCTGTACAAAATTGTAAGCGATGCTCAAGAGTATTTTTGTTATTGCAGTAAAAACACATATTGTGATCCACCATTCCTAAGTTAAAGAGGCGGTCTAGCGTTTCGTATTTGTTGTTGACAATGAAATACCAGAGCGATTTTTGCTGAGTAGTTAAGAAAGGAGCGTTGATATTTCGCCAAATATAAGGCCAGTGAAGTTATGGCTCTTTCAATTGAATATGAGGCGTGACGAAGTGTTGTGTCTGCACATAACGGCGATAAATTGCTCTAACAGGCATGAGGTCTAAGTTGCTTCGGGCAATCAGCCCATAGGCTATATCAAGAACTGGTTCTCGCAGGTGTGGGAATTTATGACCCCAAGGAAAAATATTAATAGGTGTTTGAAGGTCGACACAAGCTAAACAAGCAGAGATAACGTTACTAGATACACTATTCTTATCATTCGTGAACACGTCGATGGTTCGTTTCAATAGTAGTGCCTGACCTTGGAGCAATATGTTTTGAAATCCTATGCCACCTTGTGCCGGAGGTAACACGAGTTGCTCACGTGAAACGCGAAGCACTCTATTATGCCACAGAAAGAACAAAGCTTGACTCGTGAGGAATTTGTATGTTTGTAGGGGGAGAGGAAAAATAGAGCAAACAAACCACAGAAGGCTGAACGTTTTTTGTTTGAGAAAGAAATTTCTACTGATCATGTCCATATTGCGGGGTTTATGTCGTATTAGAAGACCACGTATTTTGTGTGCTATGATATCATAATTGAAAGTAATGGTTTGTTTGATGGTATTGAACCACTCAATACCCAGGATTTTGACGGAATTAACTGCCGTGTAGTACGCACTATATTGATCCTGATATTTTGGATGAATACAGAGGAGCTTTGTTTTTTGTTTAATTAAGCTTGCTCCTGAAATGCTTTGATACGCGTCTATAAGATTCTGAATATTTTCGTGGGTGGAAATACTGTTCACATAGAAGTGGACATCATCTAAGTAACTCGCGACTGAAATAGAGGCGTGGTAGATTTTGATGCCATTGAGTTTGGTCTGCGCCGCGTATATTAGAGGTGCGATTGAGAGACTAAATAGAATACTGGACATGGTGTCACCTTGAAGAATTCCAGTACACAAGGGGATAGCGGAGCTTAAACCACCATTAAGTTTCAATTTCGTAATTCTGTTGTGATACACTCCCTGAAGCATGGACAGAAAAGTGCCATTAAAACCAAATTTGTGTAGGACTTTAAAGAGATAGTCATGTGATACCCTATCAAAAGCTTGTGAAAAATCCGTGGATAGAATGGCCACAGGAGTGGGGGCGGCAGTCTCATGATAGGCTATAAAATCTCTTATGTTAGCTAAAGCTTCATAAAGTAACGCATGGTGTCCATGACCGTATTGACAGGAACTAAGCAACTCTCCTATATAATGGTTCATACGAAGCGCTAGACATCGTGTTAAGATTTTTAAATCGGCACATAAAAGACTGATCGGGCGGTAATGATCAATAGACGTAGAGTTAGACTTTTTAGGTATTAAAACAGTAATACCCGTAGAGAGAGATTCTCCTAAAGTAAAATTTTCTCGATATTCATTGAAGAGATCCGTGAGAAAGGGGGCAAGAATATCAATGAAACTAAGATAAAATTCTAAAGGAAGAGAGTCAATTCCAGTAGATTTGCCACGTTTTCCTAATCTAATGGAGGTCTCAACTTCATCGATGGTAAAAGGACTGTTTAGATACTCTTGAGCATTAACATCTAGGATTGAAGGGATATAGTCCAAAAGAGATTCATCTTCATTATTGACATTAGGTTTTGCATACAATTGTTTATAATACTGAACAAATTGGGGAAGTACCTGCAAACCTTCATAAATTTGGCCATCCTTGCCCCTAATGGATGAAATCAACTTTTGTTTGCCTCTGTGTCGTTCTTTTTGAATTTGTACAATACTAGCCTGTTCCATGTCAGCGGCCGGGCCAATTTTGCTGCGAACAAAAAAACCACGCATTCGTTTGTTATGCAATGACAATAGATGGGCTTTGATTTCTTGTATTTGAGGCCTGACCAGGCGGCCTCGCAATTGTTCTTGCATGTATTCCTTGAGTAGGCGCGAGTAATAGTTATATTGAGTATTATATGCTTGGTTCCTTTGGATACAATATTGCTTACTTATGGATCGAAATCTAGGTTTAACTCGCTTATCCCAAAAATACATAAGTTTGCCCCGATAGCGTGATATTAATGGAGACAAGATTCTCCATTCCTCTCGAATTAAATGCTGATATTCAGGGTCCATAAGTATAGAAGTGTTAAAATACCAAAGAGGACTACTTCTCAAAAATTTTGACACTGGTAGGTTTATTCTCATAACAAGAGCATAATGATCGCTAAAACAGACAGGTTCAAGGGTAACATCTCGTACTTGTGCTACTAGTGAGCGACTTACGTAAAAACGGTCCAAGCGACTGGATGATTTTGAAGTATGAAATGAGTGACCTGGGTCAGTGGGTCGAAAGTGACGCCACACATCAACTAGATTATAGGTGTCTACTATTCGCTGGAGTTCAGGAGAGAAATTAAAGTTGGGAGTCTGGTCAATAGGTTGTAAAACGGAATTAAAATCTCCACCTAAAATACAAGGGTTGGCACCATTAAATAAAGCCTGCGCAAGATCAGTGTTGAAGAAATCCTGTCTCTCTCGCCTTTTGTGAGACCCAGATGGCACGTAAATATTGCATAATTTGATGCGGTCAAGCATTCCAATGGAGATTCGTTCATTTGGGTGATCATTAACGGCCTTAAACTCTAGATCATTACGGTAGATGATAGCTGTACCTAGCCCATTCTCCGTAAAACGAGAATAGCATGTATGATGTGAAAGATAACTATACTCTTGAAGGGCTACTTCTTGAGCGAACAACACATCAATGTCTGCTTTGTAGATAAAGTCTCTTAATGCTTCTTGTTTAACAGGAGAAGTAAATGCATTTAAGTTAATGGTGGCAAAACTAAAACTATACATAAAGATAAACAGAAACAAAAATAGAGTGAAGCGAAATGTTAAACACTGCATAAATGGCTGTAATATAGACCACAATAGAACAAGGAAAATAATTATAAGTCGTCCCCAACGGGGATACCAGCTTTCAACTTTTTCAAAGTGGCCCGGGTTCGGGCACCTGAAACTTGGGTAACATCGGAAGTACGGCTTCCTTTAGAATTTTTCGAAACGCCACTAACAGTTGTCTTTAGTTTGGAAAGTTTACGTTTTTCGTATACAGGGGCACTGAGATCAGATTCACTAGCAGAGTCACTGGTAAGGGGTCGTACATTCCTATCGAGAGTGATGTTTGAGTCTGCTCCCAAGTGCACGGCAGATTGATTATCATGGTCCATGGGAGCACTCGGAACAACTTTTATATCCTGAACTGACGGTTGGTCACCTACCTGAGCAAGTTGTCCTTCTTGGATAATTTCCTGGGCCTTGGGATCAGAATTAGTTGAGGGTACTGCAGTAGGCTCCGAAGGAGCAAGAACTTCCGGGTCAGTAGAACGAACTCCTTCCATAGGTGGGTCGGGGAGAATGTCTGGATGGGGGGATGTGTCAACTGCTGGAACATCTTGACTTGCAGCACCAGGGCGAGCAGAAGCAAGCAGAGGAAATTCCGTGTAGTTATCAGTATGCAAAGCATCTTTTTCGTGTGGAAGATTATGAGGTATACGGAGCGGTGGCGGTTGGAAGCTTCTAACTTGCGGATTAACTTTGAGTTGCGGAACTTTTTTGCGGGGGCACTCTTGCACAAAATGGTCCTGTGAATTGCACAACGCGCAAGTTTGGATTTGTCCTGAGTAACTACAAAATAGCCTTAAACCACACACTGTAATAAATGAAGGAATATTTTGTTTAACCTTCATCTTAATTAATTTACGTCCAGTACGGGTGACATACACATGGTTCGCAGAATACTGTTCGTCTATGATTGACTGTATTTCACCATAATGGGAAAAAACCCGAGTTAACTGTTGGTTACTAAGTTCCATGGGGCACAAAGATACTTTAACGACTGTAAAGCTGTTGTCAGCAAGATCAATAGGAAGTAAATGTTCCTTTTCACTATCGGTGTATTTGACTTCACCATTAGTTGAAGCGAGAATTCGTTCACACAGCACCTTGTTGACTAGTTTAATATACAGTTGTTTCCTTATGTAGTCTAGTTCTATACTATGGAGTTGATCAATTGTTAACTTGAATGTGTTTCGTATCCATTCATGGATAAAAATTGAAGTAGGCTTTTGACTTACTTGACCAAAATTAATACGTAAGGTATTCTCACGCAAACAACTCATGTTGAATTTTCCGTCGAAACACGACCACAAAAATCACTTCGAAAAGAAAAAAATATATATATATATGGATATGCAGATCCAAAACACTAACACAAACTTAAGTATCTCACTGAGAATTAACACAGTACACAAACTAATTTCGCAACTTGTCCTGTGTTACAACACAAACGGTCAGCGAGCGAGAGACGATGTTACTAGCACGAAGTCTCACGAACGTATATCACTCGGCTATGGTAACAACTAGTGATTGTCGCAAAGGCTTCGAGTAGTAGTTCTTATTACAGAATAACATTTTCTATTGCCTAAAATTTAAATCTAATTTACTTTGATATAATATATCTATTAATTTGTTTCATGAACACGTTTTCCTTACTTTGATGAATGATGTATGTTGTTGATATAGATTCTATTATACGTTCTTTCGTAAATATTATAGAAAGTATCAGGGTTATTTATGATCTTTTATAGAAATTGACTGGCGCATGCGCAGTACACAGACAGTTCAATTGGAAGGCGAGGAACGCTAACACACTGTTAGAATGTTTCCCTCGCAAGCAGTAGTTCGAGGGACGGCGGGACGCACTTCCTCCTCCTGGGGTGGCGTGAAGTGTTTACGAAGTCCCTTCGTTGTGTTACATTTCTTGAATGATTATGCACAATATCCAGCCACATCTTCTACACATTTGGAAGTGATAAATCGTAGTATACAGGTAAATAAACCGTCCTTCACACACAGTGATTGTTGCTTTTCCAAGATTATAAACTGAAACACTTTTTATTTCAATAGAATATAAAAGTTTCAATGGGAGGGGTTAGAACCCCCTCAACCCCCTGGGTATTTGATATGTCACCGCCTAAACTGTAACTTTCAAGTTAGAATCGAAAAATGGAGACATGTGACCTACTAAATATATTTTTAGTTCATTATACATTTTCATAAATAAAATACCTACAATTACAATGACAGTAAATGCTAAGTAATTATTGTAAATTTTTGTACTTTCATTTTCCCTCTTTCTTCTCAACTGAGCTTGAAAAATGTAAAAATGGAAGGTTAAGAATTTCAAATATTACGTATATTTTAGCGTATTACGAAATTATATTTAATAGAATCCGGCAGGATCACATACAGAAACGTCAAGAAGAGGTAAAATCAAATTGTACTGTGGTGGGATTCGAACTACTCTTGAATGGTGCCTCAGAATCTCTAGCCGAATGCCTTAGTCCACTCGGCTAATGTGACAAGTTGAAAATATTGTAAGCGTGTTTCATGTTCAATCTTTTGTTACAGTATGAAATTTATTTTGTATTCTCTGAAGTCTAAGCCTATTTTGGCCTGATGTAATAGTCTGTTGAAATTGTTTTATGTTTACGGTATTCTTTACTTTGACGAATGATGTTGTTAACATAGGTTCTATTACGTATTCGTTCATAAATATTACAACAATTGTCAGGATTATTTATGATCTTTCATGAAAATTGACTGGTGCATGCGCAGTAGAAACAGAAAGATGCACTTTACCGACATTTGTCATACACGCCAGAACGCACATTTCTAACAGGTTCTGAAAATGCCTCGCTCTAAAGGTTGTGGAGAACTGCCTGTTGCTCTGAGAGGAGAAATCATAGGCCGAGCAAAAATGGGACAAACTGTGCCTCAGATTGCTAGAGATCTGGGATGTGACAAGAAAACGGTCAAGAAATGGGTTCAGCGACATGAAGAAGGTGGTGAATGGTTCAGGTCTCGGTCAAGAAGTGGAAGGCCAAAAGTGAGAACTGCAGCTCAAGATCAAGCTTTAGTTACAGAAGTAATCAACAGACCTCTACGCCACACGTCAATCCTCTTGGACAAAGCCAGAGAATATAATTGTTCTCACGAAACAATAAGAAGATTATTGGGGGCTGGTCTACACTGTTCAAGACCCGCTAGGAAGACTCTCCTGACTGAAACTCACAAGGCCAGACGAATGGAATGGGCACAGAATAACATAATCCAACCTCAGTCATATTGGGACTTAGTCATCTGGACCGACGAGAAGGTTTTCAAGTCTAACCAACAAGGCAGAGTTATATTGTATAGACCGCGCGGAACCAGGTATGCTGAACAAAATATTATCAGAACTTCTTGTTCAGGGCGAATATCAGCACGCTTTTGGGGATAAATGACGGCTGCTGGTCCTGGAGATTTGGTTGCGGTGCCTGAGAGAATGAACAGTAGTGTTTACATTAACATCCTCGAAAATACGTTGTTACCGTCCTTAGAAAGAAACTTCCCCGAACAGGAAGAATATATATTTATGCATGATAACAGTGCTGTTCACACTTCCCGGCAAACACGAGAGTGGCTAAGTGAACATCCAGAGTTAACTTGTATTGAGTGGCCTCCTCTATCCCCAGATTTGAACCCAATTGAACATCTGTGGGCCTACATGGTGCAAGAATGGGAAGAGAGACGTGAAGACAGAGACCAAACGTTTCTTCAAAATCATGTTATGGAACTGTGGCAACATGTTCGTGACACACCGTCGTATTGCTCGAGACTTGTATCTAGTATCCCCTCCAGACTTCAAGAAGTTACTGACTCTGGAGGTGATTACACGAAGTACTAGTGTGTTATTTTTTGTGTAAACATTTATTTAAGTTTCATTTATTTATTATATTTTTTTCAAGAGCAATACTTTCGTTCTTCATTCTTTTTTTTTGCTTGTTTACTTATTAGTTCGTTAAAACGTTAAGGAAGAGTAGTATATCTTCAAAAAGTATTTGTGAATTTACTTTGAACGTTTCTAAGAATACATTTACTTTCTTTTCTTACTCTATATCATGCCCAATATTACTTTCATTTCCGTTAATTAATAACTTTATTTCACATCTCGGATAAAAGTATTATTGTCATTTTAACGATGTTTTTAATTTAGATTGTGTAATTTCTAGTTTCATTGAATTATCTCAATTCGACTGAATAAATCACATTTTGTTTATTGTCCTTTCCTTAGCTAGGTTCGAATTCGAGAACAATTTGGTGTAATTTACGTTCTTTATTCTTCATATTGTGCAGTAATGACAATATTAATTATTTTTCATGAGTCCAGTTGATCAGTAAAAACTTGGACAAACATTAACCTGGTGATTCTTTACGCAATGACAAGCGTAAAATACATTTTAGCTGTTCTTTATACTTCACAGCGATGAAACATTCTAACAGTGTGTTAGCGTTTCATTCCTCGCCTTCCAATTGAACTGTCTGTGTACTGCGCATGCGCCAGTCAATTTCCATGAAAGATCATAAATAACCCTGATACTTTCTATAATATTTACGAAAGAACGTATAATAGAATCTATATCAACAACATACATCATTCATCAAAGTAAGGAAAACGTGTTCATGAAACAAATTAATAGATATATTATATCAAAGAAATTAGGTTTAAATTTTAGGCAATAGAAAATGTTATTCTGTAATAAGAACTACTACTCGAAGCCTTTGCGACAATCACTAGTTGTTACCATAGCCGAATGAGTTCAGACTGATCTTGGCGGGTTTTGATTGCTAGAAGTTTCGGGCCGTAGCCCATGCCTTCCATATCAGTTTTGTGCGTGTCGTTGGATTTGGTGCATCTGGATTGGTAGGTCCGCAACTGTCGCGCTCCCTAGTCTTGTCGTCTTCTATTGTTTGATGGTTGCTGTGTTCAGGGCGGGCGTGGCATCCTGTAGCAGTGACGTCTTGGGTTGGTGTGTCCTAGTTGAGCTATTTCCGGGTTGGTGGAGGTGGCTGTCTTTCTCCAGAAGTTCACTGATTGTCTGGTTCGCACCTCGTGGAGCATTGGCAGGCAGAGGTCTTCGTGGATTTGAGTGATTCTAGTATCTCTGGAGTGACCCGTGATCGCCCTTGCGGCCTTGTTTTGTATCGTCTGCAGTGAGCGGAGGTGGGTCTGTGCTGCGTGTTGCCATGCGCTGTGTGCGTATAGTATGACTGGTCGGAGGCAGGTGTTGTAGATGTGCCTTTTTGTTTCCATCGGTAGTGAAGGAGTTAGGAGTATCGGGAGAAGCGCGAGGAACCGTTGCAGTCCTTTCTTCGACACTGTCTGGAGGTGGTGGGCAAACGTCAGTCTTCTGTCCAGTATTACTCCCAGGTACTTAGCTTCTTCTTTGAGGGTGAGAGCTGTGCCGTCCATGGAGAGGTTGATGTTCTGCTTCCTTTTGTTTCGGGTGAAGTCGACAACCGCTGTTTTTGTGGTATTGATCTTGATCTTCCAGGTTTTTGTCCAGTCGTGCAGGAGGTGGATGTGTCGTTGGAGGGATAGGGTTGCGTAGCGCAGGTTGTTGTGACTGGCAAAAACGGCGGTGTCGTCAGCAAATGTGGCCATGATTGTAGTGGGGGAGGTTGGAATGTCCGCTGTGTATACTGCATACAGGAGTGGTGATATGCAGGATCCTTGTGGGACTCCTGCATGTGCTGTTCTTGCTGGTGTTACGTGGCCTGCGTGGGCGACTCGGAATGTTCTGTTGGTGAGGTGAGACTTGATGAGGCGAATCTGGTACTGTGGGAAGGCCTGGACAAGAAGCTTGTGGATTAGGCCCTCGTGCCACACCTTGTCAAATGCTTTTTCTATATCGAGGAAGAGACCCAAGGTGTGGCCTCCTTCGTTGAATCGGCTGGTGATAATTTCTGCTGCCCTCACTAGCTGGTGTTCTGCACTGTGTCCGGATCGAAACCCGAACTGGTGATTGGGAATCAGATTGTTCTCTTCTGTGTGCTGCTGGAGTCTTCGATGAAGAATTCTTTCGAACACCTTGCTAGTGTGGGAGAGAAGGCTGATGGGTCTGTATCCTGTGGGTCTTGATCGTGGGGCTCCTGGTTTTGGGATCATCACTATTCGTGCTTCTTTCCAGGCTGCTGGGAAATGTCCTGTATGCAGTATAGCGTTGAAGATTCGGCACAGAAGAACTAGCGCTTTGCGTGGTGCGTTGCGGAGTGTGGAGGGTGGGATTCTGTCGGGGCCGGGAGCTTTGTGTGGATGTAGTTTGCTGACGACTGCTTCGATCTCTCTGGGAGTGGTACGGTCTTCCAGGGGGAGTGGGTCCGTAAGCGAGATGTGATGGTTGCTATGATGAACTGCTCGGAGGGTTGTCACTGGGGGGTTGGTTTGGTTTTCTTGAAGTATTTCTTCTAGGGTGGTAGCAAACAGCTCCTCTTGATCTGCTGGGTCGTGGATCAGTCCTTGGGGCCCTTGTAGTGGGAAAACTCTTGTTCCGGATTGCGGTCTGGAGATATTCTTGACCAGCCGCCAGAATTCTGTATTGGGAGTTGTCATCTCGCTGAGTGTGTGGTTCCATTTCTGAATCTTGATTCTTTGGAGCCTTTTTCGCACTCGGATTACAAGTTTATTCCACAGCGTTTTATAACTGGGATGTCTAGTGGTGTGCCACTTCTTGCGAGCCCACCTCTTGAGGTGGATCAGCACAGTGGTACGGAGTTCTTCTGGCGTTGTGGGTGGGGATGTGCGGGTCGTGGTTGTGGTGGCCATTTTGTATGCGGACATCATGGAGGCTGTGATGCTGTTCACCGCTGCGTCGATCTCTTCTGGAGTGGAGACTGCCGTTCTTGTGTCGATGAGCTGGGAGAGTAGGTGCTTGTACTCGTCCCAGTTGGTTGTGCTGATGGTGGGTAGTCGGGAAGCTGGTAGGTGGTGGTTCACTGATAGAGTTTGTAGCACTGGGACATGATCTGACGCTAATGCTCGTATGGAGTGGGGTCCATCGAGGATGGCAATGTTGGTGGTGAGTATCATATCCAGTACGTCTGGTTCTCCTCCGTTGGTGGGGTAGTGGGTGGGTTCTGGGGGGGCTGAGGGTGTGAAATCGATGCGTTGGAGTGCCTGGTGAAGTGCATTGCCGCCGGCGTTGGACACTCTAGAGTTCCAAGTCGGATGTTTACAATTGAGGTCGCCGCCAATGAGAATTCGGTGTCCCAGCTGACGAAGTGCTCTGAGGTCTTGAGGTTCGAGTGCGGTGTGTGGTTGTCTATATGCTGCTATCACCTGAATGGGCCCGTCTGGTGAATATATGGTGATTCCCGTGGCCTCAAGGGATTGGAGTTGAGGGAGGGGAAGGGTATCATGAGCGATGGATGCTTTGATGAGGATGGCCGTGCCTCCTCTGGGTCCTTGACGATCTGTTCTGATGCAGGCGTAATTACGGATGCGGAAGGTTTTGTGGGGTTTAAGGAATGTTTCGGTAAGGAGTGCGACGTCAATGCGTTCGCGGTGCAGGAAGTCTTCGAGGTTAGGTTTTTGGGCGCTGACTCCAGCTGCGTTCCAATGAATAACCCTGAGGTCACGGGATAAGAGGCTTTTATTCGGAGCCATTATCGAGCAGATTGGCGACGACTTCAATCATGGCTGTGAATTTTGACGCTGGGTCCGTGGCTGCTTGGACTTGTTTGAGGCCGACTTGAAGTTTCTGCAGGAAGCTGGCGAGGTTTAGTCCTTGTATGAGTGCCATGATCTCCTTCAGTGTGGCGGCAAGGCTTCCGTCTGGTGGCTTGCTGTGAGTTGCGTCGTTGTCGGTGGTGGGACGTGGCTTGGAGTTCCTCTTGGAGGGAACTGTCTTTCCGGCTGTTTGGTCTGGCTGGTGTGTCGTTTCGCTGTCTTCTGTGACTGCTGCGTAGCTGTTCTTGTTGTTTGGGGTTCGTCTGGGGGGCTCACTGTGCTTGGGAGGATCTGGAGAGTCCGAAGGCTTGTTGCGTGTAGGCGGAGTTCGCTTCGCTTTGGCTGCCTTTAGCACCGGACATCCTAAGTAGTTTGCTGGGTGCGCACCCTCGCAGTTGGCGCATTTGGCTGGGGTGTCCCTGGTCTGCTTGGGGCACGCACTGGTGAGGTGGGGACCGGCACACTTCACGCAACGTGGTAGTGCACGACACATTCTTTGGGTGTGCCCGACGCGTTGGCAGATGTAGCACTGTAATACGTCCTGACCTCGATAGTTTTCTACCATGACACTGTAGCCAATAAGTTGCTTGATGTTGAAGATTTCGTGGTTTAGTGGGTGCTTTTCGAGGGCCACCAAGAAGAGAGGGTAGAGCGGGCGATCGCCGTTCTCGTCACGACGACCTCTCATTTGAGACACACTTTTCACTGGGAAGTGAAGGTCTGTGAGTCCGTCTTGAATTTCCTGTGTGGGTGTATCCATCGGCAGTTTACGGATTACAACTTTCATGGGCCTGTTGTTTTTGGGTAGCTCTGAAGCGTACTGGTATCCTTGCTGTATGCAGAATGTTTCTACTTTGGTGTAGTCCGCCATGGAGTTGAAACGCATGGTGACGCTGTCCTTCGTGGGGTGCACTTTTGGGGGTCGCTGGCAGGTAGCACTGACACTTTTAACAAATGCATGCACTCTTTGCAGTCCGTAGACGTGCAGTGGTGAGACGTCTTTTTTGGTGTACACGGGTTCCTGGGCGGGGGGGGTCGTCCGTAGTGGTCTGATCATGATTCTCTGGGAGGTTTTCAAGGGAGGAGAATCGATTCTTGAATTGGATCAGAGAGTCGATTGTCTCATTCCCATTCCCATTCCTGGTGCGCTTGACTCGTTTTGGTTTGCGGAACTCGCCTTCTTGTTGGCTATTTTCCTGGGTGTCATTGTCACTGTCTGTCTCTATTTCGGTCATTTCGACCGTGTTCTCAGCATAATCTGGGTCGGTGGGTTCGGTTGTTGGTTTTGGGGCTTTGGCTTTGTTGGCGGGGGAGGTAAGCTCCTGTAAGTCTTGGTAACTGAGTGGGTACTGCACTTGTTTTCCACACGGGATGCGGCGGCGTTGCACTGCGCCCAAGCTGACGAATTTCAAGTTTTTAAGCTGGTCGGAGAGGGTTCCAACTTGTTCCGGGGGGGGCTTGCGCACAGGGAGGGGCGGGTACTCATCGGTCTTGTCACCTCGGCTGGGAGGGTGCTTCATGGTAGTTGGGTTGTCACTGACACTTGGAGTGGGAGTGTTCACACAGTCACTATTAGGTGGCCCTGCAAAGGACCGCTTCGTAATGTATGTTGGTGGCTCTTGCAAGGGCCTTGTGTCCAACGCACTTAGCAATAATGTTCGCAGGTTTGCACTAGTGGGGCTTGTCGGGAGCTTGTTAGGCTTGCTCCCGCTAGGCCAATTTTTCTTTTAGCCGTTCGTATGTATCTCACAGTTTATATGCTTGGGCTTGAAAGTTTATTATTTAATTGGGTGCTAGTTTTCTTTTCAGGGAGCTGCTAACGCAGCCGTGTCTTGCAGTCAACTGCGGTGAATGTTTTTTTTTACAGAAAAGTTAAAAATAAGGACGCCCCTCGGGAAAGCCCGCGCCCTGACAGAGAGTAAGGCATCAACCATCTATCTACATGCCTCTCCTCACATGCAATTAGTACACTAAAGAATCTGTCGGGTGTAGGTGTATGCCGCGGCTTCTATCTTTTACGAAAGACATTTACACGCGAATCTGTCATAGTGTGAAATAGAAAGAAAGAAGGGTAAACAAGAAGATAGGAAAGCGCGAGAGAAGTTATTTGTGTTTGATAGAGGGACAAAAAACCTGGAAACCAGGAAAAAACCCCCTTTATCGGTCATGCTGCATGCAATAGTATTTACATGGCAAAACCACTTGAGAAGGGTGGTGAAAATCCATGTAAAATGTCTGTATTAATAAATTACTAAGTTATTTTATGCTTTTCATTTAAATTTCTAAAACCTATCTGTATATGGTAAGCTATCTGTGTTGTCTGTATTTGGGAGGTGTTTTGTTAGTAGGGAAGACTGTTATTTTTTTTAACATGCAAGTTTGGCCGTCTTCTTGATCCTTTGATCGGTGCTTGTGTCGTCATCTGTCTGCAGAATTTTTTTTTTTTTATTCTGCGTTGGCTCCAGTGATGCGCTGCAGGGAAGGAACGTATAACTGCCCATCTGTTGTTAAAATGGGGTTGAAAGATTGCCGGTAGATCTTCTTTGTGGCTTCCTGTATTGCTCTGTTTAGTCGTTGATGGTTTGCCGGTTCTATTGTCAAGGCTAAGACTGAAGTAATCCATTTGATAACTCTGTTGGTGACTATATGCATGGCGTCATCAATAAGTTTCTGGAGGGTTTCAGCAATTTTCTCTTCTTGGGTGGTAACTCTAGGAGTTTCTTCTTTTCTTCTTTCTTCTTGTTTGCTGCTCTGGTCCTTACTAGGGGCATCGTCTAAAGCTTGCTGTTTTGCAGTTTCTTCTTTTTGAGTAATCTGATCTTCTGTTAGTATTTTCACAGCTATGGTTCGAGTTTGACGTGGTCTTTTTGGGCAATTGCTGTTCCCTGTTCTGTGGCCTGCTTTCCCGCAGGTTGCACAGAAGTTGCTGTCGATTGGGTTGCTACAGGTGTCTTCGTGTTCCTTCAAGCAACGATGGCACACTCTTCTGTTTTTGCACAGAGCTCTCTGGTGACCATATTGGTAGCATTTGTAGCACGGCATCGGCCGTGGCGGTGCTCTGGATGTTTCGACTTTGTGGTGTGTCGTCCCTATGGAGATTCCGTGGGTTATCAATTTATTTATTTGAACGGGATCTTCTGAGAACAATCTGAGTAAGGGTGCTGGTCCTTTCTGGGTTTGAATCCTCACTGCATTTGTGAAGTTGACTCTCAGTTTCCTTAACTCAGATTTGAAACTATCAACATCTGTGGTGACTGGTACTTTCTTGATAACACACGTGAATATTGGTCGCTTTCGGTGGGATCTCTTGTTGTCTTCATTCTTCTTGGTTTGTGGTTCATCTTGCTGTGACGGCGAGTCTGCTTTCGTCTTCTTGTTGCGTTTGCCTTTCACTAGTGTGAACTCTTCTTCGGCAGCTGGTTCGTTGACTTCATTGTCTACTTTTGGGTGTGGAGACGTCTGGTCCTTGAAAGGGCCTGGAGTCTTGGATGTCACATCTTCTGGTGTGGTGGCTTCTGTTGTTTCTTGTCTTCTGGAATGGAGCATTATTGCTTTGTCACCGAAGTGTTTGGCTTCGAAGATGCGCAGGAAAACTTCTCGTGCTGTTGGTGTGGCGAAGTCAATCCTGAACCTCTTGTATCCTCTATTTGTGATGCGTACTTCTGAGGTGTCCATCTTTTCAGCTATAATGTCAAGAACTTCTTCTGTTGTGTAAGTGACTTCGAAGAGTTTCACTTTTGGCACTGCCTCTTGTTGCGCAGATGGAGTGTCTTGCTGTTGCTGGTCGTTTCTTCTTTCTTCATTTACTTCTCTCTTGCTGGGAGTTTCTCGTCCTATTTCTTCTTCCCTGGAGGGTTCTCTTGAAGTGTTCTTCATCTGGTATGTGGACGTCTTCTTCTTTCTTGAGTCCTCGCTGCAGTCTCTGCGGGCTTGGGATGGCTCCCTTCCCGGTCTTCTTGTGGGTGACTTCTTCTTTTGGCGTGGCATGGTGAATGTGGGCCTGATAAGGGCCGGAAACTAATTGAGGGAAGGTCTCTCTAGTTTTGTGTAGGTGCTTCACTAATGCTATCCCAGAGAGATAACAGAGCGATCCCGTCAGCCGACTGTCGCCAAAGGCTGTTCAACCTATATGGCCAGCGCGAAGCTTGACGCACAATAGGGGGTCAAGCCGACGGAAAGCAATGCTTATTTCTCTGGGAAGCGGTGTGTGTGAGTGTGTGTTGAAGCAATTTTTATTTCAAAACAGTCTCTTCTCTTTAAAGCAGGATTATCTTAAAAGACTATCCTGTTAATAACACTTAGATTGAGTCTCTTCTTTCAGCGTCTAACTGCTTCAAATCTTCATTCTTCTTAGCTCTGCAGCACAGTAAGCTTCTCAATACGGAAATACGGAAATAAATTAGAGAATAAAGAGGGCCCCTTAGCAAGAAAGCTCGCCCCCTTGAGTGATGCACCAACCTATATCTACGTGCACCTCCTACATGCAGTTAGAGATCTAAAGCAGCATGTCGAGTATTGTGTCGCGTCACGGTTTTTATCCAAAGACATTTACCGGACAGTGTGTATTAGAGAAAGAAAGAAGGGTAAAATAGAAGATAGGAAAGCGCGTGAAGATTTTTCGCCTCACCATTGGCTTGGGTAGTAGGAGGAAAAACCTGGAAACACATGGAGTCCAGGAAAACCCCCTTTATCGGTCATGCTCGTGCTCAAGTATTTACATGGCAAAACCACACTAAGAAGGGGTGGTAAAAATCCATGTAAAAGCATCTTTACTGTCTGTATTGATTCCCTAACTTAAAAAGTCAAGTGTGAGTTATACTATTGTGTTAAGTTGTCTGTAGTTTGGTGGACAAGCTTTGTTAGTGGGACTTTTGTTATTTTTGCTTTCATGCAAGTATGTCGTCTTCTTCATCCTTGGACTGCGTCAATCTAAAATTAGACTAAGATATTTACATATACACGATTATGTAGTATTTAGTTATATTATAATATCTGGGATGTGATTGATATTAGTATCCTATTGGACTTGTCAAATTTGTTAATATTAGTGATATATCAGTAATTTATGTAAGATGTATTAGTTATGTTTCTGCCTAACAGGCCTCGTCATACCTTCTTATGTACATATTTACATTTTTTTTTCTTATTATTCTCAAAGGTGTTTTTGGATTTGTTTCTATTTTAGCGCATGAAGCGGGCGTTTGTATTTGTAGTAGCTTTCTGGAGTTGTGTAGCTACCCAGAGAGCTCACAAGGTCGTTGTCTATTGTTTTCACAGATTGATAGAAATTTCTTACTAAATACTGTATGTGATCTTCAATCAGAGTCAACCCTAGACGCTGCTGTAGGCGCAGAACAGGCAAATATCGGGGAGAATTTGTTATTATGCGCACAGCGTTGTTCTGAAGTCTCTGCAGAGCCCGCGTATAACAAGGTGCAGAGAAAGCCCATGCTGGCGCAGCGTATGTGACTATTGGCCTAACTAGCATTTTGTATAATATAACTTTGCTCTGCGTATTGAGGGCAGGTGAGCGGAAAAGTCCGGCTAGGGTTCGCAGTCTAGCACTAGCCTCATTTCTTTGGGAGTTCATGTGGTATCTAAGGGTAAGCCTTTTATCTAGTATTACTCCCAAATATTTAACTTTATCTTTCCATTCTATTGGTGTGTTATATAGAGTTAATTTGTTGTTTGGTTTCCGTTTGTATTTCTTGGTAAACTGTATGGCTTCACATTTTTCAGCAAAGCTTCTCAATGAGTAGCGACACACTTATATAGTGTTGGCACGAAAATCGAGCTCTGTGATTGGCCGGCGAGGTTGCGTCTCTCCGACCAATCAGGTTTCAGCTTTTCGGTGTTACGGTTCGGAGTCGCTCACGTTGCCGAACAAAACTGACTCAGACGGGCGATATGGCGGGGCGGAGGAGATCTCTCGTGTGTAGTGAGAGAAGCAGTAGAGAGCACAGAGAGAAGATTGCGGTTGAAGATTTTGTCGTCATCGTAGAACTTCGAGATCAAATGACCTGCAAGTTAATACTCCGGAAACCTAACGGTGCCAACTGAAGGAGCTGCTTTTAGAGAAGAGAGCCAGTAGCCAGTCTTTTCAGATAGGCTGCTGAGAGAAAATTTACGAAATAAAATTACTCAGAACACAACATTGACCTACACACACTGCTTTCTATAAGGAATAGTTATTGTTTTTCTGTCGGCTGGACCCCCTATCGCGGACCAAGATTCGCACTGGCCGTATAGGTTGAACAGGCTTTGCCGACAGTCGGCTGACAGGAACTCAGTACTATTCTTTCTAGTTCGCATAGAGACAAAACACACAAAAATAGAGAAAATTAGGTCCTTTTTAGGTCCATAATCCCTATATAGACATTCGGCCCTTCTTAGAGCCACAATCTGAAACAAAGTATAACAGTCCGAGATGCCGAAGCAGAAGCGATCAGCAAAGAAGAAGGAGGGACAGCAGAACCCCACCGCAGAGGAAACAACAATCCAAGAGAAGCCACAGTGCCCACAACCAGATGAAACCGTAATAGTTGAACCAGGGAAGGAACGGAGTAACCTTCTACCCGTGGTGTTGTACTCCGTTGGACACAAACTTCAGACGTCAGAGGATATCATAGAGGAGATAAAGAAGAAGATGGATGCTTCCGGGATGGAAGTAACTCAAATCAGAAAGAGGAGGTTTATGGTAAACTTCCCTACTCATGTTGTTCGAGAGCTATTCCTACGAATTTTCAACCATGAAGATTTCGGTGTCCACTGCGTGATCGATAATGGGGAGGAGCTGCCGAACTCTGATGAAGAACAAGAAAAAAATGGCCCTTTTCAGAGCCACGGAAAAACACTCACACAGGAGGAAACCTCACAGGTGAAAAGCCAACCACCAAACAAAGAGAAAGACAAAACACAGGTGAAAAACCAAGAAGACGATCAACAGCGAAAGAAGAAGGAAGATTTCTATGCTAGCCCGGCTTTTAAAGAGAAACTTGATGCCTTCAACAGAAAGTTTCCCCCAAAGGCAACACGGGCAGAAAACTCCACTCGTACCGAGAGCAGAAACAGCGCAAGCGGCCCTTCTCAGAGCCACAATGAGGAAGAAAATGAAGAAACTGGGAGCTTCATTGAAGTCAAATCCAGAAGAAGAAAAACAACACAGCCAGAAATGCAGGAGAACCGGCCCTTTCCAGGCCCAGAAGAGAAAAGAAGCACAGGTCCAAATCGCAAACAGAGGCAAAAAACCCAAACGTTTACATATGTTATAAAAGGGATACCCCCAGAAGAAGACTTAGAACCTATTAAACAAGAGTTACGCAAGCAGAGCATTGAATTCTTGAATATCATAAGAATACAATCAGCAAATGGGCCACTCCCGCTCCTACGGGTCTTCACAGCAAATCCAGAGCAGGTCCATTTTCTGATAATGCATGGAATTCACATCAAGGGAAAGCACCACAGGGTAGAGGAATCCAAAGTACAGGCAAGACCAGACCCATGCTGGAACTGTTACCAGTATGGGCACCGTAGACAGCAGTGCAACCAAGAAAGAGTTTGCTTTCGTTGTGGGAAAGCACATAGGAACACCTGTAACAGACCCATTTCCAATATGTTCTGCGCAACTTGTGCTACGGACGGACATCGGACCGGAAGTGGCAGCTGTCCCAAACGGCCTCGACATCCAGAGCCTCCACAGCAAACAAGGACGATCTTCACAAAGAAGTACACCAAGGAAAACAAACAACAGGATCTTCAAAATGTGACGCATAATCCACAAGAAAAACAGAAGGCAAGACAAGAAACCAAAGAACCACAACAGCAGATACCAATACCAGATCACATCAAACAGTATGTTAATGAAGCCATAAAAGAAGCCACAAATAGGATCATAGTGTGGGTCTCCAGCCTACTAACCAACGCTACAAACCAAGAAACCAGCAGACAACTAGCTAAAGACATCAAAATAGCATCACTGAGAATCCTCAATGCACATCTACAGCCAATAACCAGTTCAGACGGATTCATGTACATCCCAGATCCAGAATATATCGACCCAAAACAAAGGAGAGACAGGAAGAGACCAACCAAGACAACACCAAACCAGGCAGCAACGGGATGAAGGGGAAGAAGAAGAAGCCCAAATTGCATGCTAAAAAATAACATCATGTCCCACTAACCAAAATATCCCACCAAACTACAGACAATTAACAATATTAGATTAAATCACACCCAGCTTTAAAGTTGAAATATTACAGACAGTAAAATATGCTTTTACATGGTTTTTCCCACCCCTTCTTTGTGTGGTTTACCATGTAAATAACTTGAGCATGTGCATGACCGATAAAGGGGGTTTTCCTGGACTCCATGTGTTTCCGGGGTTTTTCCTCCTACTACCCAAGCCAATGGTGAGGTGAAAAATTCTTCACGCGCTTTCCTATCTTCTTTTTACCCTTCTTTCTTTCTCTAATACACACTGTCCGGTAAATGTCTTAGGATAAAAACCGCGGCGCGACACCACAGACGACATGTTGCTTTAGATCTCTAACTGCATGTAGGAGGTGCACGTAGATATAGGTTGGTGCATCACTCAAGGGGGCGAGCTTTCTTGCTAAGGGGCCCTCTTTATTCTCTAATTTATTTCCGTATTTCCGATATGGCGGCTATGTGGCGTGGCTCTTTGTGTGCTAACTACACGTTCTACTGCTACAGCTAGCTAAAGGCATGCAGCATGCACACTTCACAGCCACTTTTTGCCACTTAAAACACACGCACAACACTGAGTTTTTCACACAACAAACTAAAGAAGTTCTTAAAGATGTTGTTAAAGTTTTTGGGGGTAATAAACAATTTATTTCCACAGAAATATCTCACTGAACACGAGCGCAAAATGCACGCGTCTCACGTTTGGCTATACTATCTCACTATGAAATATAGCCGAATGGTCTAAGGCGTTCGCCTTATAAAGCCCCATTCGAACTAAGTTCCAGTCTCCGCCGGATACAGCACTTTTTTTCTCTCTTTTTTTTCACCTGTTCTCGATGTTTCTGTCTGTGTTCTTGTCGGCTTCGATTAAATAGAATTTCGAATAGAGACCAATATATATGATAAATAAGCATTTATTTGCAAATCTGCACTCGTACAATATACATTTTCGAGATTTTGATTTTGGAAATGAAGTGTATGTAATATTGAATAGTAAAAATAGTAAAATAAAAAATATTTGTATAAATATTGATTAATTAATTAGAGTTATACATGCTTTCCAATCAGGATTATATAGAGAGGGCTTACTTCTAAGTGCAATCCGAAAACAAATATTTGAGTTTTAATCTGACCCAAAGTTGGTAACTTACAGGATAATTTATACATAATTGGTATTGTAATTTTTATGCTTTTATTATAATCCTCTATAAGTTATGATTTTACCAATTCAAAATGTAGAACGAGAAACAAGTGTAATATTATATTTGTTACGAAAAGCTTTTAAGCAATGATGCTTTCAGGACGTGATCTGAGGGAGAATTTGAGACCCCTCTCGAGCTAAGAAATTTCCGCCCTCAGGACGATATATTCGATCGTGCTCAATGTGGACTACCAATGTTTGCCCTCCACCCGCATATTGAAATTCCCCCCGAGGATAATTTTCTGAAGTCACCACTGTTTATAAATAGTTTTTCGTTACAAATCAGAGGATAATGGAGTAGTGAGTATACTTCATTTTTTTTTTTTTTTTTTTTTAGCTATGGATTTAAGATTCGCAATTCATATAATGTTCCGTTCTAATCGAATTTGAAGAAAAGAAGTTTTCAATGAGTTACTCAAAGAAATACTTTCAGCCTCCGGATGAAAATAGGAAGACACTTAAAAAAAGAAACAACTTGCTACCGGGTTTGAACACACAAATATGTGATTAGTAGTGTATCGCCCCAAACCACTCGACCGTTTTTCATGCCTTTGCACATCTTCTTTTGCCTTTTGTGAAAGCAGTTTACTGTTCCATACTCGCTTTTGTTTATTCCGATACGACTATGAGTTCTCAGTAAATATTTGGACGTTACAGCTGTTGCATTGTATAAAAGTGTTTTTAGAATAAATCACAATCGATATTATGTCCTAATAACATACGTAAAACAGGTTGAATTCGTGAAATGATTGAGGTTGGACTGAGCGTAAATGTTTTCATAGTTAGGAGCCTGGATATGCAAACCCGCTTAACGTGGGGATTTAATTTTGTGAAATTTGGTACCTAACTTATAGGGCCCAGGCCGCTTCCTTCCTTTTCCAATCTTTTCTTCCTTCTCTTTCTCTGGATAGTGTACTCGCCGAGGGACGTCATCCCTCAAAACGTGACGGGTTAAATGGCCTTAGATTCCGAAAGCACATAAATCTACATCCTAAATCCTACAAATGCTCTACAAGGAGAGGCAATAGATCTTTCTAAGGTAAAAGAACACATTGAAGTTATCTTGGACACGTTTGAAAATCATCGCTTAGATGTCATCAACTGCTTTCACCAACTTTCACATCTGGTACATGGGGTCCTTGGTTTGATCCCAGCTCGCGCCAAGTGAACTTTGTTTTGGATAAACACCGTGTGCGTAGGTTTTATCGGGGTTCTCTCGTTTTCTCCCACTTTCTTCATTCCACAATTTCATTTATTTCTCATCATCGTCTCCTTTAGCCTAGCCGGCTTAATCGTGGGACGTAAAACTTAAAGATTTCATTTCGTTTGCTTTTACCAACTATACACGGCTACCGAAGCCTCGACTGTCGCTGTTGGGAGTGGAACAAATATTTCTTGCACAGTTTAACGTTCATTTAGTACTTTAACGAGAGTAAAAACTTGGTTACGCTCAAGAATGGAGGAGGAAAGACTCAGTGGACTGTATATATTATGTCCACCGAAAACATATGCTTGTAAATAAGAATGTGTTCATAGAGCAAGCAATTACAAGATTCGCTAAAAAGGGTCCTCGTCGGCTAGAATTTCTGTTCAACCAACACCAGTGAATGAATGTAGGCTAAGTAGATTATTTGTGTTGTCTTTTTCCTGTCAATGCTATCCTAATATCTAATGTGTTGATTTTTTTTATATATGTTTACTATATAGTTAATGAAGATATACTATTAGCTAAAATAATTGATCAGTTCGACATGAAGGATTACGTACATACGTCTTTGGTGTGATTGTGTGAGAGTGCGATATATATATATATATGTGTGTGTGTGTGTGTCTTGCCCCTCCTTGGAAAAAATCCTGCGGGCGCCCATGCTTCACTCGTATCTCTCCACCAAACCGGAGGTGGTAAAAATTTACTACAGGGTGTGTCAAAAGTTATGAAGGAGTTATAGCTGTGAATAACTTTTTATTTATCATTAGTTTTCATTGATATTTCACAGACTTAAACATCAAAGATGGGAGATTGTTGTACTTATGTGTAGAATATAATCTTAGATAGGTTTCCGCCATTATGGGCTTCACAGTCACGGGTCCTGTGTAACCATGATTTATGACAGGGGTCAACAGTTCTGATCCGAGTGCCCGTATATCTACACCAATATTTCTTTGGGGCTATCTGAAGAACAAAATGTATATGACAAACCACAAACAATATAGCAGCCCAAGGACAATATTCGTGCAGAAGTACGGGCACTCGGACTAAAAATGTTGATCCCTATCATGAATCACGAGCTACACACGGCCCCTTCTGTGAGTTCCATAATTTCGGACACCTGCCTGAGGTTGTATTCCACACATAAGTGCAACAATCTCCCATCCTTGGTCTTTAAGTCTGTAAAATATCATTGGAAACTAATGAGAAATGAAAAAAAAAAAGTTATTTTCAGTTATAACGCCTTCGTGATTTTGGTTCACCCTGTATTATTTCTGTTTTTCATATTGATCTGATGCATAGATGCGAAAACGGTAAGCAATAGTGGGAACTCTTTCTTTGAAATTGATTCAAAATCCCAAGAATATGTTTCATTTCATCCACAATCCTCTATTCAGAACGGAAGTTGTAAAAGTGAACCATAACTATAATACCTGGCAGCACTTTTTTTTTTAATTGACTCGGCGTCTCAATAAAATACACTATCTTCCCCTGCATGTCCCTATTAAACAATAAGTAGTAGAAATTTCCTATTATTATTGGTTTTAATGTAGGTCACCATACAACAAGACCGGGAAGAAATACTGTTTAGTGTTTTCTTGGATTCAACGCACCGTCCCAATATGGGTTCCACCTACTCTGTTAACTCTCTAGTTAAAACGGAAGTGCTTGGAATTAACCATTTCCAGTTTCACCACCCATCACCATAGAGCACAAACTGTCACTGGTTACAAAAAGTGGTTCTTTTGGAATAGATTCAACATCCCAAGACTTGGTTTATTTCCCCCGTTGACTCTGTATTCAAACCAGAAATCTGGTAGAAATTTGCCATTCCTAGTTTCAATGTCAATTGCCATAAATACAGTAATATATAGCGACAAACGTTTTCCCAATCAGCTCAGAGTCTAAAGGAGAGATAGTGTGTTCACTCCAGAGATGGCGTGGGTCAATGGAAACTTGACCCATGACCTACCGAACCGATGACCCACCGTGACCCACTCTGTCCCACCATGACTCACCACCCACCAAAACCCATCTTCAACTCTGACCCATCATCTACTTCCTCCTTTTCACTGACTAGAGAGTTTACACTTGTAATGAAACAAGGCTGTGAAATTATCACTAATCGGAGTTTGAATTTCTACGGTTAATCGCTCAAACACATTTCTATTACAAGTCCGGTACATCTGACCTTTACGATATAAAATGGTAAAGTATTTGTCATCAGTCATATTTCAATGAGTTCCAATTTACTTACTATATATATCTAATCATTTCCTTGTTGAATTACAGATACGTTTCAATGAAAAATAGGATGAAATTTGGAAGTCACGTATCAAGATAAAGTAGGCTAACGTAAAGGGAAAAAATGTAAATTTCGACTGTGGTATTAAGGAATTTTTTGACATGCTGAACATTGAATTTAAAGCTGAGAATATCCGCTTTCCAACGTTGTAGCTTGGGTGGGAGGTAGTTAGAAGTTTTTAAGGCTGTTAAGGCTGTGGAATCAGTAAAAATTGTGAACTTTTTTCCAACCAGATAACGGTAAAATTTTTTTAAGGCATAGTAAACGCCAAAGAATTTCTGCTCATACACCGGAGGTGGGGTTTTGCGCTCGGGGTGTCGACTGGATGCATATATTACAGGATGATACTTTTTCTCACCTATCTTCCTCTGTAAAACACATAACAGCAAAAATGTTTATAACCAAATACCGTTGTAAATATTAATATCCAAAAGTGTCTGAAATTCTTTTTCACTTAGATATACTCATCTCAGATAAGTAAATACGAGGGCAGATCTGAAAGTAACGCATGTTTTTTTTTTTCAAAAAGATTAATATGTACCAAAACCAAACAAAGCACAGATGAACTTAATCTTTGACCTACTTTTCTACACAGTCACCCAGTTTCTCAACACATTTCTCCTAGCGTGGGACCAGTTTCAAGATGCCCTGTTCGTAGAAGTCCGTTTGGTTGGAGTATAGCCATCTACGGACTGCTGATTTCAGTTCCGCATCTGTCACAAAGTGTTGGCCGGCCAGAAATTTCTTCATGAGACCAGAGATGAAAGTCCGACGGTGTCAGGTCCGGACTATACAGAGGATGTTCGGGCACCTCCCATCCATATTTGTTGAGTTTCTCACGGAGAGGAGCAGCAACGTGTAGACGGGCATTGTCATGAAGAAGTTTGACACCGTCAGCATTTACGCTGCGTGGTTTGTCACGAGTGGTCCCGTGTTCAGCAAAGTCCACCAATAACACAGAAATCATATCCCAGAACACTGTCATAAGAACTTTCCTCGCAGATTGAGTCACCTTAAATTGTTTTCGTATTGGGGAACCAGCATATTTCCATTCCATAGAGGCCTGCTCGGTTTCAGGCGTGTAGTGGTACGGCCACGAATCATCACCAGTTACGATTCCTTCCAGAAAGTCATGTCCTACTGTGGCATAATGCGTTATCCAAGCTTGTTATCACTCGCTGATACTTGTGGTTGTCTGACAGTTTCTTAGGCACTCAGCGAGCACTAATTTTACGGAATTGCAACGTGTCATGAACAATGTCGTACACCACACCATAGGAAATGTTGAACTTCTGCGATAAGTTTCGCAGGTGCACAGCACACGCAAAATTACTGTCCTCGATGGCACAGATATTCTGCGGTGTCGAAGCTGTTACCGGCCGCCCGGAGCGTGGCACATCACTAAGGTTCTCACGGCTCTCTTCAAAGAATGCACACCACCTGGAGACATTGCTACGGTCCATACAATCCAAAACGCCACGCGTGTCCCTATGAATTTCATTCGGTGTATGCCCTTTGGCCCAAAAAATCTAACCACACCTCGCTACTCTTCACACGTGGATGACAGTAACTTGCCCACCATTTATGTTTCGTAGTTCACGCTTCTCTCGGTAGAGCTGCACAGGAGAACAAAATAACCTATGTAGCGCAAACTTCAAACTCTCCCGTCGTGCAGTTTTACCATTCCAGCTGCAACACCTGGGGAGAAAAAAAATATTGTGCGTTACTTTCCGATCTGCCCCCGTATAAACAAATGAAAAAGGAAAATGTAGGCCTTGAAAGTAAAACGTAGACAAATTCATAAATGCTCAGAAGATGCTGTCTACAATCCACTGAGCAAAGTGGGTGGTGATGGGTCATAGTCGGTCACGTCCTAGTGACTCAAGACTCTTTGGCCCACTCACAAATCTTGACCCACGAGCTACTGACCCACTTCATCTCTGGTTCACTCGTATCTCTCTACTACTCTCTACGGAAGGTCGTTTACAAACTTCGGAAGGTGATTCCTAAGACCAAAACAAGAGAAAAAGTCCGGTTCCTCGAATACAGCTTCGGTTTCGACAGACAGGGTTGCCAACTTGGAATCCCAAGTCGACTCCTGACAGTTGGAACTAAACACAAACATGTGGACAAATTTTGGAAGGTGATTCCTGATATCAAAACATGAGAAAAAGTCATCTTGTAGTTTCTCGAATTCGGCTTCGTTTGCAAGATACAAAGTGTCCAACTTAGGCTCCAAAAAGTAATGCTGTTCAATGGGAATACACAGAATAAACCATAAATCAGAAGGGAAACATTATGAGAAAAGTTGCTTATCAGAAAGTAAAATGTAGCAATACGCTGAGGATTAGGGGGAAACAAGTGATCCCATCAGGTTGTCAGTGCTGCCATCCTGGTACATCGAGTTTTGTTTGCATATTGTACTGCCATATTATTAGGCATCTAAGTATTCGTTAATGAGTGTATGCAACATATGAAGCAGAGAACACAGTGTTGCCACCTGGAAACATACCACGGCAAACATCAAAAGAGGGAGTACATCGGTAACTCCTATCACTTCGTCTCGGGGAGGTGACAAGAGTTATTTCTACTAACGAGACTTAGATCGTTAGTACGCGGAACGCGGACTTAGAGTCACATCAAACATGGATTAAGTGAATGAGATTGGGACAATTAGATATTAGTTGCAATTTCCCTGTAACTTATTATACCTAAAATAACTGCTAAAGTTTTGTAAAAGGAAGTGTATTGAGTTTCATTTGTCTATTATTGGATTAACTTCTGGTATTTAATTCTCTTAGTACTTGTTTATTTGCCTCCAAGATTATGGTCTATTATGTCTAGCTCTAAAGCTAGTGCTGGACGCCCCCATTCTATTTAGCTTAATTAGTCTTGTACCTTAAGCTCTACTATCTGCTGCTTTATCTACTCCATATCCTAATGCATGCAGTCTTGTTACAATAGAGAGACAATTTTAAGGACAAGTGAACTTTGTGGTGGACAAACACCGTGTGCGTCGGTTTCCTCGGGGTTCTCCCGTTTCTTCCCACTTAATTCATTGCACCACTTTCATTCATTTCTCATCATCACGGTCTCCTTTAGCCTAGCCGTCATCAATGTGGGACTTAAAACTCAACAATTTCATTTCATTTCAATTTTAAGAACACTTCGTTTTAAATTACATACGATCGTTTTCATAATAAGCGATGATATACTTTTGTGTGATAATGTAGAAAATTGATATCCATGAATTCCTTCATATTATAGAATAGTTGACTCATTTCATCGTATCCTCGTCGCCAAAAGTGCCTTTACATCGCCGTGACAGGTATGTGACCGCGCAGTACTCTAAGGAAGGGATGGTTGTATACAAAATTGTGAGTAATTTTGAAGAGTTTTTATTTTGACTAGGGAAATAACGTAAGTATAGTGAGTAAAGGCATAGATTTGAAGCATCAACGCACTGTCATCTCTGAAAAGATTCGTATTCTCAGTTTTTCAATTTACTGTCTTATATGTTAAGTTAATAACTGCTAACAACAACTACTAGCGCTTTTCACTCTTCAGGACTTTACTACAACATGTTCGCAGGGCACTTTTCTAAGTCCTAAATGTGTGCGTGAATTATTTCATTCCCCTCACTGTAATTATTTGAGAATGGAAACTGATTACGCTGAACGTGAATATGTTTCGCTGACGTAAAGCAAGGACCGTAATAAATGTAGAAAGGGTTCTTATTATTATACAAAACACAGAAGTATTTATTCCGTACATAGAACAATATAATACAGTAAGTAAGAAACATCATAATTACTAACGCCCGCTGGATTTTTTCCAACGGGGGGGGGGCAAAATACTGATATAGAGTTTTTCGTTTTATTGTCCTATATATGTTAAGTTAAAATTCATAATATTAATATTGATAGCGTATCTTTCGCCGCTGTAGCCTATTAGTCAGAACATTCATCTCCAGACATGATGTCGAGAGAATACAAAGAAAGAGATATGAACAATGGCGTAAATAATTTTACTGCACCCTGGATCTATCGATCATTGATTTACTCATACTCCCCCAGGCCCCCTACCCAAGTATTTCAGCTGCTGCCTTACATATATGGTTCCATGTCAGAAAGGCAGACAAAAGGGCAAACACCGAAAGGCCAGAGTCAAAACGGCCCGCGACAAAAGGACCTGCTACAATAGGCTCAGACCAAAAATGCCCCGCGTCAAAAGTGCCCGGGTGAAAAGGTCTCCGCAACAAAAGGACCCGAGTCAGCCCTGCATCAAAAGGCACCGAGTTAAAAGGTTTCCTCAGCAAAAGAGCTCGAGTAAAACGGGCCCGAATCAAAACGCCCCTCATAAAAAGGGCTCGGACCAAAAGGGTCCCACAACAAAAGGACCCGAGTCAAAAGGTCCTGTATCAAACGGGCCCGGGTCTAAAATGGGCGTCACTACAAAAGAGACCGAGTCAAACGGCCCCGCATCAAAAGGGCCCGGTTCAAAAGGTCTCCGCAAAAAAGGGCCCGAGTCAAAACACATTTCATCAAAAGAACCCGGGTCAAAAGGGTCCCACGGCAAAACGGCTCGAGTCGGAAGGAACCTGCGTCAAATGGGCCGGGATCAAAATTGGCCCCACTAAAAACGGCCTGATTCAAACGGTCCCGTGTCAAAAGGGCCAGGGTCAAAATAATCCCGAGACAAATGGGCCCTGCGTCAGACGGGCCCTGGTCAAAATTGCCCCGCTACAAAAAACCCGCGACAAAAGGGCTCGGGTCAAACGTCTCAGCAACAAAAGGGCAGGAGTCAAAAGGGCTCGGGTCAAATATCTCAGCAACAAAAGGGCAGGAGTCAAAAGGGCCCGAATCAAAATGACCCTACACAAAAGAGTCGGGTCAAAAGAGTCTCACGACAAAAGAGCCCGAGTCAAAAGGGACCTGCCTCAAACGAGCCCGGGTCAAAAGGGGTACCGCTACAAAAGGGCCTGAGTCAAAACGGCCCCGCGTCAAAAGATCCCGGGTCAAATGATCTCGGCAACGAAAGGGCCTGAGTCAAAAGGGCCCGAATCAAAACGTCCTTCATAAAAAGGGATCGGGTTAGAATGGTCCCACGACAAAAGGACCCGAGTCAAATGGTCGTGCGTCAAACAGACCCGTGTTGAAAAGGGTCCCGCTACAAAAGGGCACGAGTCAAACGATCCTGCGTCAAATAGGCCGGGTTAAATGTCTTCGCAACGAAAGGGCCGGAGTCAAAAGGCTCGAAGTCAAAAGTCCCGAATCAAAAGGCCCCTCATCAAAAGAGCCCGGGTGAAGAGAGTATCACGACAAAAGGTCCCGAATCGCAAGGGCTCTGCGTAAAACGGGCCCGGGTGAAATGGGGCTTCACTACAAAAGGCCTAAGTCAAACGGCCCCGTGTCAAAAGGGCCTGGGCCAAAAGTCTACGCAACAAAACGGCCCGAGTCAAAAGGGGCCGAATCAAAACGCCCCTCATCAAAAGGGCATGGGTCAAAAGAGTACCACAACAAAATGGTCCGAGTCAAAAGGGCCCTGCGTCAAACGGACCCGGGTCAAAAGTGGTCCCGCAACAAAATGTCCGAGTCAAAACAACCCCACGTCGAAAGGGCCCAGGTAAACGGTCTCCGCGATAAAATGACCCGTCATAAGGGCGCTGCGTGAAAAAAGCCTGGGTCAACAGGTTTCTGCGACAAAATGGCCCAAGTCAACAGGGAACTACGTCAAACGGAAACTGGTCAAAGGGGCACGGCTACAAAAGAGCAAGGATTAAAACGGCCAGGCGTCAGCTGGGCCTGAGTGAAAAGGGCCTCGCGTCAAAATGGCACAACTCAGAAAGGTCCTGCGTCAAAAGGGCCCGGTAAATACGGTTTCAGGGGTAAAAAGCTTTAGATCAACGCAAGATTGGAGATCAGGTATGCACAAGGGGTTTGTGTCCTCTTAGTAAATTGAAGTGTTTGTGCAAAAGAAAGAAATATATCTGTGGTTGTTAGTAACAAACAGAAAATTTGAATGGTGATATTAGTTTTCTTTGCTTGTTGATTGGTTTGCAACAATCGCTTTCGTTTAAGTCGTTCTCCATGAAAGTTTGCTTGCACTCCCGTCATAGGCGGACTGGGTGTAGTAGGGCCTAGGCCGCGGTTACCACGGAGGACCCTGAGACTATAACACCAATTTCTAAAATATCGTACAGTGGCGCAACCAGCTATGAGCTCGGGGGCTCTTGCCTCCCCGAAACAAACCTGGTCTATCTTATAGAGCCGAGCTGCAAATTTTGGTGAAATTTCAAAATAGATCAATGCATAAATGAATATTGAATTAAGTCAAAGCACTGTCGAAAGAGAAATACACACAGAAAATTCCTACATTAATTTCTTAAAGTAATAATGTTAGTAAAGAGTGCGTCATTTTATGCAAAAATAAAGATGTACATAATAATAATTATAGTCCAAATTTTAAAACTTGTAACCGTTAATAATAGGGAATTAGTGAATCGGAATTTTCATTTAAAGGTTTTTTAGCATGTTAATAATAAGGATTACTAAATTGCTTGTAATGAGGAGAATTCAAACTTTGAATTTTGTCCATATCAAATGGTGCAGCCCGTCGTTTGCGGATTACTCTATTGGATATTCTCCCGAAATAAAATCCTGGTTGCGCCACTGCGTACAATGAACATATGCGATGAGCCATCGCGTTATGTAGTTGTAAATTCCTTGTTACATTAGTTTTTGCAAGCTATGGTTTTTTATTGGTCATTGGAAATTTGATATCATAGCAAGCACAGGATTTCCAGAAACAAACTTTCAAGAGAATATTTTATAATTATTACTGTATTGCCACACGGGGTGTCTAAAAAGTCTCTTGACTTAGGATAACTGTTATTATCAGAGTAACAACAAAATGTAAGAGGAGTAACCGTCTTCAAATAAAGTTTTTAATAGAGAGTAACTTCATTCATTTATGTTGTGGGTGCAGGTAAATGTTAACGTTGCATTTTCATGTAACATTATGCTCATATAGAGCGTCCGATTTAAAAAAATTTTTCACTTTAGATTGAAAACATTATATTTGGAGACGGTTTCCCCTCCTACATTTTGTTGTAACTTTGATAATAAGAGAGATACGTATGTCATGGGACTTTTGAGACACTCTTTATAGTAGCTGAAACACTAAACAAATAATAGCCAATAGCTTTTTACTATGGAAAGAACAGAACAGCTTACTGAAAATTGTAACAAACAACTAATAATAACTTTTGACTCTCGAATGAACACGACGTTTTACTGAAAATCAAAAACACTGGTGAACCACTAAACAGCTAATAATTTTAAAACGTTAAAATTCTTTTCAGTTCAGATTATGAATGGCAGAGTTCCTGAATAACTTTCTTCACAGACACTAAATTTGACATCTCTTTCCAGTTTCATTAGTAAAAATGTGTCCAAAATGTCTTCACACACATTAGCTCTGAGATTTGTTTACTCTCTAACTTTAACTTTGAGAAGCACCTTTCACATGTCACTTGTGTGCATAGTAGAGACAACGCATGTTTGTATGCAATGTATAAATTACTAAAACAACTAGACTGACAGAAATTGGTACAGAATTTTCCCTGCACATGACAAACAATTTTTACACAAGGTGTTTGCAGCATAATTATCACTCTTGCCGTGAATCCCTTCCAAGATGTTCCATCTCCCATAGCATGCTCAGATGCATAATCAACATCTTCTTCTAAGAATTTAGGGGCATCATTCTCTTCAGGATCATCAAAAACCAGAACGTTATGTGACAGACACGACAAAAACTGTGTGGCAAAGGTGACATTAATTTCCGAATTGCCACTGAAATTGTCTTCCAGCAGTGTATGTTGTTATTTTTCCGGTTTGTGGAGAACAACAAAAATTTGAAAAGAAACTAATAAAAGAATTTATTAAAAAGTGAGGTGATTAGAAAAAAAGACTTTATTTAAAAAAAAGAAAAGTAACAAGAAAAGAAAAGAATGAAAATTTGTTGGTTTATTGTATTGTATTAGATACCTGTATTTTAAAAAAAATGTTTTGTTTTGTTCTTTTTTCCTCTTGTTGTGTTCTAAAATCAACGAGCGAAAGAATTCAAGGTCTCCTGCTCTGAGTGCGCAGCCATGAGCCGTGTGACGTATTACGCAGTGCCTCTTGTTTTCGTGGCTGGCGGCTAGCGGTTGCTTCCTCGAGTTGAAGCATTGGATTGAGACAGTAAAGATCGAATTGAAGAAATGGGAAATGGAGTACTGAAATTTCGTTGTCAACGGCTGGTTTAAGCGTATTATTTCCGAAGTATTATTTTCACTTGTTCATTTTTCCATCAAGTCTGGAGTAATTCAAGGCGATTATAGGAGCTGGTTTGATATTACTCTGCCTTTTGAAGGATTTTTCCTGGAAATTTCCATTTTTGGTTGAAAACTTGGGTTGATGCCGTTTAAGCCGAGGTTGGATGAGTGGAGCAGGGGTTGCTGTTAATTTAGCCCAGCTGTGAATTTCTTTCGTGAGTACCTTTTTTGTTTTGTTTGTGGGTTCTTTTCGATTGATTTCCAATTCAATTTGTTAGTGAATTTGTCCATAGGATTTGACGTAGGTTGTCGAGAATTTTTAGATGGTTATATTAATCATCTTTTGGTATTTTGCTGGTTAATTCCCTTTTTGCTATTAATCTATATAATTTGTCAAGCTTAACTCTTCAAAATTGAAGCCATCTTTTGTAGGGCCATTAGATCCTGTGGGTAACGGATCCGTTCGATAATTTAATTATTAGAATGATGAAACTTTGTTCGGAGGATTGTTAATTGCGTAATTTTACGGGATAATGATCGGAAAGAATATTGGTTGCATACTGAGAGCAGAAAGATCAGTACTCTATTTTAAAGAATTAAAGTAAATTAGGTCTTGAGTAAAATCTTGATTTGCTTTGATAAAGACGATTGGTGTATGATAAATTAATTGAAACTTTGAAGTAAGCTGAATGTTGAATTTATTTAACTCTGGTTATCAGAACTTTATAGTAATTTTACCATTCGTGTTTGCATTAATTATTGTTGTTGTTAACGTTATATTATCAGTATTGTATTTCAGAAACTTTTCATTACTATACATTTGTTAAATAAATTGTATTCTAATAGAAATTATTAGCCTTTCTAATTTTGATATATTGAAAGTCGTTTTCTGGAATTTAGAATTAGTGGATTAGAATAAGACTATTTACTCAGTTTAATTGTATGATCTTCAAGGCATCTTTACTAATTGCGCCCTGCAATACCGGATTTTCAACGACGGGATTATTTTTTTATTTTTGGAAGTTAAATTCCGATGGTTTGACTAACGGCTATAAGGAGCGCTACAAGATCCAATGCTTCAACTCCAATAACCTATTATATCCGTTGTTTTCAAGTTAG
Organism: Thermobia domestica; assembly: GCF_964235325.1. Classification (NCBI taxonomy): domain Eukaryota; kingdom Metazoa; phylum Arthropoda; class Insecta; order Zygentoma; family Lepismatidae; genus Thermobia; species Thermobia domestica. The sequence continues at coordinate 145,540,849 of NC_137470.1, read as the reverse complement.
TAGTACTTGAAAAGTAGGTTTGTATTAAGTAATTGGATGCTAAACGAGGTCAGTAAATTAAAATCAATTAAAAATTAATTTTACTCAAACCTTTATGGTGTTTATTGAATTAACACTAGGTTTTCGGTGGTCACTTGTTGCCGTTTGACTGCGAGTCGTGAGGAGTTTTTAATTGCTGTAGGCAGAGTTATTGTAATTGTTATTAATTTCAAACAGTGGTTCTCTACGAGAAATATAGTGTATTGTAGTTGGTTTTTGCTTAGAATTTTTGTAGTTAGTGTAGTTAGGAATTCTTAATTAATTAGTTTCTTATGTATGTTTGTATAATATTAACTGTGTTACTTATGTCTTTCGATAATGATGTTTATATTAAAATACCTGAAGAAAATTTAAGCAAAAACTTAATAACGTTAAATCAAACCGGATTAGTTGACAGCAATAGAAGTTTGATGAATATGAGTTTAACGACTCCAAATCGTGATTATTGTTGTTTGTTAATCGAAATAACTTTAGCTCAGAAAGTGATAGGGATTCCTGGAATGAGTCTGGATTAGGATTTAATTATTATTCAAATATTAGTAGTTCGAGTTTAGGGAGTCCTCCAGTAAATAATATTAGCAGGATGGCTCAACCTCCTACCCCAATTAATAGTTTGTTTAATGGAATCAGTTTCGAACCCGGGATGCCTTCAAAGAGAGGGGTTTTAAGGACGAATATCTTAGAGCCAAGAGAGCCTGCGGGATTAAATTCTCAGGCGGGTATCGCAATTATCCTATGAGAAACATTTCGGGAGTAGAATGTTTGGAAAATAATGTACCGTCTAGACAAGTTGGTTTTGACCTGTCAAATGTTAGTAATACTCAGGGTGCGAGTCCATCAAAGGTTGCAAACTATAAGAGAATAGGAAATTATTATAAACGAGTAGCTGCAATATGGAATTCTACTGCAGTTGGAAATTGTCGTTTGGGATTAATCGGAAATGTAGGTGAAAGATCTCGAGGTGAGGGTAGTCTAACTAGGAAAGACCAATCGACCTCCAATGAATATTTTCCCCGAATTTTTCCGAAACATTTGTGTGATCAATTCCTTTTTACTAAAATAACTGAGCTGTTAGATTCTAAATTTTAAAAAAATAAAAATATAGACGGCAAGAACAGTTTAATAGTTTTTGAAATTTTGTTGGCTCTTGAAGAATTTAATGAAAACTCGAATTATTCAATGAGTTTAGTGTATTGTTCCCTATTAAGTAAATGTGAGGGAGAATTTTTGATTGAAGTTCAGCGGGCTATTCAACTAAACACACCTTGGGAGTTTTTTAGAGCTAGGGTTTTTGATAAATTTGTTTCAAAAACAGTTAAACATTCTTTGATTGCTTATAGATTATTTAGAAAACAGAATAAATGAGGCGGTTGAATACTTTGTTAATGATATTTACTTCACTTCGTTACTTTTGGATTGTAATCGTAAAGAGTTACAACATATATTATTATTATTCTTGATGGGATGAATCCAGCTGTCACATTTAAAATGTTAAAATCTTATATTCCTGGAAGAATTATAGAACTTAGTGAGCGAGTTGAAGAATATTCGAAAAAATTTCGAAATCAACTTGCATATAATAGGAAATTAGGAATAAAACCAATGTGTTTAATGCTGGTTTAGCTTCAGCGGCTCAATTGAAAACTGTAACGGGGACATTTCACGGAAAGAAATTAGAAAATAATGTAAAGGGTAATTATTATTCTGAAAGGAAAGAATCGGATTCACTGATGAAATCCGATACTCGGGATGGTATTTTTAATCGATCGGGAGTAGTTCCGGCACAGATTGATAATGTGGTGGCAACCTTCGTTAAGGCTATAATTAATAGTAAACTCGTTAATATTTGCATTAATAGTGGATCTTGATATAATCTTTTTACCAAAGGATAAGTCGAACGTTGTGGGTTGGCGCACTATCGTGTAGAAACCAAATCATTGAATATTCGTGCACCTCTTGGATTGATTTACATAAGTGAAAGTGAAATAACTTACCATTAATTTATCAGGATGGTTTGAGCGTGTAAAACTTTTAGTGGTTTCGGAGTTACCATGTGAATGCTTACTGGGAACATCATTTTTGAAAAATACTTCGTCATTAGTTGATTTTGCTAAAAAGAGATTGCTATTACGCAATGGTAGGAAATAAGTTCTTTTACAATTTAGTGACTTTGGTGATTTTATTTTAAACAAAATCAAAGATCTTCGTCAACCACTACGGGATTTGTATCAGGACATATTGCCGACCATCGAGAGAAGATTGAAGGAAATGGTGTAAATGATACGAGGAAAAATATTTTGTTATTCTTTCGAGACACTTCTGGCGTAAAAAGGATTACACCAGAAAGTTGTGCAGGCCATTTCGACAATTTCAATGAATTGTCTGAAGAATTTAGTTTGAATTTAAAACCAGTTAACACGAAATGTAAGATTGGTGTTCAGTGCAAGATCGAATTAGCGGAAATTGAACGACAACTTTTGGAAATTACTGTGCCATCTCAAGATCAGTTAAGAGGACTTAGACAAATCTTCGAGTGTAAGGATCATGTAGGTGTACCCAAGATTTCAGAGGGTACTAAAGAGCTGTGTCATTTAGAAAATCCGAGTTTTTCTTCTGCTGATCCAAGAACCTTTTGGGTACAAGGTAGTGCGAGTGCAATGTCATCTAATGGAAATGAGAAAGATCGACCAGTAGTTAATCCAGTGGTTGATATGGGATATTGGTTGATGATAGGCCAGATATTAGTTCAAATGCGAAGGTTGATGAAAAAGAACTTGTCTCATTTCATGAGAATTCTATTATAGAAGAAGATTGTGTTAAGACATGGAATAAGAAAAAATGAGAAAAAAGAAGAAAAAGAAGTTAAAGCAGGAAATAAAGGAAGGTGGTTCGAAAATGATGGAATGTATTGCGGCGGTCCAGAAGGATGTAGTTGATAGTGACTCTACTACTTCAGACATTGATTTAGAACAATCAAAGAACTTTCGGGATTTAATAAAGAAAAATGAGAAACAGTTTTTAGTTCTGGATAATAATGAGGTTTCGAAAGTTGGTTCCGAGGATAATAATAATAGTAATTTAGGGAATTCGCATGATTTGGATTGTTGCGATGATCCAGAAATTTTGGAGTTTGTCAGTGAATTGCGTTCGAGCTTTTCAGATGTTATTAATGATAAAATCGGTTGTATTAAAAACTTTGAAGCCAAATTATATCTCAAAGATAAAAACCTTTCAAAGAATCACCTTTTCCGGTTGCCAAAAATAAGGAAAAAATTTTATATGATTGTATAGAAGATCTTGTATCACAAGGTATTCTAGTAGAAGTGGATCACTCAAATTATGGTAGCAGCTGTTTCCTTGTAAGAAATAAGAATGGTACGCATCGGATTGTAGGGAATTTTTGTAATGCCAACAAGCTGATATGTGACGATGTGTTTTCTTCGTCTAATTTGGAGGAATGCTTGGCTAGTCTAGCGGGGAAGCGTTGGTTTTCATCGATTGACTGGACCAAAGCATACTTTCAAATCCCCCTTCATTAAAGCTCTAGAGAGATCACTACGATTGTTACTCCTCGTGGAAGTTATCAATATACTGGAGTACCAGTTGGTATAAAAACTGGTAGTTGTATTTTGGCTCGAGCAATAGAGAAAATATTGAGTGATTTGAAAGATCAAGGCGTAAGGATTTATTTTGATGATCTCCTAGTAACGACAGATACCGTGGAAGAACATAAAAGGGTAATTAAATTAGCACTAGAAAGATTAAGGAAACATGGAGTTACTATTTCACCAGATAAAAGTTTTCTCTTTAGGAAAAAGATTAAATATCTGGGATTTATAGCAGATGGGGAAACTATTGAGCTCGATCCATCTAGAATTACAGCAATTAAGAATATCCCTCCTCCTCGTAATAGACGTGGGGTTCAAAAAATTTGTGGTCTTTTTCATATTATACGAGGTTTGCTAGTTGGTTGCAAGAAATGATGGCACCCATTAGTGAATTGATATCGCCTAAAAAACCTTTTGTTTGGATACATGGACACCAGAAAACATTGAATAAATTGAAGGAGTTATTGATTGAAAATATTGTATTGAAGACTCCTGATCTGTCGAAGAAGTTTTGTCCATATTGATGGGTCAGGGAAAGCTATCGGCGGCCTATTGTCACAATTAGATAAGCATAATAACTTGATCCCAATAGCGTTCTATAGTAAAATATTAACGGAAGCGGACCGTCATAGAAGTATCTATGAAATAAAATTTATTAGTTTGGTAAAAACGATTTATAGATTCCGCCACTATCTTGTCAATGACTTCGTGATGTTTATAGATAATAAGGTTCTTTCTTGGATACTTGGAAATTCTAAGAGACTCCTTAAATATGGACCTTTGGTTGAAACTCTTTGTCAATTTAGTTTCACGGTCAAACATCTTAGATCCCATGAAAACATAGTTGCAGATTTTTAACACGTTGCTATGATCCCTATGAGTTTGTGCAAGTAGACGGTCCAGTTGGTCTTGCTGTTATGAGAAAAAATTAAAAATAGCAAATAGTTGGAATCTTTCTCTCGTGAAGGAGCCAATTGAGGTTTTGCTGGGAGAAGATGAAGAATTAAGAAATATTATGAAAAGAATTCATAGGAAGAGAACGTTAGAAACTATATTATGATTAAAGGAATATTAATGAAGAAAAGTAAAGATTTAACCTTTCCGTATAAGATAATAATACCTCAAAATTTTCGGAAATTGATCATTGGATATTTTCATGACCCACATTTGACCGGGAGACACTCAGGGGTTTTCCGGACGCTATAATAGGTGATGCGACGTTATACATGGGATACTGTAGTGGAAGATGTGAAAGAATACGTTAGAACTTGTCCTAAATGTCAGCTAGTAAAAGATAATAATCAAAAGAAAATGGAACCTTTAATTTCTAAATTTGCAATGAGAGTCTTTGAAAACATAATGATAGATGTAATTGGTCCTCTCCCTCCTTCCAATGGATATAGTTTTATCCTAATTAAAGTGGATAATGCTTCTCGTTATGTTTTCCTTGAGAAATAAGGAAATTAAGTTCTCAATCAATGAGTAATCACCTTCTTGAAGTTTTGAGTAGACTTGGCCTCCCAGAGTCAATTTCTACTGATAATGCTTCCGTCTTTGTATCAAACTATTTTATGACATTCATTTTTGCCTTGGGTATCGAGCATATAAGAATAAGCCCGTACCATGCTGAGGCAATTATTTCGGAGAGATTCGTGAAAACTTTAAAATATTCTCTTCGTGCTTATTGTTCAGATAAGCAATCCAACTGGTCGCGATTTATTCCCGAGTTACAGTTCACTCTTAACCTGTGTGAACATTCTGGGTTAAAGTCTATACTATGCGAGCTATTTTATGGACGTCCAATTAACGCCTCGCTTTAATCTCGATGGAAGATTAATAATCCAGAAATTACGAACTTTAATAATACCGAAATTTGGAATCTAGCTCTTGTCAGTGTGGAGAAGTCTTGGATGAATAGAAGGAAATTATTTTCTAAAATAAGAGGTCCAGTTGTGGTAAATTTGATGATCAGATTTTGATAAAATCTCACATTAAATCTTCTTTGGCTGAGAAGGTGGCGAAGTCATTGAGCATGAAGTAGGAAGGACCGTTTATTATTAGCAAATTTTTAACTCCAAACACTGTATTGGTCTCTGATTTGGAAAATTCGAGGGACTCCTTCAGAAGAGTTCATGTTTCCGAAATTAAGAAATATTTTTCTAGAAGAAACGAAAAGGTTGGTAACAACTGACTTCCTGAAGGCTATTGGTTTGTAGTAGAAACATTGTGAAGTAAGCTAAATTAATTATTATGCTTGGATAATAACGGATATTAAAGTATATTGGTATAATTTGCGAAGTTCTTTGTAAAAATTTTTAATGTGTTTGAAATTTTAATTTAAAATTTGGGAAAATAAGATTAAATGTAAAGTTCAAAAAATTTTAAATTGTTTTGCGCAAAAGAATAAAGAAAATTTAGATGAAATTTCAAGCTAATGGAAAGAATTAAAAGAATTTTAAAGTTTTAGAGAGTTGACTTTTAGAGTGTCAAATATTTTAAGTGGTTATATTTAAATCCATTTGTTAAGAAGTAAAAAAATTTAGAAGACTGGAAAAAATGAAATTGAAATATTGCACATATATCTCGAATAATCATTAATGCGTCTTTATATTATACTTTTCTTATGAGTTTTACAGCTTACCTTTTCCCAGTCCAAGTTTGAGACAGAAAAATTCTGCAGGAATTTTTCCATCAAGGGTGGTATATCTGTGGCGAAGGTGACATTAATTTCCGAATCGCCACTGAAATTCTCTTCCAGCAGTGTATCTTGTTATTTTCCCGAGGACAAGTGGTTTGTGGAGAACAACAAAAATTTGAAAAGAAACTAATAAAAGAATTTATTAAAAAGTGAGGTGATTAGAAAAAAATGACTTTATTTTAAAAAAAAGTAACAAGAAAAGAAAAGAATGAAAATTTGTTGGTTTATTGTATTGTATTAGATAACTGTAATTAAAAATGTTTTGTTTTGTTCTTCTTTTCCTCTTGTTGTGTTCTAAAATCAACGAGCGAAAAAAATTAAGATCTTCTGCTCTGAGTGGGCAGCAATGAGCCGCGTGACGTATTACGCAGTGCCTGTTGTTTTCGTGGCTAGCGGCTAGCGGTTGCTTCCTCGAGTTGAAGCATTGGGTTGAGACAGTAAAGATCGAATTGAAGAAATGGGAAATGGAGTACTGAAATTTCGTTGTCAACGGCTGGTTTAAGCGTATTATTTCCGAAGTATTATTTTCACTTGTTCATTTTTCCATCAAGTCTAGAGTAGTTCATAGTGATTATAGAAGTTGGTTTGATATTACTCTGCCTTTTGAAGGATTTTTCCTGGAAATTTCCATTTTTGGTTGAAAACTTGGGTTGATGCCGTTTAAGCCGAGGTTGGATGAGTGGAGCAGGGGTTGCTGTTAATTTAGCCCAGCTGTGAATTTCTTTCGTGAGTACCTTTTTTGTTTTGTTTGTGGGTTCTTTACGATTGATTTCCAATTCAATTTGTTAGTGAATTTGTCCATAGGATTTGACGTAGGTTGTCGAGAATTTTTAGATGGTTATATTAATCATCTTTTGGTATTTTGCTGGTTAATTCCCTTTTTGCTATTAATCTATATAATTTGTCAAGCTTAACTCTTCAAAATTGAAGCCATCTTTTGTAGGGCCATTAGATCCTGTGGGTAACGGATCCGTTCGATAATTTAATTATTAGAATGATGAAACTTTGTTCGGAGGATTGTTAATTGCGTAATTTTACGGGATAATTGATCGGAAAAAATATTGGTTGCATACTGAGAGCAGAAAGATCAGTACTCTATTTTAAAGAATTAAAGTAAATTAGGTCTTGAGTAAAATCTTGATTTGCTTTGATAAAGACGATTGGGATATGATAAATTAAATGAAACTTTGAAGTAAACTGAATGTTGAATTTATTTAACTCTGGTTATCAGAACTTTATAGTAATTTTACCATTCGTGTTTGCATTAATTATTGTTGTTGTTAACGTTATATTATCAGTATTGTATTTCAGAAACTTTTCATTACTATACATTTGTTAAATAAATTGTGTTCTAATAGAAATTATTAGCCTTTCTAATTTTGATATATTGAAAGTCGTTTTCTGGAATTTAGAATTAGTGGATTAGAATAAGACTATTTACTCAGTTTAATTGTATGATCTTCAAGGCATCTTTACTAATTGCGTCCTGCAATACCGGATTTTCAATGACGGGATTTTTTTTTATTTTTGGAAGTTAAATTCCGATGATTTGACTAACGGCTGTAAGGAGCGCTACAACTGCTGGAGCTCTTTGTATATTTCCTCCTGTTTTATATTTATTTTTTTCGCAAGAACTCTGAAAGCTCCTGCAGACACACCATTCATCCCGATTTTCGAAAAGTGCTTGGCATCCAGCATTTGTAGTTCATTTGGCTGCTGAAATCTATCACTGACACATGTAACAGCTGTATTCAGAATCTTCGTTGAATTTTTTTTATTCTGAATAAATCATTTTCACTTATATTTAAGTTCTTTCCCAGTTCAACTGCCGCAATCTTTCCTGATATTTTCTTCTTCTTTGAGATTCTTCTGGGCGGAAAGTCTTTTTCCATTGCTATCTCTACACCAGATTGCACGAGCTGTTGTTTTTTCACACAAAATATTTTTGTATTTTTGTAAAGCTTAAACAGACATCTTTTGCCTCTATTTTCTTCTTAAGCTGCTGCTGCAAATTGTCTACAAGTCTCCAAGTTGTACGATAGTCCAATCCGTGAAACTGCATGTATTTTGAGACAGGCTGTTTCTGTAAACAAGTTCTGAAACACACAGCACACCATTACAGTGTTAAATTCTGTCAATTTATTCAGCAAAGTTTAGCTTGAAATTTCGATTTCGCATTAAAATTCCTGTCCTGTACATCATCATTGAGGAACATTAAAAATGAAAGAAATATTGATGATGATAGACAGTCGTCTCGTCTTGGCTTCATGTTTCGTAGTGAAACTCGTTAGTGTCGACTACCGCATTCAGTGCCCTGTTTTTGCTCCACAATCGTGTTGTACCATCTTCTTGAACTTTTCATGTCCCTTGTTTGTCGTAGTTTGTCATGTCCCTCGTGGCTTGCATCAATCATTTTCTTCCAAACATTCTTTCTTTTGTAGTATTCAGACAGAACACGGCACTGGTTTCAACCACACCAAATAAATTTGCAGCTTCAGGGATCTACTCAGTCAAATTTGTCATAACCAAATTAAGAGCATGAGCAATGCATTGGGTGTAAATGATTTCAGGATTATCCTTCTCCAGTAATGCTTTAACTCCTTTATATCATCCACTCAAGTTAGCAGCTCCATCAAAAGAGCAACTTACAATATCAGACATCAAAACGTTGTTGGCACAAAGTATTCTTTTGTTTTCATTTTAAGTTACTTGTCTTATAGTGTCACTCTTTACGACAACTGCTAACAGCCGACCAAATACTTGACCACTTATAACGCAGAGAATTACTAGCTCAGCTGATTCAGCATTGAAACATCTTAAATAGAATCAACCATTACGCTGAAAATGCCCGCTTTCTTGGCGTCTTCCACTGTTTTCTCCTGCAATTTTGTAAACGTTTTTGATAGAAAATAATTTTTTAAATATGCACTGGTTTTCCATTTTTGAGTTATCAAATATAGACCTACAAGATGTATTAACATCCATAAAGGACCAATCAGCCTGTGGTTAAATATGGACCCAGCTACAAACCAGACCCCAGTCTTCAACGATGAAAGGGCCCCAATTGCCCAACATAATGAAAAAAGTTCCAGGTCCCAACAGCTCAACATGATGAAAGTGCCTAGGAGCCCAACTGCTCAATGAAATGAAAGGTCCCCAACTGCCCAATATAATGAATAAAGGACTCAGGGCCGCAACTGCTCAATGTAATGAAAGAAGGCCCAACTGTCCAATATATTGAAAGAAGGGTCCAAGGCCCCAGGTACAAACTAAATCACAGTTTCTGATAATAAAAGACCATAGTGAGAGACGGACCTAGCCACAAATCCAGTAACAAAAGGACCCTATTGAAAAAGATAACTTACTGATTGATGAAAGGATGGAAGAGGAGTGTGTGTTGGCAGCATAATAACAGTGATCTACCGAATTATTTAGCTTTCTTCTGTTTTAGATTTTCTCTCTTTCTCTCTTTATTGTTTCATAATTTTTTTCTGAGAGGGCCTAGGCCGCGATTCCGGCCTAACGACTCTGGCCAGTTTGCACCTGACTCCCGTCTTTCTGAGTTTTAGTTCTCGTGACATGGCCCAATCAAACTTTATCTATTGCTGATTTTCCCATTACTTGTAAAATTCCATTTCTACCCCTGGATCAAAGTATAGTATGAAAAATATTCTGTGGAAAAGATTAGTTTAATTTTACTGTGAGAATACATATGTGGATCTGTATTCTCACAGGGTTAGTGAAAAGTATTGGGACAGAACAATAATAGCGACATGCGCGGACGGAGGAAAAATAAATGTTACAAATGGTATTGTTGCAAAACCTGTATTGATTTGGAGGTGGTCACCATAGAAGGCATCTTGAATTCCACCATATTGCATATAACACAATATTGTTTTAAATGAAAAGGTTATAATTTTATACTTCAACTTAGGCTTGAATATTCCCACAAATGAGAATGTGAACTCATTTATTACACATCATTTGTTTGAGACAGAGTGTGCTATGTTTGACATATGTATCTAATAGAAAAATGTATCATGATAGGACAGTAATAAAGAGATGCATAGACGGAGGAAAAGCAAATGTTACAATTTGGCATTGGTGTAGAAACTGCGTTAAATGATTTGGTATACATCATAGTAGCCATCTTATGTTCCACATATTGTATACCACACAATATTTTTAAATAAAAAGAGGTATCTTTGGAGTTTTGATTTTGAGTTTAACGCAGTGGCAAGGCCTGAGGGGAGACAGAGTAGATAGCGTCTACCCTTTAGAATGTTATATGCGTTAAGCCTGAATTACTAACTTAAAATTTTGCAATTTAGATTCTGAACTTAAAATTTCCTATAATTTATTTTGAGCTTTTTTAAATGCTTCCGTATGAAAGACAGAAAGCAATGAATCTCGCGAAACCTTGAACATTATTCCTATAGAAGCGTAGGAGAAACAAACAGCCACGTGAGAAGTTAAAGTCCAAGGACTCGTGCTATGTTGTAGTACTTGCGAAAAGAGAGTTGCTGTTCTGTCTACGTTTACAGGGCTGCCTATCTTCATTTTAAGCTGGATTTGTAACTGACGGAAACAGACCACTATTTCTTCTTATTTGTTTTTATTTTAAACCATCTTTCGAGCTCCCTCTATAAAATGTTAAATTGTTGTAACGTACCCTTGAAGAACATTAGTATATATATATATATATATATATATATATATATATATATATATATATATATATATATATATATTGTCCCTATATGTCTCCAACATCAGAATAAAAAAAGGAGACTCCCTAACGAAAAGTTTAGATGTATTGTCAATTCTATTCCTTTTATGTTTTTCGCGAGAGTGACAAGTACTTTTACATGTCCCGGTAAATGCCCCCCCCCCTGGCTCGAATTTGGAAAAGAGAAACCTTTTTGTCTGGAGCCTGGATCAAGGTATTCGTGACAAAATTTTGGTAACTCGATCCACTCGTCTGGTCCGCTGGCGCACACAGACACAAAGATAGATAGATAGACACACAAACAAACTCTACTTTATTTATATTAGATTCTTCGCTCAATAATTGTGCAGATGAAAGACTTGAAAAATACAAAAATTTGGTCATTGTAGAACTAATAAATTATAGAATATTTAGTATGCATCAACAAATTATTCCGTACGGCAAACTGAATGACTTGATATCCATCTTTCCTAATACATTTTGCTCAGATCAGCTTAAGAATGAACTTATCAACATACGTTCCGATAGAACAAACACATTTCTCTTCCCGAATACTTGAAATATATTCTCAGTAATGAACCTCAAAGCATATATCAGGAAACAACGAAGCTGCTAAATATGGTATTGAGCATTCCATCAACTCCAGTTTTTTGTAAACATTCAATGAATGCCCTGAAAAGAGTGTAACTTACTTAACGAACAGCATGACAAACTTTCTGAATTACGGACACTTAGAATAACTTGGTATGGAAGCTTTGTAAGATATTTGAATTCAAAGAAAGAACTATTAATATTTTCGCCGAAATGAAGAATAAGGTATTGAGCTCATTTACAAGACTGTAAGGTATTAATTAGGTAAGGTATTTGGTATTAGGTATTAAGTTAGGTGTTGTAAGGTGTTTGGTTTTTTACTTCTATCGTTTTGTTTTGTTTAGAGTTCATTTCTAAGGTATTTAGAAATGACTATCCCTAAGGAGGGTATGGGGAAGTATTGCCCCCATTTCTTGCAAATGAAGTGGTACCATTTAGAAATCTATGCTTCGAAAAAAAAATACTATTCACCAAATTTCACTAAATATAAAAAAGTTTATAATTAAAGGAAGAGAGTAAACATATGCCTTACAAATACTATATATATATATATATATATATATATATATATATATACAGTAAACCTGTCTATGCTAGCTAAGATTGGTTCCATTGAAAAGTGGGCAACTTACAGAAAATAAGTGTGATCCGTGTACTTTTAGAATAGGACTTCTAGTATTACTTGGTTGTTAATGAGCAATGGCACGACAGCTACTTTAAAATAATGTATATAGATTAATCATTTAACTACTTTTTGTTAATGAGCTAGTGTTTCCCTCGGAGCAAAAGATGTTTTGAGAAATGTTAAGGGAATTCATATTTCAAAACCTCCACTACCTTTTGACAAGAAGTCATGTGCCAATAGTTGAGAATTGAGATGGTTAGCTTTAGCCTTGAGAATTTTCCGGAATTACTAAAGCTCCCCACTGATGAAAGGAGCTGATAGGCTATAGCTAATGATTTTACCGAAACAGATAGGGTAAACAAATACGTGCAATCATTTCCGGAATTGCTGTACGTGCTTTTTCTTATTCATGTCTTCCTTCCCCAACCCTTTATCAGGGTAGTGTTCTGGCCTTTGACCTGCAAGAACAAATCGTGGGAATCTATGCTTCTTTGTCTCCACCTACAAATACAGAACATCTGTCTCGCATATGGGAATACGAAAGAGTTAAGAAAAATGACAAAATGGTACTTTGCGTGGCCAAGATATGAAGGTAAGTTTATCATTATCATCATAGGGTAAGCAGCCCTTTTGCAGCGGGTCCCTTTTTTACCCGGGCTCGTTTCACACAGGGCCTTTTCACTTGGGTCACTTTGTCAAGGGACCCTTTAACCCGGGCTCTTTTTATGAGGGGCATTTTGATTCGGCCCCTTTTGACCAGAGCCCGTTTGATGAGGGGCGTTTTCATTTGGGACTTGACTCGCGCCCTTTTCTTGCGGAGAACATTTGACCCTGGCCCTTTGACGCGGAGCCGTTTGACTCAGGGGCCGCGGTCGCTCAGTGGTGGAGCGTTCACCTCTGCCTGCTTAGGGTCCCGGGTTCGATTCCAGCCCACGCCAATTGAACTTTGAAGTGGACAAACACCGTGTGCGTGGGTTTTCAGCCGGGCTCTTTTTATGTGGGTCCTTTTGACTTGGGTCATTTTGTCGTGGAACCCTTTTGAGCGGGGCTCTTTTTATGTGGGTCCTTTTGACTCGGGCCCTTTTGACACAGGGCTGTTTGAGTCGGGGCCTTTTGTAGCGGGACCCTTTTTCACCCGGGCCCGTTTGAAGCAAGGCCTTTTGACTTGGGTCATTTTGTCGTCGGACCCGTTTGACC